>NC_090806.1:19145298-19755298 GCF_036512215.1 Solanum lycopersicum
CTTTTCCTATCACTAGTCATAAAGGTGAGCATTTGGCTGAGTCTATTAGTAATTGTTTACTTGATTGGAAGTTGGATAACGTTTTGACTGTTACGGTTGATAATGCCTCTTCAAATGATGTGGCAATTTTAGAGTTGTCCAAAAAATTAGATATGTGGGAAACTAATTTGATGGAAGGTAAGTATCTATTAAGCAAGATGGTTTGAAACAAATTGGTCCTTCTATCAAAAGGGTGAGACAAATGGTGAAATATTTTAGATCATCTTCTTCAAGGACAAGAAATTTCTTGAAATGTGTTCAAATGCAAAACATAAAATGTGATAAGATGTTGTCTTTAGATGTGCCTACTAGGTGGAATTCCACCTATTTGATGTTAGACACAGCAAAAAAGTTTGAGAAGGCTTTTGAGAGGTTTGATCTTCATGATGGTAATTTTAATTCTTTTCTTGCTACTGATGTTTGTGAAGATTGAAGTATCACAGGGTCAATTCAATATGAAGATTGGGCTAATGTGAGGAATGTCACAAAGTTTCTTAAAAACTTTTATGAACTCACTTTGAAAGTTTCAGGTTCACGGTATGTTACTTGTAATGTTCATTTTGAAGATATATCTGAACTTGATGCTTATTTGAAATTATGTATAGCAAGTGATGACCTTGATTTGAGTAAAATGGCTTCGGGAATGAAATAAAAATTCAAGAAATATTGGGGGACTCCTGAAAAAATGAACAAAATGATTTTAATTGATTCTGTTTTGGATCCTCGCAATAAATTTGTCTATGTTAGTTTTGCTCTTGAAGAATTACTTGGGGAAGAAACGGAAAATGTAGTGAATATGAATGTAGAGGCTTACTTGAGGGATTTGTTTGCGATATATGTAAGTAAGTATGGAAAAGGTTCCAAAAGTCAACCATCTTCATCTGACTCATCTGATTCTTCTGCTAGTGGTATTTCTCAAAATATGTCCAAAAATTCTTTGAGAACTAAGTTGCACATGAAGAAACAAAAAAATGATTCTGGAAGTTTAGGTGTTAAATCTGAGTTAGATAAATATCTTCTTGAAGACCAAGAACTTGAATCTGAAGATTTTGATATTTTGAGTTGGTGGAAAGTTAATTCTCCTAGATTTCCAGTACTTTCACAGTTGGCTCGAGATGTATTGGCTATTTCTATGTTGAGTGTTGCATCGGAATGTGCATTTAGCACCGGTGGTCGAATTCTAGATCCCTTTAGAAGTTCATTGACTCCCAAATGTGTGCAATGTCTTATTTGTGTCCAAGATTGACTTAGACAAGAAACCAAACCTATTTGTGTTGAAGAAAATTTGGAGTTTCTTGAAAAAATTGAACTTGGTAAGACTTTTTATTTTTTATTTATTTATGGAAAAAATAAAATACTTATTGTGTTGTATCTTGTATGACATGTTTCTTTTTATTAATTATAGAGATGACAAATAGTGGAAGAAACTCTTCCATTGTTGATCTATGATTGACTTGCAAGCGGTGAGTTTAATACATCATTTATTTAATCATATCATTTTTTAATCTTAAAAGTAGTATTCTAAGTTTCTAATATTTGATTTTATCTTAAAAGGTCCAAGGGCCAAGACAATGAAGAAATAATTTTGTTGGCACTTGACACTTGAAAGTTGAAAGCGATCTCATGGGAGACAGTCAAGAAACTCATTATTGTTGTTTGTTATTGTTGACATTTGAATTGAAAGTAATCTCATGGAAGAAGACAAGAAGTTTAAAATACATTGTTTGTTGCTTATTATTGTTTATTATGAGCTCATGAAAGACTTTATTGTTACTTGTTAGATTGTTATTATGTTGTATTTGTGAAGACATTAACTACAAATCTACAATGCAACTTTTGTTTTAGTGTCATTGTGAATATCAAATATTGTGTTTTAGTGATATTGTGAATTTAAAATTTGCGATGTTAACGCCTAATGACATATTGAATCATTGATATATTGAAATTTGGTAGTAAATTAGTAATGCACTTCTTTGATTTATTGTCTATTTTTACTTTTTAGCCCATTAAGTTGAAAAATCAAACAAAAAATTAAAAAATTGTAAAGTTTAAAATTTTAAAAAGCCCACTAAGCACGCCCATTAAAAACCGAAATAAAAAACCGAACCGAATTAATAAAAACCGAATTGAATTAACAAAAACCGAACTGAACCGAAATATTTCGGTTCGGTATTCGGTATACAATTTACAAAAACTGAAAACCAAAAAAATGGAAAAAAAACCGAAACCGAACCAAAATACCGAATGCCCACTCCCTAATATATAGAGGTTTATTTTTATTCTTTTGTTTGTTATTTGTAAAAAAAAATCTTATTTAGGTACACATATTTAATGATTGATGTTTTGTCACGACTCAAATCGGGCCGCGACTGGCACCCACACTTACCATCTTATGTGAGCGAACCAACCAATCTAATCCCAATATTTTAACATAATAACAGAAAATAATGCGAAAGACTTAAACTCATAATTGAAGATCAATTAAATACCTTCTAAAAACTCAACAACTATTATTATCCCCAAAATCTGGAAGTCATCATCACAAGAACATCTACTTCAAATTACTAAAGCTAAGAGTATCTAGAAGCTAAAATACATAAAAAAAGCTAGTCCATGCCGGAACTTCAAGGCATCAAGACATGAAGAGGAAGATCCAGTCCAAGCTAGA
This sequence comes from Solanum lycopersicum, assembly GCF_036512215.1. Taxonomy (NCBI): domain Eukaryota; kingdom Viridiplantae; phylum Streptophyta; class Magnoliopsida; order Solanales; family Solanaceae; genus Solanum; species Solanum lycopersicum. The sequence goes on from NC_090806.1 coordinate 19,148,006, forward strand.
AGCATTAGCTCACCCTGAAATCCGGAGTAATGAAGACTGACTAGAGTCGCGGTTGAGTTGAAGACGATGGCACGTTTGCTGCACTCCACAAATAACAAAGAAGAAAACATAAAAGTAGGGGGTCAGTACAAACACAGGTACTGAGTAGGTATCATCGGCCAACTCAAAATAAAAAAACAGTATATATCAGATAACATCATAAAATCAACTACAATACTCAACATGCGGCATTTACAATTACCATAACCCTTGGTCATAACACCAAGCTCATCAACGAGGACTCACGCCTCCTCATCATACTCATTTGGGAATTAGGTTCATTAGATTGAGTATATTAACATCTTTCAAGATTCATTATCTTTATTCCTCTTGTGTCGGTACGTGACACTCCGATCCCCTACTACTATGTGTCAGAACGTGACACTCTGATCCCCTAATTCTACGTGTCAGTTCGTGACACCCGATCCCCTAATTCTACGTGTCGGTTCGTGACACCCGATCCCCTAATTCTACGTGTCGGTTCGTGACACCCGATCCCCTAATTCTACGTGTCGGTTCGTGACACCCGATCCCCTAATCTCACTACTTTCGTTCATCAAGCCTTCTTTTACACTAAGGCATCATCATTAACAAAGTAGATTAGGGTTTCTTTTTCAAGATTTAAGATTCAATAGCTTCATCATGCTTATTTCATCATAATTATATAATCACAACATGCAAACACACAATTAAGCATATAGAAGGGTTTACAACACTACCCAATACATATCATTCGCTATTAAGAGTTTACTACGAATAGTGTAAAACTATAACCTACCTCCACCGAAGATTAGAAATCAAGCAAGAAAGTTCTCAAAGTTGCGTTCTTCTCTCTCTCTCCCTCGATGTTTCTCCCTCTCTCTCTCTCTGTTCTTTTTCTTTTTCTTATTCAAACCCTCTTTCTTTTACCCTAATTAGCATATAATTAAGAATAAAAGATGGCAATAATAACCCACTAATTAACTTAAGGTTACCTCTTTTAACCCACAAGTGATTAGACTTATTAGAATTAACCCACTAACTTTATAATTAAAGCAGGAATAGTCCAAAACGCCCCTTAAAATAATTACAGAAATCCGACCCAGTCTGGGATTACGTAGCCTGTGACGGGCCGTCGTGCCTGCGATGGGCCGTCGTGCCTGCGATGGGCCGTCGTGCCTGCGACGGTCCGTCTTGCTGCTCCGTCACAGAGTTCAGAGACTCAATTCTCTGAAGAGTCTGTGACGGTCCGTCACACCTGTGACGATCCGTCCTGCCATTCCGTTACGAAGTTCAGAGAGTCGATTTCAGTACCCAATAATCAAAATTTCTAAGTGTTTTGAAACGAGACCCCCTCGACAGTCCGTCGTGCCCATGACGGTCCGTCGTGGGGTCCGTTGTTTCTGCCAGTTTTTCCAGAATCAAAGTCTGCTGCTCAAAACGACTAAACAGGTCGTTACATGTTTTCTTTTTAAAAAAGAAAAAAGAACACACTTTAAAATCAATTTCTCAGCATAAAATTGCAGTTGAAGTTGAGACAAAAAAAAATCAATTTCTAAGAAAGTTTTTGTGAAAAATATACGGTGATAAAATAATTACATGCACAATTTTAACATTTTTCATGTTTTTATGTGTACTTTCTTGACATCTACCCTTCCTTTTAAGAATTATTATTAATTAACTATTTTTTTATGGCATATTTTGAACTTCCAAAATATATGAAAAAATAAACTTTCTACAACTCCTTTTTTCATCTCTTATTTAAATTTTTTATTTATTTTTATCTTCTTATACTTATCACTATGAAAAATATAAAATTTGAATCAAAAGTTAATTGCAATCTTTTAGCTATAAGGTGGTTACAACAATTTTTATCAATATCAATATTTATATTTTTATCTTTTATAAAAACTATATAGAAAAGGAATTTGCAATAAGAAAATATATTTAATAAAAAATAACTTTTGCTAAACGGTTTCACTACTTGAGGCAATTTTAAAGGATACACGTGAAATAACATATGTTTTAGTAAATTATTTAGAATTTCATATTTTTAGAATAAAAAATAAAGAAGTGTCAGAAACACACCTAAATTATTTATTTTTTTGAAGTTTCATATCGAAACTATTGAGTATGAGTTTCATATCTAAATTATCTCTTTTTAGTTTGAAAAACACACATTGTGTAATGCACTCTTTTATTTGAAAAAAAACTTGACACATGGCATCCCACATAGCTAAAATATTTTATCTAAATAAAATTTAAATGGAAAAAGGCCTAAAATATCCTTGAAGTATTAAAAATTGTACAGAATTACCCTTCATCCACCTATTGGCTCTAAAATGTCTTTTTCATCCACGTATTGGCTCCAAAATACCCTTGTCATCTACCTTTGGGTTCAAAATTGATCACTTTTTTAATTGTTTTAAAATTAAACTCTTTAAATATTTTTAAAAATATTTGGCGTTCAACTATTGGCTATAATTTAATTTATTAATATAATTTATAAACCAAACCACTACCTACTTATTTTTTCCTAAACCTCACCCAATTAATAATTCAATTATAATATCAAAATCGTCATAAACACTACTAAAACACGATGAAATTATAGAATCCTGAAAATGACATTCAAAATTATTCGAGTCCGAATCGAAGCCCCAATTAAATTTAGGTCGAGCCGCTAATTTAGGAGGACACTTTCTTTCAAGATTGAATTAGAAATTTATGATTAAAATATGTGAAGAAGTAATACATCCCGAATTAATTCATGCACTTTTTTAAATATAATTTATAAATATTTATGATTTCTTTTAAAACCTTTAATATATTATTTTTAAAAAAAGTTACCTATGAATTAACATAACATAATTGAGACGTAAGAATAATTAAGATGAACATGGTTAGACTTTTAAGTTTATCAGTAATTTTTATTTAGACACTTGAATGTATGATAATTTACTTCTATAGATATTTTTGCCTCAAATTTTTAAAAACACTTAATTGGCAGTAGTTAATCTGTTGTTGCATTAATAATGTGACAAATTTATTAATTTAGAGGGGTTTAATTAGTAATGGGTGGGTAGTGGATTCATTTATAAATTATATTTATAAGTTAAATTATAATAAATAGTTGAGCGTCACGTATTTAAAAAAATATTTAAATAGTTTAAATATAAAATCGTTAAATAAGTGATCAATTTTGAACCAAAATGTGGATGACAATGGTATTTTGGACCCAATAGGTGGGTGTGAAGGATATTTTGGAGCCAATAGGTAGTGGAGGGTAATTTTGTACCATTTATAATACTTTGAGGGTATTTTAGGTCTTTTAAAAAATTAATCAATAAAATATTAATATTAATTAAAAATTAAAGATTAATGTTTTACTATCCATATAAAAATTTAAATTATTTTTCTTACCCCACTCCACCAACTCCTCCACGTACCCCCCCCCCCTCCCCGACAATCCCATCCTTTTAAAAAAAAATCATTTATAAAATATTTTTAAAAACTTCATAGTTCATCGTCCCCTCCCCTTCCAAAAAAAATAAAACCACCCATTCGACCCCCCCCCCTCCTGCCTCCCATAGAAATTGATATTATATTATTTTAAAAAAATAAAGATCTACCTCCTATTTAATCCTCAGCTCCTAATTTTTTTTACGTGTTTTCTTATTTTGTGTTAGATATGCATGTACATATATTTTTAGAAAAAAGAATTCCACTAGTGTACCGATAATATAACATAAATATTTTTTATATGTATATCTAAAGATTAAAAAAAAATTGAAAGCGGAGGATTAAGTGGGATGGGTAGAATTATTTTTTTAAGAAAATAAAATAATATCTAAATTAGTATGTGAGGAGGGGGAGGAGATGAAGTAAAGAAAATGAAATACTTTTATAAAATAAATTTAAACAAAATAAAAAAACTTAAAAAAACGGTGGGGTTGGGGGGTTGGGGTGAGAGGAAGTGAGGCCTCGGTAAGAAAAATATTTTACATTTTTTATAAAGAAAATATTATTTGTTTTAAAATAATTTTTTAATTTTTAATTTTAACTAATACTAATAATTTATTTATTTATTATCAAGATTAAATGTTTTGGTGTGATGTGGAAATTCTTTAAAATAAAAGAGAGTGTACTACACATACCATGATGAAAGAGGTATAAAAGAGAGAGATGTGTTTCTCAAATTAAAATGTAATAGTTTAGATATGAAACTCAAACTTTCAATACTTTAGGTATGAAACTCAAAAAAAATATATAGTTTAAATTTATTTTTGATACTTATCTCAATAATGCAACTAATACCTAAAACAAAAATCAGTTTCTAAGCATGTTTTTGTGGGAAAAAATATGACATTACATGCAATATTTTAAAATTCTTCAGCCTTTTATGGTTAGATTGTTGACATCTACCCTCCCGTCAAGTATTATTACTTATAATTATAATAATTATTTTCTCTAATGCAGAAGTTGAACTCCCAATATATATGAAAAAATAAACTCTGCAACTCCTTTTTTCTTTTAGGGATAAGGTGGTTACAACCATTCTTAGCAATATCAATATTTGATTTTTTATCCTTACAAAAACTATAAAAAAAAAAAAAAGGAATTTGAAAAAATAGAATGTATTTAATAAAAAATTTTGTGAAACGGTTCTACTCATTAAGAAAATTTTAACAGATACATGTGATAGGTTTCAGTAAATCTTTTTTAGAATTTCATACTTCTTAGAATTAAAAACAAATGCAAGTAATACCTAAAATATTGTGAGTATATATTTGATATAAATTTAATAGAGAGGGTTATAAGAAGATAAGAAATTTAAAATAGCATTAACGTGTAAAAAGCATTTTAAAAAAAACATATAAAAAATTATTAAATTTTGACAATATATACTGCGTTCTCTCTTTAATTTGGATAAGATTGTATTTCATGTAGCGGTTGAAGCTACATTTTTTTTGGACTTAAACAATGAAGAGATTTTGACCAAGGAAAACAAAGCATAGTAAAAAATAAATAGAATGTTGAAAGTAAGAAACTATATATTTATATACGTAATGCTAAACCATGAGTTATAGAAGGATATAAGTGAATGTGTGTGTATATATATATATACGGGAAAATTGTATATAATAGCAAACTAATAACCTAAAATAAATGGAGTAGCTATGGTTTGATTTAATTGTGCTCCATAGTAAACGTTAGCCAAAGTTTGCCATGCGCCTCTCCCAAAATTCTCGTTCGCCACTCTCCCATTCTCGCTCGCCACTCTCCCTCTGCTCGTCTCTCTCGCTTTTATACACAGAAGTGTATAAATTCTGTTTCTGTTTTGTATAAAGCGAGAGAAAATTGTATATACACATGCAAACACATATATCTTCGTGTTATACACTTAATTATACAATTTACAAACATTTTGCTTCAATTCAATTGTAGACAAATGCAAATTTTATACAAATATTGCAGAGAAAAAGGCCAACGAATTATACAATTGCGAATTATACAATTGCAGTGAAATACAATTTTCTCTAGCTTTATACAACAGAAGTGTATATATTGTATTTCTGTTTTTGCATAAAGCGAGAGAAAAACATATATCTTCTTGCTATACACTTATAATTATGCAGTATACATACATTTTAATTCGATTGAATTGTATGCAAAGCAAATTTTATAAAAATATTGCAGCGAAATAGGTAGCGAATTATACAATTGTGCATTATACAATTGCAGCGAAATAGGCCATTAAAACACAATAACGATAGACATTAACAAGAAATGAAAAATATATAAACAAAATAATTTCAATGTAAAGGAGTAAATATTTATTTGAGATGAGAAAGTATTTTGAAATATTAAAAAATAAATATTATATGAATAGAGATCATGTAATTGAAATCTTACTGAAAAGGACAAAAATAAAAATAATTAATTGATGAAAACATTCAAAATAAAAAATTCAAAATTTTATGTTGATATTTCAATTTTAAAGGTAAAACTCGAACTTTTAAATGTAAGATTCTTAATTGGGAAAATGCACAAGTACTCCCCCTCAATCTATGCCCGAAATCTCAGAGACACACTTATAATATACAAAGGTCCTATTACCTACTAAATTTATTTTATAAGTAATTTTCTACCCCTTTTTGACCTTCGTGGCACTAGCTTGAAAAAAAAGTCAACCAGCGTTGGGCCTACAAGATAGTGCCACGTAGACCGAAAAGGGTAAAAAATTATTAATAAAATAAGTTCAGGGAGGTACTAGAACCTTAGTATAGTATAAGTTTGTCTCTGAGATTGCGAACATAGATTAAGGGGGTACTTATGCATTATTCCTTATTAAATTGATTCAAAATTTATTAATAACTTTATTTTAACTATATATGAAAAGGTCGATAAAAATACTTCATCATAAAAAATTAAATAAACAGGGGAATAATAATGTATAACTTTTTTTTAATGTATAACGGAATCATGCAACTGAATTTTTAGTGCATAAAATATAGAATTGAATGTCTAATATAATAAAAATTAGCAACATAATGAAAATTTCCTAAGTAACTAATATATGAAATTTGTAAACTTTAATTTAATTAAATATAAAATTATATGTTAAAAATAAAGTGTAACGAAATCTGTATGTGTTATCGCATATAATTTTTTTAAAAAAATGATCCTTAAAAGCATCAATAGCTTATTCAAAAGCTTTAAACATTGAAAAAAAATGATATAAAATCTCAATTTAGCTATTAATTAATATTATCTTATTTCGATCACATATAAAATTTATATGACAAAAACTAATTAAAAATACACAATAGAAAATCATTTCCATAAACAGTGATAGAGATAATTGTTAAATAAATGATTCAAACAAAAGAAGAGAAAAGTTATTGCAGAATCTTTTAGTATTTTTACTGCACTTTGACGTAGTCTACGATAGTTGTTATTTAATCCTTAAGTTTCTCTTTTCAGTTAAAAGCACTATTGAGTTAGTGCCCATTTAATTTTGCATTTTAGTGGAGTTGTAAGCCTATTTAAAAGGCATTATTGATGCTAAATATGATATGAAAACGAAAGCCATCAGTTCAAGAACATGGAGAATTCAGAATTTCAAGGCTCATCAAAGGTAATATTAAACTTTAAACTCTTCGACATGAGTTTGAAACTTTAATGATGAAAGGAAATGAATCAGTGCAAGATTTTCTCTCTAGAGCAATGACTATTATTAGTCGAATGAGGTCATACGACGTCCAAATAACTTATCAAACTATTGAGGAAATTTTTTTAAGGAGTTCAATTCCTAAATTTGGTCATGTTGTGGCTGCAATTAAGGAGTCGAAATATTTATCAAAATTTTCATTTGATGAATTGATGGGTTCTTTATAAGCCCATGAGGCAAGGATAAATAGGTCAGCAGAAAAGCAGGAATAAAAAGCATTTCAATCGAAGGTGGAAATTGAAGAGACCATGAAAAGGCAGCAACAAGAAGAGGACGTGGTAGAGCTGCATTTCGTGGAAATAGTTGAGGTCGAGGCCGAGGCAAAGACTTTGAACAAAGACACTTCAATGAGCAAAGATGCAATAGAAGCAACAAACAATGTCGTAACTGCAAGAAGTACGGGCATGCGCAAGAAGATTGTTGTTAGAAGGAGAAACAAGAGAATTATGCAGAAACGACAAACAAAGAAAGTAAGTTATTCATGGCTTGTCGTGATACTAATGAAGTTGCAGGTGATATGCGATTTGTAGATAGTGATTGTTCCAACCATTTGTCAGGTATGAATTCAATCTTCAAAGAACTTGATGAGACACTAAAATTGACTGTCAGACTTGGTGATAAAAATTGTTTTCCAGCTGAAGGAAAACGAATAGTAGAAATATGAAACATCCATGGTAAAGTAAAGCTTCTTCATGATGTTCAATTTGTTCGTAGTTTGGCTCATAGTTTACTGAGTGTTTTGAAACTCATGGCTAATGGATATTCACTATTGTTAATGATGGAACATGTGTTATTAAATAAAAATAATCAGGCCAAACAATGGTTAATGTTCGCATGGCTGAAAACAGAATGTTTTCGCTAGAAGTTTCAAATGTGGAAAACTTTGCTTTGGTAACTGGAGCTAAGAATAACTCTGAATTATGACGTTTGAGGTACGAGCATCTTAATTTCAAGGGTCTAATGTTGCTACGCAAAAAGGTATGTAATTTGGCTTAGCATAAATTAATTCTTTTGATTTATGTGAGATTGCATTTATAGGAAGCAAAGTAGAAAGTTGTTTCTTGTCGGAAAGACTTAAAGAACATCCATCTACTTGCCTAGAATTAATTCATACAGATTTGCATGGTCCAATGAATACTGAATCTTTTGGTGGAAGTCGATATTTTTACTCATCACAGATGATTTCAGTAACATGAGTTGGGTGTATTTTCTAAAATACAAATCAGAAACGTTTGAAAATTTTAGAAAATACAAAGCACTAGTGGAGAATCAAAGTGGGTTATACATAAAAACTCTCCGAACGGACAAAGATGGTGAGTTCTTATCGAATGAATTTGTCCATTATTCTGAAGAATTTGGAATTCACAGGTAACTTAGTACACCCTACACACCGGAGCATAATGGTGTAGCTCAGAGTAAGAACCGCACTGTTGTAGAGGTGGAAAGAAGTTTGCTGAAAGGTAAAGGACTTCCAAACTAATACTGGCAGAAGCAGTTGCAACCTCAGTGTACCTACTGAATCTATTGCCTACAAAGGCTGCGATGAATCAAACTCCATATGAAGCTTAGAAAGTTAAAAAAGTCCTTCGGTAAGCCATTTAAGAATTTTTTTTATCTTATTGTCTATCCTTTGGTAAACTCTCAAACTCTTCAAAAGCTAGATGAAAATCACAAAAATGTATTTTCATTGGTTATTGTCTTGAATCCAAAGCATATAGGTTATATAACCCTCTTAATGACAAAGTGATAATTAGCATAAATATTGTATTTGATGAAAATTTAAGTTGGAGATGGATTAAAAAACAAACACAATAGGAGATTTCAATACACATTGAAAATTTTGCAGATGAAGGAAGGGTCTGATACAAATTCACTTGAAGAAGCGATTGAACCAGAGACATTAGCAACACTTGAAGAACCTTCATTTGAGTCAAACTGAGAAGATCAACAAGATCCAGAAGAGAGATTCCTAGATATTCTAATCAATGTTGTCAATTTTCTTTTATTGTTTAGATCCTATATTTTATGAAGAATCAATTGAAAAAGAGGAGTGGAAGAATACGGTGAAGGGAAATTGATGAAAATACAAAGAAGCAGCTCACTAACTTGCCAAATGGAAAGAATGTAGTTGGATTAAAGTGGATATTCAAAAAAAAGTATCACCTAGATGAAAGTATACAAAAATACAAGGCAAGACTTGTCGCAAAGGGATACTCGCAGCAACATGGTATTGATTTTGAAGAGAATTTTCTCCTGTATCTCGATTTGAAACAAGAAAGACAATTTTAGCCTTGCTTGCTCAACTGAGATGGTCACCTTATAAACTTGATGTTAAGTCAAACTTCTTGAATGACAAACTGGAAGAGGAGGTTTATGTTGTAATATCTCGCAACTAGACAACTAGAAAAGAGGCTAAAATATAGAAATATTTATAGTTGGAAAGAATAAGAAAAAATTGGAAAATTGACTAAGTTATAAAAGTGAGTTTTAGACATTTTCAAATAGCCATAACTTCTAGCTCAGGATGAGTTAAAGGCAGATCTTGTTATGGTTGGAAAGACCTTAGAGATATCATTCCAACTCCGTTGAGTTTGCGTGATTTCGAGATCGTATGAGTGAGTTATGCCTTTCAGAAGTTGGGTTGTTGGATTAAGGATAGTCTAATTCGGATTTGAGAAGGACACAGTTCTCGTTTACTTATCCAATTATTTTATTTCATTTTTGGGTAATAAATTGGGGGTCTAAACTGATCTTATTCAGTTCACGATTTTAGAAAAACAAGTTAGAGTTTTCAGAGAAGAGAAAAGAAGAGGAGAAAAAGGAGGAAAGAGAGGAGGAAGCAAGAACATTCAAGATCGTCGAAGTTCGGCTTGTAGAATTTTTCAGGGGTGATCCCTATCAAGGTATGTGAGTTATTTCCATGTTGGGTTAGTTCACCCACACAAAAAACTTGTTTAGTTCAGAGATTTTGGGTAGATTGATTGATGAAAATTGAAGTTCTTGAAGAATAATGTTAAATTCTTGTTGGTTGAATTGTTGTATGCCAAGAGTTGATATGATTCGAGTTTCCTGGTTATTTTTCAAGTCTAATCTATTGGGTATTGAGGGTATTATTGATTCTAAGTGTTTGCATATTGATCTATGGAAGCTTAGAAGGTTCAGAGATGAAAAATGGAAAAGAAAAGTCAAAATGTGCATCCGATGTGCCTTTGGGTGCCACGCCTAACATATCACCACAAGATAGTCTCTATCCGTAGGGCCTTGGGGTGGATCGCCAGCCAGATCGTCCTAACATGGCCTCCGAAGTTTGGGTCCTAGCGCCCCACGCCTCTTAGAGCGCCAATGACGCCAGTTCACCTATTCAATCCCCATCTTTTTGTACTAGTTCTTAAGTGATATACCAACATTTCCTAGTTAATTCTAACATTTTAAGGTACAATTGAATATCATGAAATCTTCCATAAACATGAGCATGAGCCTTGAATCCATAATCCAATTAAAGGGAAGTTAAGATCAAAGTCAAAGAAGTTAAAAGTCAAGTATAAAAGTTAAAAAGCAAGTCAAAGCAAGTTTATAAAGTTTCCAAGAGTCTTTAACAAACATGTTAACTTTGTTTTAAGGCTCTTGTTACAAGTTAAGCGAACAGTAAAGAATTGAGTTCAATTCTCAAAAGTTATAAGGGAACTAAGTATTCCCTTAGAGATAAGTTTCAAATTAAGTAAAAAGTAAAGCGTTGAAGTTCTTCCTTCAATGAAATATAAGGGAACTAAGTATTTTCGAAGAATAGTTTCAAGACTCAAGTTTCAATCTCAGTAAAGAGTAATGAGTTAAGTAGAAGCTGTTTTCTTCTAAATTATTTGAGGGCTAAGTATCCCTAAAGAGATTTAAAATGTTTTCACATTTTAAAAAGTATGGAAACTAAGTTTTCCAATGAGCCTTCAAACTAGTTTTCATAATAGAGTTATAGCTTTATCAAATAAAGCAAGCAGGAAATTGAGATTTCCAAGATAATTGTTGAGCTAAATTTTTGAGCACTAATCTCAAATAACAGGAAAAGTTGTTTTCAAAACATACAAGATAAGTATATTTTTGGGAGTAGTATTGATCACCTATATGGGAGAGAGTTCAGACAACTCACAACCTCTATAAACCATGTAGCTATCATGGGTAGAAAAGGATCATACTTTTAGATGAATCCTTTCCACAATTTACTAGTGAATCCATTAGGTAGTTCAGGTCTTATACTCTGGCAAGGTTAGGATGGTCCTTGGCAGCGTTAGGTAAAACGTTGTATCATCAATATAACTATTAAGTGATGGTTGTTAGTTAGAGAAACTCACACAACAGTAGTTTCATGGTTCCTCAAGAGGTTCTGCTTCGTATAAAAGGGGTATAGGATTTCATTCATGCATTGCACGAGTAGACTTTGAGAAAAAGCATAATTTTTTTATTAATATTATGAGTTTACATCACATTATTTTGTATTTTTACATACGTCTTAGAGTTAACTGTATATTAACATACACATAGTTGAAAACTATGTTTTAAACAACTTTTCTTTATATTTCACATGTCCTCAAACTGTTATATAAAGAAATGAGTTACTTCTATTGAGTTTTGTTATTCATGAGTTGAGTAGAACCAAGATAAATGTTCCTTCTTACCCTTTTCAAGCTTAACTTGTGTTTATAATTTTAAATCACATATTCATACATTCAATGTACTGATGTCAGTTGGCCTGCATCGTATTATGATGCAGACGCATGTAACTAGGATCAACATTCGGCGTACTATTGATCTATTGAGTAGATCAGAGTCACTTGTTGAGCCTCCTTTTATTCTGGAGGACATCTTTATCATTTAGTTATTTGTTTTTAACTTTCGGTTGTTAGGATTATTGGGGGGTCCTGTCCAAACATCCATCTTTGCTTTAGAAGCTTCCTATATAGATAGTATTAGTTTTTTGGTCTTTTAATTTCACTTGTAAATAATAAGACATGAAGTGTCCATTTTGGATAAATATTATTTTAATCTACTACCTTGAGTTATATCTTGTCTTTAAGTCTTCCGCTAAGTTACATGAGCCAGAATACAAGTTTGCTCAAGGCTAGCAATGGTCATTGGGTGCCGACCACATCCAGGTGTAGGCTTGGGGCATGACAAACTTAGTATCTATACAAAGAGTTCAAGAGTCATAGGGAGTCTATGAAGAGTCTTAATCATCGATGTGAAGCGTGCCACATCTATGATTATGAGGCTATAACATTTAGGAATTCCTCACTTATTTCATATCCTTTCGTGAATTAGAGTTTATCTCTAAAAATTTTCCTTCTAATTTGTGCATGCGCATGTTTTCAGAGAATCATGCCTCCACGAAGAACAGTCATAGGTCGTCTAGCTAGGAGTATTGTTAAGGAACAAGAGTTGCCAAATGAACCTAAAGTACAACCTCAAAGAGAAATTACCCTACTGAATTCTGTGAGACCATTCAGATGTTAAGTCAAGTTGCAACTCTTTAAGTTGGACAGAGAGGTAATCGACATCAAGTGGATGATACCTTAAGGATACATGAGTTTTTAGGGATGAATCAACCAAGATTCACATATTCAAGTGTCAGAGACGATCCAGAGAACTTTATTGAAGTACATAAGAAATTTTTTGACATATTGCATGTTGTTAATGCTGAGAGGGTAGAACTATCTGCATACCAACTAAAGAGTATTGCCAGTGTCTAGTTCGACCAATGGAAGATGAATGGGGATGCGGATGCGCCAATAGGAGTTGGGATGTGTTTGATAATGCTCTCATAGGAAGTTTCATTTTCCATGAGTTGCGAGAGGCAAATATTAGAGAGTTTCTAACCCTTAATCTGGAGTCTATGAGTGTTCATGAGTATAGTCTGAAGTTTGCACAACTTTCCCGCTATGCTCTGGAGATGGTTGTTGAGATGAGAAATAGATTAGTTTATTTGTTGTTGGTTTGTCTCATCAGCCAAGCAAGGAAGGCAAGGCAGCAATGTTGATAAGGGATATGGACATAGAAAGGCTAATGATCCATGTGCAACAAGTTGAAAAGTATAAGCATAAGGATAGAGAAAGACTTAAGAATAAGAGAGCTAAGACATCAGACAACGAGTTTAGGCAGCAAAAGAGTAGTACAAATTCTTCCTTCCAATAGAAACAAAAGGGATCTGCTACACCATCTATTAGTGCCCTTGAAGCTAGAAACAAAGGTGAGCATAATGGTCGGAGTTCACAACCCTACAGAGCTAGACACGCCAAGTCTCAAGGTAGTAAGGCGCAATGAGGTAACTATGTTCCTACATGTTCTAGGTGTGGTCCAACCTACTCAGGTATTTGTGGTGAGGGCTCCAGGGTTTTCTTCAAGTGTGGATAAGAAGGTCACTTATTAAGGGTGTCCGAAGAACATGTAGGAAATGGTACCGGTGGAGTAAAAAATCGTCTATATGTTATCATCAATCGCCAAGAGCAAGAGGATTCGCTAGATGTTATCACTGGTATGATTCAGGTCTTTGACTTTACTTTTTATGCTTTGCTAGACCCAGACGCGACTTTATCTTTTGTAACTTCATATATTGCTATGAATATTTATGTTATTCCTGAGAAACATAGTGAATCATTCAGTGTTTACACACCTGTTGGTGAGTCCATTCTAGTAGAGGGAGTCTATCGTGATTCTCCCATTTTCATCAATCACAAGAGTACCATGACTGATTTAATTGAGTTAGATATGGTATAGTTTGATGTCATTCTTGGTATGGGCTTACTTCATGCCTAGTATCAATAGATTTTAGTATTCGAGTAGTCAAGTTTCAGTTTCATTGGTAAAAGAGTTTACAAAAGTCTTTCCTGATAATCTACATGGAATCCCTCCTGAAAGAGATATAGACTTTGTCATAGACATTATTCCAGATACTCCTCCTATCTCTATTCCGCCGTATAGAATGACACCAGTAGATCTGAAAGAGCAGTCGAAGGATTTTCTAGAGAAGGGTTTTATTTTACCAAATTAACTTAGGAGACAGTTAAGTTTCAATGGTTTGAAGTTGGTGAGAAAAACTTTCAGGAATTGAAAAAAAAAATTGACTACTGCCCAGTTTTGACTTTACCAGAAAGTACTCAAGTTTTTGTGTGTATTGTGATTTATATAGTGTTGGTTCGGGTTGTGTATTGATACATAATGGCAATATATAGCTTATGCCTCTAGAAATATAAAAGGTCATGAGAAAAAATTACCGAACCTATGACTTAGAGTTGTTGCTGTAGTATTTGCTTCGAAAGATGATGCCATTATCTTTATAGTATTCATGTGGAAGTGTTCACCGATCACAAGAGTTTTCGGCATGTGTTTAGTTAAAAAGAGCTTAATCTCAAGCAAAGAAGGTTGTCTATGGGTAGTACCACCCATTTCGAAGAAGATAAGAAAGAGTTAGCAAAGGGTGTGCATAGACTTTCACGATTAGGAGTTTGATTAATGAATTATACAAAAGGAGGAGAAGTGGTGATAAATGTGGCTGAATCATCATTAGTGTCAGAGTTAAATAAATACCAAGATCCTATCCGGCTTGAATTAAAGTCAAATGTTCATAAGAAAAAACTGATGGCTTTTGAACAAGGGATATGGTGCATTGAGGTATCAAGATAGGTTATGTGTACATATGGTATATGATTGAATTACTTTAAAGTTTCACCCATGAAGGGTGTTATGAGATTTTGTAAGAAGGGAAATAAGTTTATACAGAAGCTAAAGAGGATAGGAAGAAGAGATACCCACATCTCTTCGAATCCGGAGAAGTTCCAAATTGAGTTACTAATCCTTATCTTGCCATTAATATTGAGTTGGAATGTTGTGTTTATATTTTATTGTTGGGTGTATGAGCTGAATGTAAGATGTTACACCTTAGCCTAGTAAGAGTGATCTCATTCAAGGACGAGTGTTCCCAAGGGGGAGACATTGTAACATCTTGCAACTAGAAACGACTAGAAAAGAGGTTAAAATTTGGAAATTTTTATTTTTGGTAAGAATAAGAAAAATCTGGAAAATTGACCAAGTTAAAAAATTAAATTTTGGTCATTTTCAGACGCCCATAACTTCTAGCTCAAGATGAGTTAGAGGTAGTTCTTGTTATGGTTGGAAAGCCCATGGATAGATCTTTCCAACGCCGCCAATTTTTTTGCAATTTTGAGATTGTATGAGTGAGGTATGCCTTTCCGAAGTTGGGTTGTTGGATTAAGGATAGAAGTCCAATTTGGCTTTGGGAAGGGCAAAGCTGTCTTTTTCTTACCCCATTATTTATTTTGTTTTTGGGTAATAATTGGTGTCTAAACTGATCTTATTCAATTCACGCTTTTAGAAAAATAAGTTAGGATTTTGAGAGAAGAGAAAAGAAGAGGAGAAAATATGAGGAAAGAGAAGAGGAAGCAAGAACATTCAAGATCATTGAATTTTGGCTTCTGGAATTCGTTGGGGGTGATCCCTTGGTGTGTTAGATCTTTCCGTGTTGGGTTAGTTTACCCATACACCAACTTGTTTAATTCAGAGATTTTGAGTAGATTTATTGGTGAAAACTGAAGTTTTTGAAGAATAGTGTTGAATTCTTGTTGATTGAGTTGATGCATGGCTAGAGTTGATTTGATTGGAGTTTTCCGAGTTATTTTTTGAGTCTAGTCTATTGAGTATTTGGTACGCTCAAACTTACTTCTCAAATAAGAAGTAAAGCGGTCGTGTCAAGTAAATAACCCAACTAGTGAGGTTGGGATCGTTCCCACGAGGAAATTAGTCTAGACTTAACTTCAACCTATTATTACTATTGTTTGGTTAATGACTTCCTTGGAAAGTAAAAAAATAATAAAGGGGGGTTTCTATTTCTAAATGAGTGAAAATAAATAACGAACTTGAAAGAGACACTTAACAGCTTTGAATGTTGGGTTTTAATCAATTAATCAAAGTAACTAGGGTTTATGTGTTCCCCACAGGTTCATAACTTGATAATTCTAACTATAACAATTCTTTCCTAGTATCTTGCATGCAAAGTGATAAGTTATGTATTTCTAAATCCTTGGTCCGGCATCTAGAAAATCTCACTCCGCACCTTGGTCCGGCTACGTGTGTTGCTACCGTAACCCTTATCCTTACATCATATTAAGCATCGTATTCGATATTTGACTAAGTTATTAGCTCGTACCAATCAATACTAGCCTATTAGATAGTATACACTAAATCTATGTTAATAATTCTTTTCCTATTATCTACCTCCTTGGTCCGGCAAGTAGCATTAAGGCGAGTTCTAACGTTGGCCATCCTTTAAAAATACTTTTAAGAGAAAGAATTATTAATACATGCAAGATACTAATCTTGAATTGTTATTTTAGTTAGGGTTTATCTCATTATTTGCCTATGGTTCCCACAACCCTAGTTATGGATTTTAGTTACTCATAGCCATAAACACAATATTCAAATATATTAAATACGAATTCATGTACTTACTTCAATGAGAAAGAATAAAATCCAAAGTTTGCTTGATTAATCTCCAAAAATCAATTGCCACAATCTCAAAATCTAATACACAAAATCTAATAATACGGAGTCTAACTATCTGGTGTCTAACCTCAAAAACGAGGTTTTTTGAACTATTTATAAAAAAAACAAAAACCTAATTAAACAAGGATTCTAATTGCTGGAAATCTGCCAAAACGCGGCTAGGTAGATGGACCTCGCGACGGACCGTCGTAGTCACGACGGACCATCGTGGACTCCCTCGACCCATACTTGTGCAATTTATTCTGCTGCTCTCTCCATTCCCCTCGACGACAAGCATGATGGACCGTTATAGGCACAACGGTCCGTCGAGGGTCTTCGTTCTAAAATACTTCAACTCTTGGAATCTGGGTACTGGGATCACTTCTCTAAACTTCACGACGAATCTGCAGGACGGACTGTCAGAGACACGACGGACCATCACAAGCTACGTAATCCCACACTTGGTCAGACTTCCCCATCTTCCTTCAGCAGTTGCACTACGCTGCCACCTACGGACCGTCACAAGCACGACGGACCGTCACAAGCTCCGTAGGTGTTCTCTTCTGCATTTCTTCGCTCAAAATCTCGCATCAGCTTTGGACAGATTTCCTGCAAAACAAAGAGAAACTTATATAAAAATTAGCACAAAAAGGCTTTTGGGCACACTAAACTTAAGGAAAAAGTATTAATAATACCGTGAAACCACGGTATATCAATATTAAGGGTATTAGTGATCCTAAGTGTTTGCAGAAAGATCTATGTAAGCTTAGAAGGTTTAGAGATGAAAAACAAAGAAAAAAAATCAAAACGTGCGTCTGTAGGTCCTTGGAGTTCCGCGCCTTCATAGCCCCACAAGAAAGTCTCTGTTCATAGAACCTTGGGGCACGCCAGCCAGAGCGCTTCAATTTGGACTCTAAAGTTTGGGGCCTGGGCCCCACGCCTCTCAGAGGGCCAAGGACGCAAGTACTCTCCATTCATTCCCAATCTTTTCGTACTAGTTTCTAAGTGATGTGTACCCACATTTCCTAGTTGATTCCAAAACTCTGAGGTACATCCAAATATCATAAAATCATCCATAAACATGAGATCATGAGCCTTGAATCCATAATACAATTAAAGGAAAGTTAACATCAAAGTCAACGAAATGAAGAGTCGAGTCTAAAAGTTAAGAAGCAAGTCAAAACAAGTTTTTAAAGTTTCCAAGAGTCTTTAACAAACATGTTAACTTTGTTTAATGCTCAAGTTACAAGTTAAGAAAAGAGTAAAGAGTTGCGTTCAATTATCAAAAGTAATAAGGGAACTAAGTATTTCCTAAGAGCTAAGTTTCAAGTTAAGTAAAGAGTAAAGCGTTGAAGTTCTTCCTTCAAAGAAATAAAAGGAAACTAAGTATTTCTCAAAGAATAGTTTCAAGACTCAAGTTTCAAACTAGGTAAAGAGTAGAGAATAAAGATTAATGAGTTAAGTAGAAGTTATTTTCTTCCAAAATTGTAGGAGAACGAAGTATCCTCAGAGAGATTTAAAATGTTTTCACATTTAAACAAGTAAGGAAACTAAGTTTTCCAATGAGCCTTCGGGATGGTTTTCAGAATAGAGTTATAGCTTTATAAAATGAAGCAAGCAAGGAAACTGAGATTTCCAAGATAACCTTTGAGCTAAGTTTTTGAGCACTACTCTCAAATCACAAGAAAAGTTGTTATAAAACATAAAAGATATGTATTTCTTGGGAGTAGTATTGAGCACCGATATGGGGGAGATTTCAAACAAATAAGAGCCCCCATAGACCATGTAGCCATTATATAAGAAAAGGGTCATAATTTTTAGATGAATCATTTTCACAGTTTACTAGTGGATCCATTAGGCAATTCAGTATCTATACTTCCGCAAGGTTAGATAGTCGTTGGCAGCGTGAGGTAATATGTTGTATCATCACTATAACTATTAATTGATAATTTTTGGTTAGAGAAACTCTTAGATCAGTAGTTGCATGGTTCCTCAAGAGATTCTGATTACTATGAATGGGGTATGGGACTTCATTCATGCATTGCATGAGTAGACTTTGAGAGAAAGCATTACGTCTTTTATTAAGATTATGAGTTTATACCAGATTATTTTGTAATTTTTCATACATATCATATTAACTGTGTATTTACATGTACAGAGTTGACAACCATATTTAAACAATTTTCTTTATATTGCACATGTCCTTAAACTGCTACATAACCAAATGAGTTAGTTATATTGAATTTTGTTATTCATGAGTTGAATAGAGCCAAGGTAAGTGTTCCTTCTTACTCCTTTTCAATCTTAAGTTGTGGTTTAGCATTCCAACTCGTATACTCACACATTCAATGTACTGATGTCAGTTGGCCTGCATCGTATTATGATGTAGACATAGGTAACTTGGATCAGTATTCGGCGTATTATTGATACAGTGAGTAGCTCAGAGTCAGTTGGTGAACCTCTTTTCATTCTGGAGGACATCTTTATAATTTAGTTATTTGTTTTTAGATTTCAGTTGTTAGGATGATTGGGGTCCTGTCCTAACATCCATTTTTACTTAAGAGGCTTCATAGTCAGATAGTATTAGTTTCTTTGGTCTTTTCAGTACACTTGTAAATGATAATACTTGAAGTTGCCATTTTGGCCAAGTATTATTTTAATCTATTACCTTAAGTTATATCTTGTGTTTAAGCCTTCTGCTGAGTTAAGTAAGCCATGCCAAGGGTTCGCTCAAGGCTAGTAGTGGTCATTGGGCATCGACCACGTCCAGGGTGTAGGCTCCGGGCGTGACATATGCTTCTCAATGTCAAGGTTTTGAAATCATTGGCCAAGAGGAAAAGGTGTACCATTTGAGGAAGGCACTTTATGGGTTGAAACAAGTGCCACACGCCTGGTGTAAAAAAATCAATTCCTATTTTGTTCAAAGTGGGTTTGAAATGAGTGAAAGCGAGCCTACTTTGTACTTAAAGAAGCGAGCTAACAATGATCTTCTTGTTGTATACTTCTATGTTGATGATATAATTTATATGGGTTTATCTCACTCTATTATAGTCGAATAAAAATCTAGTATGATGATAAATTTGAGATGAATGATTTGGGTTTGTTGTATTACTTCCTTGGGCTTGAGGTGAAACAAGGAGAAGGTGACGTATTTGTTTCTCAAAAGAAATATGCATCAAACCTTTTAAAAAGATTTGGCCCTGTCAATTGTAAATCTGCAGCAACAACCATGAATATGAATGAAAAATTGCAGCAGAAAGATGGTACTAGACAAGCCAAAGCAAGAAGTTTTAGAAGTCTAGTTGGAGGTTTTTGATTTATTTAGCTCATACTCGTCTAGATATCTCATATTCTGTTGGTGTTGTTTTAAGGTTTATGATCAATCCATCAAAGCATCATTTTGGAGATTCAAAGAATTTTACACTATGTTGAATTATAATATTGTATTTCGTACTCTCATGTTTCAAATTTTAGATTGTTAGGCTTTACTGACAGTGATTAGGGAGACTCGGTAGAGGATAGGAAGAGTCAATCAGGCAATGTATTAGCCTTGGATCATGCGCAAAAACATGGAGTTTGAAGAAACAAGTAACGACAACATTGTCGTCTTCAGAGGTAGAGTACATCGCAGCAACTACTTCAACTTGTCAATGCATTTTCTTAGGAGAATTTCGGTTGATTTGAACTAGAAGCTAGAGAAAGAAAAGAAAATTTATTGCGACAACAAATCCACAGTTTAAATGGCTAAGAATCTTGTATTTCATGGAAGAACAAAGCACATCGATATTCACTTCCATTTTATTCGTGAGCTAGTGAAAAAGGAGAGGTCATATTGAAGTTCTGTGTGACTAATGAATAAGTAGCAAATATCTTCACAAAGGCACTGTCATATAAGAAGCATGTCTATTGTAGATCATTGCTTGGTGTTAGTGATTTTGAATCAAGGAAAATGTTGAATAAATGATTCAAACAAAAGAAGAGATAAGTTACTGTACATTCTTTTAGTGTTTTTACTGCACTTTGACTTAGTCTAGGATAGTTGTTATTTGGTCCTTAAGTTTCTCAATTTAGTTGAAAGTACTACTTAGTTAGTGCCCTTTTAATTCTTCATTTTAATTGAGTTGTAAGCCTATTTAAAAGGCATCATTGATGCGAAAGATGATATGAAAACAGAAGCTTTCAGTTGAAGAACACTTTGCCTGCTTGTTATATTTTTCCCTTTCCAATATTTTGGTTCTTGAGTAAGCTTTAGATCTGTGTTCTCCAACAACAATATGAAAATATATGCACTGTGAATTCGTTTAAAAACTATAACAAAATATACAAGAAGATGTTATTAATAATTTAGACAATAAAAAATTGCAAGAAAAATATAATTTTGTTTGTACCAACAAACACATTGTATAAAATCATATTTTTTGTTGTTGTCATCTTTAAATATGTAAAAATGTTTAATGATTCAATTTATAAATAAAATAGGTCTAACCCATCGGTAGCCCCTTAAACTTGGTACAAAGTTTCACTTAGACACCTTAACTGGTCAGTGTTCATATTAGACATCATTGTTGTATCATTTTAACACTTTTTGCTTACATGACTTAGTGAGTGTAAACTTATCTAGTTGACTTTTCAATTTTTTTTCTTCTTCTTTCTCACCTTCAACCACCATTTTTGAAACTCAAACATCCAACTATAGTGAATCAAAATAGTTAGCATAAGAGAAATGATGAAAATTGTTTTAGAATTAAAGAAATATATCAATTTTAAGATTTACATAGTAAATGAATTCATGAGATTCTTTTCCAAAAGAATTAAATATTTGCATACAAGTATTTTTTTTAAAATATGCTCATATATTTTTGAAGAAGAAAATCATTTTTAAGTTTTTTTGGGGGGTGGGCGGGTGGGGGGAGGGAATCTTCAAAAATGGGTTGGGGGGAGAACGGGGTGTGTACAAATAATTCTGCAAAATGGGTGGAGTGTTTGGAAAACAAGGTTGTGGGGGTATTGAACGGGGGTATTTGGAGAAGAAGATTGTGGGGTAGGGAGTGGGGGTATTTGCTTAATTTTTTTAAAAAAAGTTATTTGGGCAAAAATTCGCATTTCGTTAATTCATTAGTAATTTTTTATTTTTACTTAAAATTTATTATTTAACAATTGTTTTTGGGCAAATATTCGCATTTCGTTAATTCATTTAAAATTTATTCTTTAAGGATTATTTTTGACACAAATGACAGATGTCATCGTTTAATTTGTCATTTTACACGTTATTCACGAGTGTGATACACACGCTTCATATATTTTGTTGATTGAAAAAAAATGTTAAAATGCCATAGCAATACCCTACATAAGGTGTTTACTATTAACACTTCGAGTGTGTTTGGTATGAAGGAAAACATTTTTTGAAAAATGTTTTCCAATTTTCTCATGTTTTTGTTGGGACAAAAGTTTTTGGCAAATGTTTTCAAAATCCACTCATTTTCCTCAAAATTAAGGAAAATGATTTCTCTATAGGAGAACATTTTCCAAAACTCTCCTCCAATTTTAAATTACATTTTTTTAAAAAAATTAATTGTTTTACCCGATCCTTGACCGCATCCACCCACCACCGACCACCCCCTCCCCAAAAATATAATTTTGCTTTTTAGAAATATTTTCAACTTCAAATTTTTATTTTTAAACTCCTACCCCACTCCCCCACTTTCCCCACCCACCCCCGGCCAACCCCCCACCCACCCCCAAATCCTCAAAAAAATTAATTTTGTTTTTTAAAAATACTATAAAGTTCAATTTTTTATTTTTTCACTCCTCCCACCTCCCCCACCCCATCACCACCCCACCACCACCACAACCCCAAATAAAAATTATTTTCAATTTCATAAATTATTTTACTCTAATAAAAATAAAAGATGTCTATCAAAAATATTTTTCAATCATAAATCAAATACCAAAAATTATTTTTAAAAATATTTTTTACTCATTAATCAAACATGAGAAAATAAATTCAAACATTACTTATTTTTCAGAAAAACATTTTCCTTCGTATCAAACACACCTTTCATGTCAAATTTAAGGAATGTCCGATGGATTAGGCCAATAAAATACTGGCGCATCGCGTGGGTACACTTAATAATTAAGATGAGTCAGCCATGTGGGCACTGAATAAGAATACACGAAAACATGAAAGAAGGCAATAGAAAAAACAAGAACTTATCTCCTCCCCAAAAAGAAGCCAACCTATTAATCTACCAGGACCCGATTCGGGTTCACGCTATACGAGGCTATCTCCTCGTCCATCAGTCTCAGTGCTTGACGGTGAAATCATCACTAAAGAGTTGGGTTTGCTTAAAATTTCCCCCAAAACCAACCCAAGAAGTTTTCCGTATAGTGTGAAGCAGCAGTGTTGGGACAAGGCGGAGAAAGTCAAGGGAAGAGACCCGGACCGATGGCACCGAGACCCATTGGGCAACACAATCTTTCGGAAGCTTGTCGGATGTCCTGGTTTTCTCTGCCATGACTATGACCATATAATTCCCTATTCTAAGGTACTTTTCTCATACAAGTTTGGGATTGAGGAGTAGTTTTGCATAAGCTTTGTTTAAAATATTGAGTTCTGATGCTGTTCTCTGCAGCAGGTTTTGGGTATTTCAACATACTTGTTTTCAACTACTGTTTTCCTTGATTTTTTGTGTTTATGATGAATGACTGTATAGCAGATTTAATCGCTCAAAGATGAGAGGAAATATGTACTGATAACTTGATGATATGTACGAATACAGGACACACCTATTGGCTAATAATGCAACACATGCATTAGATTTGTTTATTATCAGAAAATAACCAAACTTAAAAACTTTACACTTCTAGTGTTCTAACATTTTGACCCGATGGGGAGACCAATCTGAATTTTCTTTTTAGAACAAGAATGTAAGCAAACATCCAAAGATGCCCAAAATTGCTTTTCATGGAACAGTTTCCAATAAATGTGCTAGAAATTTTTGAATGTCCAAATTTAATTATAAAGATGGAGAAGTGGGGTGAACAATGACTAAAATGCAGGTGCCAATAGTGTTTGGAAAGACGAGGTATTGCTGGAAAGCCATTTGAAGTAGTTTTGTTTAGTATAGGTAAAACACACACCTTAGTGATGAAGCTAGGCATGAGATTGATTGATGCTTCATCTTGCTGGCTTCTGGCAAGTACCAAAGTGTTAAGGTGTGTGCTCTATGCCCTTGGACTAGTTTTGCAGAGTATGTCACCAACAATAAATTGAGCCTGCAAGGATATTTTTAATTGATAGTGGTATGTTATGAGTGAATATGCTAGTAAATATGAATATAAGATTATAAATATAGCATGAGAAAACTAGTTAAGAACTTTTAATAAGTGACTAAAACTGCATTTTAGTGATATTGAACTTTATTGGCATGTCATTTCAAGGCTCAATTCCAAATCAGATGGGTTAGCTAACAATGACCCAAAAAATGTTGGATCGGCATCATGAATCTTTTCGTTACATTCTAATATTTTGATAATTTCTCATTGCCAGAGTATTTCTAAGCTAACCATCAGCCTATGCAATTATCTTTTGTTCGGGTTTTGGCATATGCTATTCTTGCAATATGCAGATAAACACAGTTTGATGATATTATTTTACTTGATAATTCTATCTCTTTTAGTTCTTTTTCCATATAATTGTTGCCTTTTGTATTTATATAATATCTATATTCTTTTGTTGTTGTGAGAAATATATGGGGAAAATATTATTGAATTGTGTATCTAAACTGTTACATTGAGAACCCTATTTATAGACACTACATTAAAATCCTTTTCCAACTAGGATTTCTATTACTATTTCTATTCCTATTTTAAGTAGGAAATACCTATTTCTATTCTAGCACCCCCCCCTCAAGCTGGTGCATACAAATCATATGTACCTAGCTTGTTACAAATGTAATTAATACGAGGACCTATGAGGGACTTGGTGAAGATATCTGCAAGATGATCATTTGACTGCACGAATTTCGTAACAATATCTCCTGAGAGTATCTTTTCTCTGACAAAGTGGCAGTCAATCTCAATGTGCTTAGTCTTTTCATGTAACACTAGATTTGATGCGATATGAAGAGCCACTTGATTATCACATACAAGTTCTATTTGATTGATTTTGCCAAATTTTAGTTCTCCCAACAACTGTTTGATCCAAACTAGCTCACAAGTTGTTGTCGCCATTACTCGATATTCTAATTCCACACTAGATCGAGCAACCACATTCTGTTTCTTACTCTTCTAAGACACCAAATTACCTCTTACTAAAACACAATATCCAGATGTCAAACGTCTATCAGAGGGTGATCCTTGCCAGTCAACATTTGTTTATCTAATGATTTTGACCAGGGGAAGTCATATAATGACTTAGAACACTCACACGAAAAGAGATGGCAGGTCTAGTCACTGTGAGATAATTCAACTTTCCAACGAGCCGTCTTATCCTGAAGGAGTTTAATATTGGGATCCATAGGAGTGTCAGTAGGTCTACATCAGATCATTCTTATATCCTCAAGAATGTCTAAGCCATACTTGCGTTGGGAAATAACTATACCTGATCTAGACTAAGGAACCTCAATACCTAGAAAATACTTTAATTTGCCAAGGTCTTTAGTCTGGAAATGCTTAAAGAGATGTTGCTTCAAATCGGTGATACCATCTTGATTATTATCGGTGATAACAATATCATCAACGTAATTTACCAAATAGATACGTCGACTTTGTGCTGAATGCCGATAAAACACCGAGTAATCAGCTCCACAAAGATTCATACCAAACTGTTGAAATACTGTGCTGAATTACTGTGCTGAACTTCCTAAACCAAGCTCGAAGAGACTGTTTTAGACCATAAAGTTCACCTATGCAATCAACATACAAGGCTACTAGACCCCCTTAAAAACAAAACCAGGTAGTTGCTCCATATCGACCTTTTCCTGAAGATCACCATGTAGAAAATCATTCTTAATGTCCAACTGATGAAGATCCCAATGCAGAAAGAGAGTTATAGATATAATAAAAAGGCAGACAGATGCTATTTTAGCCACAGGAGCAAAAGTGCCACTATAATCTAGCCCAAATATCTGAGTTTACCCTTTGGCAACAAGGCGAGCCTTAAGTTGATCAACCTGACCATCTGGGCAAATTTTGACTGCATAATCCCAACAACAACCAATTGTAGATGTCCCTGCATGAAGGAAGACAAGCTACTAGTACCACTTTTATGCAAAGTAGACATCTCATCAACCATAGCCTGTCTCCATGAAGATGAGAAAGTGCTTCACCTGTAGTTTTAGGGATGGAAATAGAGGATAAAAACGACACAAAGGCATAACAGGGTGATGATAGACAATGATAACTTAAGAAGATATAATGTGGGTTAGTATTTCGAGTGGATCGTATACCTTTTTGAAGTACAAGTGGTTGGCTAAGAGGAGGCAAGTCTGCAGTAGGAGCAGCAGGGTTTAGCGCATGAGATGAATCACCTGGGACTAGGGCTGGACGTGGACGACGATGATAAGTTAGTAGTAGTGGCACTACAACTGGAGATGTAGAAGTAACTGTAGATTCCTCAAAGGTTGGCACTGGGAAAACCTGAGGTGTGGGTAAGACCATAGATACATCAGGATGATCAGAAGATGTATAATAAGGCTGAGACTAAAAAAATGCAACATCAGTGGACATAAGGTATAGATGAAGATCATGTGAATAACAATGATACCCTTTTTGAACTCTAGAGTAACCAAGAAAGACAAATACAAGCTAATTTATCTTTCTCTGGGCTATATTATGAACAAAGCATAGGCTTCCAAAGACATGATGGGGGATAAGATTGAGATGTGACTGAGGAAATAGTAATGAAAGCGGAACCCAATTCTGAATAGAAGAAGAGAGAATTATGTTAATTAAATAACAAGATGAAAGGCCTGCATCGCCCCAAAAACCCAGCGAAACATGGGATTCTATGAGGAGAGTGCAAGCATTTTTTATAAGATGCCTATTCTTTCTTTCTGCGACACAATTTTGCTCAGGAGTGTATAGACAAGATGTTTGGTGAATAATTCCTTGGTGAGACATAAAGTCCTGAAACTGGAATGATAAGTATTCTAAAGCATTATCACTACGGGAACCACCAACAGAAACACCAAACTTATTTTGTATTTCAGCAAAGAAACCTTTGAATATAGAAAATAACTAAGAATAATCTTTCATTAAGAAAACCCCCAAGTGCATCTCGAATTATCGTCAATGAAACTAATAAAATAACGAAATCCTAAGGTGGAACTAACTCTACTAGGACTCCAAAAATCAGAATGAATTAATGAAAAATTAGACTCTGAACAACCCTCAATACTACATGAAAATGTAGCACAAGTGTGTTTCCTAAGTTGACACGACTCACAATCTAATGTGGATAAACTAGACAAACTAGGCACCATTTTTTGCAGTTTGGATGTCCCAAACGTTTGTGAATTAGATCTGGGAAATTTGTAACGGAGCATGATATAAAGAATTAGAAGAGGTAAGATAGTAAAGACCTTCTGATTCATGTCCTGTTCCAATTGTCCGTCCCATACTACGGTCCTGCATGAGAAAAAAATCATCAAAAAAAAAGTTATGCTACAATGTAGGGCTTTCGTCAAACGACTAACCGATGTTAGATTAGAAGGAGAACAAGGAACATAAAGAACAGAGTCTAGGGTGACAGAAGATACGCATTTGGCTTTTCCAACCCCTTTGGTTTTGTTTGGATTCCATTGGCTAAAATAATAGCTGGAAGAGATTGTGAATAAACAATATCTAACAAAAGTGATTTATACTAGAGATATGATCAAAAGCCCCGAGTCTCAGACCCATGATCCAAGAGTGCTAGACTGTGACACACAAGTAAAAGAATTACCGTAACAAAAACATCAGTTTGTGCAACCGAAACTACTTGTGGAGACGTTTGTTTATTTGCACTATACTGAAGGAACTCTCTATATTCCTGTAGAACAACAAGATCATAACTGGGTGGCGGACCATGTAAAAGATAACATATGTCTCGAGTGTGTCCAAGGTTATGACAATGACTATACCTGTATCGAGGTTTTCCAAAACATTTTTTACTTGCGCAATTTCGAAGGAACTCGTTATATTAGAAGCTGTCAGAATTTGCCCACAGTGGCCTAAGTGGTATGATTTCGGCGGGAACTGCTTGAAAATCACCGAAACCCTAATTCCGGTGATCGGATCTAGAATAAAATTAACTGGGTTCTGGTCGGATA
Source organism: Solanum lycopersicum (assembly GCF_036512215.1). Taxonomy (NCBI): domain Eukaryota; kingdom Viridiplantae; phylum Streptophyta; class Magnoliopsida; order Solanales; family Solanaceae; genus Solanum; species Solanum lycopersicum. Next base: position 19,176,110 of record NC_090806.1, read on the forward strand.
TATTGGGCAACCCTAATGGAAAAAAACTGCTAGAAAAAAAGTGACTGGAGCAGCACTCATGCGCTAGCGCGTGAACAGATCTCATCAGAAAACTGTCACCTCCGATCAGTGCGTGGGGGCGTGTGGGGGGTTATTTTACGGTGGGTCTGGTTGGGGTTTGGTCGCCTGAGCTTCCCAAGCCTCGTGATGATGTTGTCTTTTGCACAACACCTTCAGAACAAAAGATGACACCAATCAGTCCCACCGTCGTCGCCGAAATTTGATGTGGTATTCTCACCAATGCTCTGATACCATGTGAAATTAGGTCTTAGGTTTAACTTACACCCCAAGATCTAGATCAAAGGAGGAGGATTGCCCAAACCTTATAAGGAGTCTACCCATCTCATTAACCACCGATGTGAGACTTTTGTCATTTTTTAGCACCCCACCTCACGCCCAGTGTTTAGCATCTAGTGCGTGGACAATTTTGATTTTGGGGGCCCCAACATCGGGTGAGTCAGGCACTGCTCTAATACCATGTGAGAATTATATGGGAAAAATATTATTGAATTGTGTATCTAAACTATTACATGAAGACCCTATTTATAGACACTACATTAGAATCTTTTTCCAACTAGGAATCCTATTTCTATTTCTATCCCCATTTTAAGTAGGAAATACTTATTTCTATTCTAATAGTTGAATATTTTAGTTCTTATTTTATATAGAATCCCAGTTGATTGTAGAGCTTTCTACACTTTCATCCTTGACAACATTGTCAGAACGGGACAGGGTATTGTAAGAACAACTAGTGAAAATCAGCATGGCGTGTCCCAGACAACCATAGTCAATGCAGTAAGTGTTACTGGGTCAGTCATTGAAAATAAGAGCCACATCGTAGAAGGGTCACCATCAATAAACATACTCCCTTTGCAAGGATCACTAAAAGTTAGCACAGTACAATTTAAATTACGACTATAGATAGAAGTGTGCCGCTTGAATGGTAGAATTTACTTGATCCCTCTGCCAATGCCTTAGTGGCTGAGATAAACTTTGAGATAATTATATAAAGGAAGAGATAGATTAATAACATGATGATTTGGTAAACACTAACATACTTTTTTGTAGTTTGTGGTTTGTCATGCACAATGTAAATGATATTCTAACTTTAACACACTAACAAATTAGAGTTTTGAAGATGTTTGGAGCTTCCACTGGTCCTTTTATGGAAAAAGAAAGATAAGAAGAAAATCTAGCGGGAAAAGCACATAAGAAGGCCACTAGATAACTGAAAGTTATTTGAGTGTCTATCAAGATAGTTGAGGCTTTGATACAATGTGAGAAAATAAGAGAGATATTTTGATTAAAGAATGCAAGATACCTGTTTCCGTCGTTCTCACAAGACACATGATAATTTGGCAACACGAGGAAATATCTAACATAAACTTAATACTTCAAACATTCTGACAATTATATTAATAGTCCTTTAACATTTACAAACTCAAATCTCTATGCCCAATTTTTTATTTTGAAGCTTGTTCCTCGCTCCTGAGGGAGGAAAAGGAAAAAAATGAAATGCTAATACATACCACTCATACAAGCCTGAATTGGTCATTTTCGTAAAGGGTATGACCCTTGATCTTTAGCTTGTTATGACAGATCTCATTCATTGGCAGGATGGTTATGCTTATCTGGTAAAAACATCCTTGGTGTGGACTACGTGATGAGAACTTGATAAACTTTCTTGATAAAATGAACAGTCCATTATCTGTGAAAAATAAAAAAATAAACAGTTCATTTGGTGATCTTGATTCTTTTGCATGTTCTCTTACCTCATTTGATCAGACTTGTGATTGAAAAAAAACTCAAAATTAATGGAGACACATAAAAAAAAGGAGTATAGTTATCTTTTCTTTCCAATGATTCTGGTCAGTCTTAATTGATTGGGACTTTGTTAAACTTAGTAATAGCAAAGAAGAGGACGAAGAAGTGAAAAAGGACTACATGATAAGATTGAGAGACAGATCAGTACTTATATAAGTTAACCTCATGCTTAATCGAGTACAACACCTCCACTTAAGAGCCGGTAGTTGCTAAACATCTTCATTTCTGTTCTATTTTGCTTTCCTTTCCTTTTCTCTTTTTCTTGGGGGATTGAGAGTGTGGCAAGTGCTAAATTTGCTATGAAACTGTTTTATATTTTATGATGCTCTATATGACAAATTCTAACCTTAGTGTCGCATCACACCATCAGTTCCAATCAAGCTTTTCAGATATTGTGAATCTTCTTTCATTTCTCTGGGTATCTTAAAACATGTCATACTTTTTGAAGTTTCTATCGTTGAGAAATGTCTGCTTCTAGAAAAGATTACCCTCATCTTGATGTTCTGTTTTTAACAACCAAATTTCCAAAAGTAGACATTTGATTGAGTTCATCTGTTTTAAATATTTTGCAGGGTGGAGAAAGTACACTAGAGAATTGTCAAGTTTTGCAGGTGAGATTTTCTCTCTGATACAACATCTCTGTTTGTGCTTGCTGTGGAGTATTATGAAATATCCTTGCTGCATCATCGTACACTCACGGTTTCCTATTATTGTATGATTTGTTTTCAGTTAATCTGTCTTTTAATTCATAGTATGTGCTACTTTAGTTGAAGATATTATTTCATTGATATTTGAAATAAATTGTACATAATTCTTTCAAGAATACAAGGAGTGTTAAGACTACTTAGGGATTATGTATCTTGTGCCTTTATCTCCTTAATCAACTTGATGCTTGGTTCTCCATCTTTATCGATGTTATCTAGACGAGTTATTACTCCCTCTTGACGACTTTTATCGTCCTTATTAAAATTAAATTACCGTGTTAACCAAAAATGCGACAAGTAAAACTGGGCTAGAGGGAGTACTTTTTACTGCTCCATAGTGATTCCTAGAAGTGTATCTGTTCCATTGACCCCATGTTGATCTCAATATTGAAATGGAACTTTGGTGCCTTGCCTTCACTCCCTCCTCTCCTTCACCCAAAGGGATGGGGTGGGGGAGCAGAAGAGAAACGAAAGGGTTATGCTGCTTCTGTAGAAAGTTGAGGGAAGAAAATGGGGAATCTGTGTGTAAAAGTTAGATAATTGATGGGATGAGTCCCTTCATGCAGGCGACAGTTAATAGATCGAAGGGGAACTGAACTGATATATCATAAGCTGAAATCATTCAGAGAAGTTCGTATTGTTGGGTTTCAGGTAGATGCAATCTTCTGTTTAAGTGTTTGGCATTCTAGTTTGTGGTCATCTATGATAATATTAACCTTTTAAAACTTTATCCAGGTCGCGACATGGATCTTCTTGAACTTTCTGCCTACGGCGATGTCCGTCGTGGAGAAGATTCTGGGGGATGTAAAATTCAATGAGTCCTTTTACAACAATATACTCAAGAATGACATTGTATGCTTCCCCTTAATTATCAGTATGACAGTAGTTATTCCTCTATTAAATTTGTAACTTACAATTATTGGAAGTTTCATATGCTTGTATGCATCATTTTCTTGGGCAACAGTAATAGAGTTGCATCATAAAATCTTATATATATATCTGCAGAAGTTTGTACATATGCAAACCAAATGGAGTCCTATTAACTATGTTATTAGGTTCATATATACCACTGATAAAGCACAACAAGTTTCTAGCTTTCCACATTTGCCGTTAAAGAGACTCAATTTAAGTAGCTCAATGAATTCTGGATATTGACTTGTAAAAAAAATTCTCATTTCATCATACTGCAAAAGTCAACATTTTTCAAATTAGGCCAATTGTTAGGAGTCAACTTCCACACTACTGAGTTTTAGGACAACTAAAAATTATATGGTCAATTATTTTAGTTAGAGGTGAACAAGATTGAATCTAAAATCTTATTAAGAGGAAAATCTTTTGGCTAGTAGTTTGGTATTAAAGATAAAAAAAAATGAATATATTGGGTTGATGTGGTTTTCACCTTAAAAATTCAATCCAAGATCAAACCAATATGACATCACACATATAATTTTTAATAATTATTTCATGCATAAAAATATTTATTTTGATATAATTTAGAAACTATTTCTTAATACGTTTTCATAAATTTTATCTTTTAACAAAATTATTGAGTTTGACTTAAATATTTTGAATAGTCCTAAAGGTTATATTCCATAGAGTATTAGTAATTTTGACGAAGCTCAATCAAATCAATATTATTGCTAACCCAAAATAAAAACAACTAAATACAAAGAATGACAATAATGTTCAATATTTGTTCTTTAATTATATCTTCATTTAAACTAAATAAACTTATCTTAACATGATTTATAATTTAAAATTATGATCGTTTTCGTTTTGGCTTATTTATTTGCAATATTTGTTTTACATGATTTTATTATTATTGTGTTGAATATTTTACTGTCTTCATTATCATATTTCATGTTATTTTCTTAAAAAACATCTTTGATAATTATATTTTGGCGAGACTAAAGAAATGTTTAAAACACAAGTTAATTATTATATGTATCATATGAATAATTTGCCGGAAAAACCCCATAACTCGAGAAATCTGGAAAAAAAGACTCTAAATTGAAAAATCATAATTTATTAGTTTAATTTGATTTATAGATTAAAAATTTAACACAAATAATTTGATTTGATATTTAAAAAAACTTCAAACCAATTAAGTTTTTGTACACCCCTAATTTTAGTTTATAGACCCCGCAAACATAATTTGAACGCAATCTCTTAGAAATGTAATAATTAACCAGCAGGACATAAAGAATGGAAAATGTTTTTAAAAAAAGTTTCAGTTACTACCAAAAACTTATTTTTTTTTGGGAAAAGATTGAAGGTTTTAGAGTCTAGAGTAATAAACATTGTTCCATAATTGTTAAATAATTTTGTTAATTTATTACCAAATCAATTGAGTTCTTATCGGCTTGTTTGTGCATTAATACATTTAAAATTGAAAAAATTAGTAAAGTAGTCATAATTCCTAACTTAATTAGTAAAAACATTTACATTTTAAAATATTTAGTCAAAATGTCAATATTTTAAAAATAATTTGTAAATACTATTATTTGTCTTTCTTTTTTATTTCTCAAAACAGTCCAACATTAAATATATTCACTATCCATTTTGGACTTCTTCTAGAATTTAATACTATTAAATTTATTTTCATCTTTAAGATTTTCAATTTTTTTTTCTTTTACCATTTTCACCATTATTGTCTCTCATTGTTGAAGAAGAACTAATGATTCAAGTTCATATCAATTTGTTCAGATATATCGTTAAATCAAGAAATCTCTCAATATATAAAGGTATTTTCGTAATCATCTTTTATATTGCGAGATTTCATAAGATTCTATTTTCTAAATAAAAATTATGTTGAATTTTGTATTGCATGTATTATAATTTTTTGGTCATTTTTTTAATTTTTATATGAGTTTGTTAACATTCTCATCAAATATTTATGCATTTCGAAATTTTAGTATATTAAACACTATTTTTATGATTTTATTTCATATTTGAGATTTAGTAGATTGTAATTTGTTAGTAAACCACAAAAGCATTCATACATAATATATTGTTTGATTTTATATATATATATATATATATATATATATATATATATATATATATATATATATATATATATTCATATTTAATAATTTCAAATTTTGCCTATAAGGTTATAAATTCACAAAATAAACACAGATTCAGATTTGAATTTGGTGAAAAGAATTGGGAAAAAGGAACATAGCAGACGACACGACCCAAATCGGGTCGCGAGTAGCACCCACACTTAACCTCCTGTGTGGGCTAACCAACCAATCTAAACCTTAACATTTCAATATAATATCAACAGAAAGTAGTGCGGAAGACTTAAACTCATTAATAAAAACCAATTCAATAACTTCTAAAAACTCAACAACTATTATTATCCCCAAAATCTGGAAGTCATCATCACAAGAACATCTACTTCAAATTACTAAATCTAAGAGTATCTAAGAAGCTAAAATACATAAACAGCTAGTCCATGCCGGAACTTCAAGGCATCAAGACATGAAGAGGAGGATCCAGTCCAAGCTACAAGCATTAGCTCACCCTGATATCCGGAGTAACGAAGACTGGCTAGAGTTGCGGTTGAGTTGAAGACGACGGTACGTTTGCTGCACTCCACAATTAACAAAGAAAACAAATACAAGTAGGGGTCAGTACAAACACAAGTACTGAGTAGGTATCATCGGCTAACTCAAAATAGAAAACAGTATATATCAGATAACATCATAAAATCAACTAATATCCTTAGCATGCAGCATTTACAATTACCATAACCCTTGGTTACAACACCAAGAACATCAATGAGGACTCACGCCTCCTCATCATACTCATTTGGGAACTAGGTTCATTAGATTGAGTATATTAACATCTTTCAAGATTCGTTATCTTTTATTCCTCTCGTGCCAGTACATGACACTCCGCTCCTCATATACTATCCTGGTGTCGGAACGTGACACTCTGATCCTCATTCTATCTTGGTGTCGAAACATGACACCCGATCCATATTCTATCCTGGTACCGGAACGTGGCACCCGATCCATATACTATCCTGGTGTCGAAACGTGACACTCCGATCCTCATATACTATCCTGGTACCGGAATGTGACACCCGATCCATATACTATCCTGGTGTCGGAACGTGACACTCCGATCCTCATATACTATCCTGGTACCCGAGCGTGGCACCCGATCCCCTAATCTCACTACTTTCATTCATCAAGCCTTCTTTTACACTAAGAAATTATCATTAACAAAGTAAATTAGGGTTTCTCAAAATTTAGGATTTAATAGCTTCATCATGCTTATTTTATCACAATTACATAATCACATTCATGCAAGCGTACAATTAAGCATATAAAAGGGTTTACAATACTACCCCTACATATCATTCGCTATTAAGAGTTTACTACGAATAGTATAAAAACCATAACCTACCTCCACCGAAGATTAGTGATCAAGCAAGCAAATTCCCCAAAGCTTTGTGTTTTCCTCTTCTCGTTCGATCCTCTCTCTCTCTCTCTTTGTTCTTTCTATTTTCTTTATTCAAACCCTCTTTCTTTTACCCTAATTAGCATATAATTAAGAATAAAAGATGACAATAATAACCCACTAATTTACTCAACGTTACCTCTTTTAATCCCCATGTAATTAGACTTATTAACATTAACCCACTAACTTTATAATTAAAGCAGGAATAGTCAAAAACGTTTCTTAAAACATTAAAGAAATCCGACTCAGCCTGGGATTACGCAGCCTGTGACGGCCCGTCGCGCCCGCGACGGTCCGTCCTGCTGCTCCGTCACAGAGTTCAGACACTCAATTCTCTGAAGAGTGTGTGACGGTCCGTCACACCTGTGACGGTCCGTCCTGCCATTTCGTTACGAAGTTCAGAGAGTCAATTTCAGTATCCAAATTTCAGAATTCTAAGTGTTTTGGAACGAGACCCCCTCGACGGTCCGTCGTGCCCATGACGGTCCGTCGTGGGTTCCGTCGTCTCAGCCAGTTTTTCCAGAAATAAAATCTGCTACTCAAAACGACTAAACAGGTTGTTACAATAGATACCAATTTACCCATCATTCGTCCTCGAACGATCATAAGAAGAAAAACAAGGGCGAAAAGGAGTACCTGAATCTGTAAACAGATGTGGGTATCTTTCTTGCATGTCAGCCTCTTTCTCCTAAGTGGCTTCTTCAACGGGTCGATTCTTCCATTAAACTTTGATGGATGCAATCTCCCTTGACCTCAACTTGCGAACTTCTCTATCTAGAATAGCAACAGGTTCCTCCTCATAAGACAAATTTTCATCAAGCAGAACTGAATCCCAACGAATGATGTAGTTTCCACCCCCATGGTATCTTTTCAACATAGACACATGAAATACCAGATGCACTCCGGACAGCCCTGGAGGCAAGGCTAACTCATAAGCCACCTCCCCTACGCGCTTCAGAACTTCAAAGGGACCAATATACCTTGGGCTTAATTTACCCCTTTTTCCAAAACGCATCACCCCTTTCATGGGTGAAACCTTCAGCAAGACTTGTTCACCCTCCATAAACTCCAAATCTCTAACCTTTCAATCTGCATATTCTTTTTGCCTACTTTTTACCGCTAAAAGCTTTTCTTGAATAGATTTCACCTTCTCTAATGAATCTCTCAAAAGGTCAGTACCCCAAGGTCTAACCTCAAATGCATCAAACCAACCAATGGGAGACCTACATCTTCTCCCAGACAGTGCCTCAAATTGGGACATATCAATACTGGAGTGATAACTAATGTTGTACGAGAATTCCGCCAAGGGTAAGAAGCTATCCCAATGGCCACCAAACTCTATCATGCATGCACGAAGCATATCCTCCAACACTTGAATCGTTCTCTCAGACTGACCATCGGTCTGAGGATGGAACGCAGTACTAAGGTCCAATCTAGTACCCAATTCCGCATGCAATGTTTTCCAAAACTTAGAAGTAAACTGCGTACCTCTATCTGATATAATGGAGAGTGGAACCCCATGCAATCGCACCACTTCCGAGATGTAAAGTTTGGCTAACTTCTCTGCATTGTAAGTCACCTTGACTGGAATGAAATGAGCAGACTTAGTTAACCTATCAACAATCACCCAAACAGAGTCATACTTACCCATTGTCTTTGGAAGACCAACCACGAAATCCATTGCAATCCTTTCCCACTTCCATTCAGGAATGGGCATTCTCTGAAGTGTTCCTCCGGGCCTCTGGTGTTCATACTTTACTTGCTGACAGTTTGGACATTTGGCAATAAAATTAACAATATCACGCTTCATTCTACTCCACCAAAAGTATTACTTTAGGTCACGATATATCTTGGTTGCACCAGGATGTATAGAATACCTTGAACTATGAGCCTCTGTCAGAATAGTGTTGATCAAATCATCGACGCGGGGTACACATACCCTTCCCTTGATTCTCAAAACACCTTCCTCATCAAGTTGTGCTTCCTTAGCCTCTCCTCGAAGTACTTTATCTTGGATTCTGCTTAGTTTCTCATCCCCAAACTGTTTCCCCTTAGTCTTGTCAAGAAAAGAAGATCTTGCCTCCACACAAGCCAACAATCCTCCTTTCTCATTTACTTCTAACCTCATCAAGTCGTTAGCCAGATTCTGAACCTCTCTAGCCAATGGGCGTCTAGAAACTTGCAAGTGGGCTAGACTTCCCATGCTCCCTGCCTTTTTTCTCAAGGCATCTGCCACGACATTAGCCTTTCCCGGATGATACAAGATGGTGATATCGTAGTCCTTCAGTAGTTCCATCCATCTCCTTTGTCTCAAATTCAAATCATTTTGAGTAAAGACATATTGTAGGCTACGATGATCGGTGTACACTTCACACTTAACCCCATATAAATAATGTCTCTATTGCTTTAATGCAAACACTACCACAACCAACTCCAAATCATGGGTCGGATAGTTACGTTCATGCACCTTTAATTGCCTCGAAGCATACGCAATTACGTTCTTCTCTTGCATTAGCACTTCACCCAAACCTGAATAGGATGCATCACAATAGACAATGAAATTCTTACCTTCCACTGGCAGGGTAAGGATTGGTGAAGTAGTCAACAAGGTCTTGAGTTTCTGAAAGCTTTCTTCACATTCATTCGACCATACAAATGGAATATTCTGCTTAGTCAAGTTCGTCAATTGGGAAGCAATGGAAGAGAATCCCTTGACACATCGGCGGTAGTAGCTAGCTAAACCAACAAAGCTCCTTATTTCTGATACATTAGTAGGTCTTACCCAATTCTTCACTATCTCAATCTTAGAAGGATCCACCATCACCCCATCCTTAGACACCACGTGCCCTAAGGACACTGAATCTAGCCAAAACTCACACTTGGAGAATTTGGCATAGAGCTTCTTCTCCCTTAACATTTCCAGTACCATTCTCAAATGCTCCTCATGTTCTTTCTTGCTCTTTGAGTATATCAGTATATCATCAATAAATACGATCACAAAGAGATCTAAATATGGTTTAAAAATCCCGTTCACCAAGCTCATGAAAGCAGCAGGGGCATTCGTAAGACCAAAAGACATCACTACAAATTCGTAATGCCCATACCTGGTCCGAAAAGTAGTCTTTGGACATCCGTTGCCCGTATCTTCAATTGATGATAACCGGACCTCAAGTCAATTTTAGAGAAGACACAAGCACCTTGTAACTGATCGAACAAGTCATCAATGCGAGGAATGGGATACTTGTTCTTAATAGTTACCTTGTTCATCTGTCTGTAGTCTACGCACATCTTAAAACTCCCATCCTTTTTCTTCACAAATAATACCAGAGAACCCCAAGGAGATGCACTTGGTCTAATGAAGCCTTTGCGCAACAACTCTTGAAGTTGGGCCTTTAAATCTCTCAATTCCGTGGGAGCCATTCTATAAGGGGGTATAGAAATGGGGCGAGTACCCGGTTCCAGATCGATGCAAAAATCAATATCTCTATCCGGTGGCATACCAGGAAGGTCTGCAGGAAACACATCTAAAAACTCGTGAACTATCGAAACCGACTCAATTGAAGGTACTTGAGTAGTGTCATCCCTGAGATGTGCCAAGAAAGCTAGACAACCCTTACTAACCATTTTCTTATCAAAAAGAAAGGATACGATACGAACCGGATTGGAAGTGTAGTCGCCCTCCCAAACTAACGGATCTGTCCCAGGCTTGGCTAACGTCACTATTCTAGTATTACAATCCAAGATCGCAAAATTCGGAGAAAGCCAAGTCATACCCAGAATTACATCAAAATCAACCATGTCTAAGATAACCAAGTCTACATAAGTATTGTTCCCCACAGAAGTCACCAAACAAGACCTATATATCCTTTCAACTATTACAGACTCACCCAGACACACGAATAGGTATGTCAAGCAATTCACAATGTAAATTAGGACCATTAGCAAATGAGGAAGATACATATGAGAATGTGGAGCCAGGATCAAATAATACAGAAGCCATGCAATCACAAATCAAAAGATTAACTGTGATAACAGCATCCGATGTCTCCGCTTCAAACCGCCCAGGAAGGCGTAACAATGGGCCATGTCACCTGTTTGTCCGTTGCCCCTACCATGTTGTGCTGTAGTGGCTACAGTTTGTCCATCACCCCGGCCGTTTTGGTGACCACCACGTCCTCCAGAATGACGGCCTCTTCCATGACCACCTCTACCTCAGACTATGGGAGGTCGTAACTCTGTTTTGGACAATACCTCTTGATGTGTCCAGTCTCCCCACATCCATAACATTCTCTGGATTCAAGCATTGGTCTCTGTGAGAATGATGAAGTCTGGGAATAACCTCCAACCTCAGAGAAATGTTGACCGGTTTGAGGTGGACCCCAACTACAATCTGTAGTGAGGACTGAATTGGTTGGACTGAGTAACCTCCTGAGCCCTGTCCTCTGGAGTAAGAACCATTAAACTCACCTCCCTTTCGAAACCTTTTTGATGTCGATGCCATGGTGAAGTCGTCTGGCTTCACTCCTTCCACCTCTATCACGAAGTCCACCACTTCTTGAAAGGATTTCGCTGCAGCCGCTAACTGTAACACTAAAATTTGCAACTCTGATCTCAACCGCTACACAAAACGGCGAATCCGCTCTTGTGGACTGAAACAAAGCTGAGTGGCATATCTTGAAAGTGCACGAAACTTAGCCTCATATGCAGTAATTGACATCCTACCTTGCTCTAGGCTCAAGAATTCATCTCTTTGCCTATCCCTCAAAGTCCGGAAAATATACTTCTCCATAAACAAGCGAGAGAATGATGCCCAAGTCCTAGGTGGTGCCTCTGTTGGTTGACACTTAACATGCGACCGCCACCACATTTTGGCGTTACCTTGAAACTGATAAGTCACAAACTGAACATCAAACCGTTCTACTATACCCATCTTGTGTAGTAGCTCATGACAGTCAACCAGAAAATCGTATGCATCCTCAGATTCAGCACCCTTGAAGACTGGAGGTTTCAATTTCAACAACTTACTGAAAAGTTCATGCTGATCATTTGTCATTATAGGCCCTGTAGTCAGACGAGGAAATGTGCCTATTTCCAATGAGGCATCCATTCGGGGAGCCACAGTAGGCGCATGTTGTACCTCCGGAGCCTGAGGTGCTGGTGCAAAAAACACTGGAGGCGCTTGGCCTTGATCAGATAACCTGCTAAGATAAGCAAGAACCTGATTGATAATCTCTGAGGTAGGTTGGGGTGGAAATCCCTCATTCTGTACTTGTTCATTCTCCCCTTCCTCACCCTCTCTTACCACTTCCTCAGTTGGTGGAGTCACCGCCCTAGTACCAATGGGCCAGGCGTTCGTCCTCTTCCTCTAGAGGACGTCCTCCCGCGGCCTCTTGCCACTGCTCCTCTTTGAGCTACAGTCTCAGTGGCTGGCTCAGATGCATCTTGTCTTACCGATGTTGATGTTGGCGCGGTTGTTGCTCTAGTTCTAACCATCTGCGAAATAGAATGAAGATGGTCAGATACCAATTTGTATCACCTAGATACCAATTGGATCTAAGTAATAGCACGAAAGAAAGAAACAAAGAATGAAATTTTCTTAAAGTCTTATAGCCTCTCAAAGAAAAGTAAAGGCGTCCCCCTACCGTTCCTTAAGACTCTACTAGACTCGTTCTTGTGTGATGAGACCAACGAACCTAATGCTCTGATACCAAGTTTTGTCACGACCCAAATCGGGTCGCGAGTGACACCCACACTTACCCTCCTATGTGGGCGAACAAATCAATCTAAACCTTAACATTTCAATATAATATCAACAGAAAGTAGTGCAGAAGACTTAAACTCATTAATAAAAACCAATTCAATAACTTCTAAAACCTCAACAACTATTATTATCCCCAAAATCTGGAAGGCATCATCACAAGAACATCTACTTCAAATTACTAAATCTAAGAGTATCTAAGAAGCTAAAATACATAAACAGCTAGTCCATGCCGGAACTTCAAGGCATCAAGACATGAAGAGGAGGATCCAGTCCAAGCTACAAGCATTAGATCACCATGATATCCGGAGTAATGAAAACTGGCTAGACTTGCGGTTGAGTTGAAGACGACGGTAGGTTTGCTGCACTCCATAATTAACAAAGAAAACAAATACAAGTAGGGGTCAGTACAAACACAAGTACTGAGTAGGTATCATCGGCCAACTCAAAATAGAAAACAGTATATATCAGATAACATCATAAAATCAACTAATATCCTTAGCATGCAGCATTTACAATTACCATAACCCTTGGTTACAACACCAAGCACATCAATGAGGACTCACGCCTCCTCATCATACTCATTTGGGAAATAGAATCATTAGATTGAGTATATTAACATCTTTCAAGATTCATTATCTTTTATTCCTCTCGTGTCGGTACGTGACACTCCGCTCCTCATATACCATCCTGCTGTCGGAACGTGACACTCCGATCCTCATTCTATCCTGGTGTCGGAACGTGACACCCGATCCATATTCTATCCTGGTACCGGAAGGTGGCACCCGATCCATATACTGTCCTGATGTCGGGACGTGACACTCCGATCCTCATTTACTATCCTGGTACCGGAACGTGGCACCCGATCCATATATTATCCTGCTGTCGGAACGTGACACTCCGATCCTCATATACTATCCTGGTACCCGAACGTGGCACCCGATCCCCTAATCTTACTACTTTCGATCATCAAGCCTTTTTTTACACTAAGGCATCATCATTAACAAAGTAGATTAAGGTTTCTCAATATTTAGGATTCAATAGCTTCATCATGCTTATTTTATCACAATTACATAATCACATTCATGCAAGCATACAATTACAGCATATAGAATGGTTTACAATACTACCCATACATATCATTCGCTATTAAGAGTTTACTACGAATAGTATAAAAACCATAACCTACCTCCACCGAAGATTAGTGATCAAGCAAGCAAATTCCACAAAGCTTTGTGTTTTCCTCTTCTCGTTCGATCCTCTCTCTCTCTCTCTTTGTTCTTTCTATTTTCTTTATTCAAACCCTCTTTCTTTTACCCTAATTAGCATATAATTAAGAATAAAAGATGGCAATAATAACCCACTAATTTACTCAAGGTTACCTCTTTTAACCCCCTAGTAATTAGACTTATTAACATTAACCCACTAACTTTATAATTAAAGTAGGAATAGTCAAAAATGTCCCTTAAAACATTAAAGAAATCCGACTCAGCTTGGGATTACGCAGCCTGTGACGGCCCGTCGCACCTGGGACGGTCCGTCCTGCTGCTCCGTCACATAGTTCAGAGACTCAATTCTCTGAAGAGTCTATGATAGTCCGTCACGCCTGTGACGGTCCGTCCTGCCATTCCGTTACGAAGTTCAGAGAGTCGATTTCAGTACCCAAATTTCAGAATTCTAAGTGTTTTGGAACGAGACCTACTCGACGGTCCGTCGTGGGTTCCGTCGTCTCAGCCAGTTTTTCCAGAAATAAAATCTGCTGTTCAAAACGACTAAACAGGTCGTTAGAAGAAAGAGAAAGTCAAAGAAGAAGTTTGCGAAATTGTATTCATATCAGAATAATATTCATATTAATTTTTGTTTGTCAATTATTTTTCTTTTACTTATTATTTGTATTTTTATTAAGAATATGGTATTTCTTTTTATTTGTAGTCATTCAAATACGTATCTTATATGAATTTGTATTTCTTAAGCATAGATGTATTCTATTTTTTAACAGTCAATTTGTATTTTTTTAGAATGTTACATTCTGATTTTATCATTTTCACTATGTATGCTATCTGATATGAATTTGTATTTCTTAAATATATATGTATCCTGTTTTTCAACAGTTAATTTATATATTTTTTTAGAATATTGTATACTATTATATTATTTTATTATGTATGCTATATGTTTTTCATAATCTTGTATTCTTTTTTTTTTTCATAGTCAATTTATATTTATTTTTTTAGAATATTATATTCTTCCTCAGCAAATTTAGTATTTCCACTAAATATGCTATTTCCCCTCAAAAATCTTGTACCCTTTCATAAATCATATTCATACATATTGAGATACGTATATATATATGGTAATCAAGTAATACAATTTTGATCACCGAAATAAAATTTGTAGTTTGAAAGAAGAAAAAAATTGATTTTAATTTGAATGGTAAAGTGAGCACATAAAATGTACAAAATATTGGTAAACAATTAAAATAAAAACATAACAAAGGAAAGTTGATCTAAAAACTATTATCTCACTTTTTCATCATACTATTTTTTTTGTATTTTATATATTATTATACAATATTCTAAATAAAAATTAGAATAAATAGAAATACGAATAAATACATATTGAAATGAATACGAAATATAAAATTTTCGAAGAAACAAATAAATACACATGAAAAAAATATATGAATACAAATATGTTTCTTAAATAACTATAAATTCATTTGGCATACCTATTGGAATGAACACAAACTAATAAAAAAAAGATTAAGATTATGGAGGAAAAAAAAGAACAAAGTTTGAGTTTTATTTGAAAATGTAACTGATGAGAAATTTAAGTGATCTTTATCTTTTTTTTGAAATATTCTTTTCCTTGATTTTCTTCCTTTTGTTATTAAATAATTTTATTTCTTTCAATAAAAACAAATAATATAAACATAAATAAGATACATAACAAATTAAAATTTTGACATTTTTATTAAATATCGAAAGTGTTACTAATGAGCCCTCTTAAATATTAAAATATTGACATTTTAAAAAATTTCCGCTCAATAAGCAGCCATGTGAAATAAATTGACCTGGACTAAGCTATTATACTCAATAAAGTAAAAAGTCTTCATACTATCTTAAAAGGCTTAAAATAGTATAACAAAGTAAATTTTAACTATTATCTTAGCGCTTATATTTTATTTTTACATTTATATTTAATATTTTTAGTTATCATTCAAGTCATTAATAACAAATTAAATACACATTATTAGTTAACTAGTAAACTTAGTCGCTCTATGTGTGGTGTATAGAAGTTTTAATTTTATTTTATTTTCAAATTTAAATAGATTAGTCAATAAATTTTAACATATAGATTTGTAATTTCAACTCAATTCATGAATTAATTTTATTAAAAAATAAATATCCTTAAATTATGCCAAATACCTTTACTTTTTTTTGGTTGAATAGTACCTATTATTTTATGTTAGTTATAATATATAATTAAGAATTTATGATTTATTATCCATTTGAATGAGTTCTCAAAATTAAATATAGTAACCTTTGATATTTTGTCACGACCCAAATCGAGCCGCGAGTGGCACCCACACTTATCCTACTATTTGAGCGAACCAACCAATCTAAACCCCAACATTTTCAAACATAGTAAACAGAATAAAATGCGGAAGACTTAAAACTCAATAATAACTTCTAAAACTCAAAACTTATCATTATCCCAAAAATCTGGAAGTCATCATCACAAGAACATCTATCCTCAAATTACTAACGCTAGGAGTATCTAAGAAACTAAACATAAATACTAACTAGTCTATGCCAGAACTTCAAGGCATCAAGACATGAAGAAGAAGATCCAGTCCAAGCTAGAAGCTTTAGCTTACCCTGAAATCTGGTGTGATGAAGGCTGGCTAGAGTTGCGGTTGGGTTGAAGACGACGGTACGTTTGCTGTACTCCACAATGAACAAAAAGAAAACATACAAGTAGGGGTCAGTACAAAACACAGGTATTGAGTAGATATCATCGGCCAACTCAAAATAGAAAACAGTATATATCAGATAATATCATAAAATCAACTACAGTACTCAACATGCGGCATTTACAATTACCATAACCCTTGGTCACAATACCAAGCACATCAATGAGGACTCACGCCTCCCCATCATACTCATTTGGGAATCAGGTTCATTAAATTGAGTATATTAACATATTTCAAGATTCATTCTCTTTACTAATCCTGGTGCCGGAACGTGACACCCAATTTAAGTTCTATCTTGGTGTCGAAACGTGACACTCCGATCCTCATATACAATCCTGGTACCGGAACATGACACCCGATCCATATACTATCCTGGTGTCGAAACGTGACACTCCGATCCTCATATACTATCCTGGTACCGGAACGTGGCACCCGATCCATATACTATCCTGCTGTCGGAACGTGACACTCCGATCCTCATATACTATCCTGGTACCGGAACGTGGCACCCGATCCCCTAATCTCACTACTTTCGTTCATCAAGCCTTCTTTTATACCAAGGCATCATCATTAACAAAGTAGATTAGGGTTTTTCAAAATTTAGGATTCAATAGCTTCATCATGCTTACTTTATCACAATTATATAATCACATTCATACAAGCATACAATTAAGCATATAGAAGGGTTTACAACACTACCCAATACATATCATTCGCTATTAAGAGTTAACTACGAATAGCATAAAAACCATAACCTACCTCCACCGAAGATTAGTGATCAAGCAAGCAAATTCTCCAAAGCTTCGTTTTTTCTCTCTCTCGATCAATCGTTTTCCCTCTCTCTGTTCTTTCTGTTTTTCTTATTCAAACCCTTTTTCTTTTACCCTAATTAGCAATTAAGTATAAAAGACGATGAATTAACCCATTAATTAATTTAAGGTTATCTCCTTTAACCCTCAAGAAATTGGGTTATTAATATTCAACCACTAACTTTATAATTATAAGCAGGAATAGTCCAAAACGCCCCTTAAAACATTTAACAGAAATCTGCCCAGCCTGGGATTACGCAGTCTGTGACGGGCCGTCGTGCCTATGACGGTCCGTCCTGCTGAGTCATCACAGAGTTCAGAGTCTAAACTTCATCACAGGGCCTGTGACGGTCCATCGTGCCCACGACGGTCCGTCCTACCATGTCGTCACGAAGTTCAGAGAGCCAATTTTAGTACCCAAATTTTAGAATTCTAAGTGTTTTGGAACAAGACCCCCACGACGGTCCGTCGTGCCCATGACGGTTTGTCGTGGGATCCGTCGACTTAGCCAGTTTTTTCAAAAATAAAATCTGCTGCTCAAAACGACTAAATAGGTCGTTACAATAGATACCAATTTACCCATCATTCGTCCCCGAATGATCACAAGAAGAAAAACAAGGGCGAAAAGGAGTACCTGAATCTGTAAACAGGTGTGGGTATCTTTCTTGCATACCAGCCTCCTTCTCCCATGTGGACTCTTCGACTGGTCGATTCTTCCATTGAACTTTGATGGATGCATTCTCCCTTGATCTCAAGTTGTGAATTTCTCTATCTAGAATGGCAACAGGCTCCTCCTCATAAGTAAAATTCTCATCAAGAAGAACCGAATCCCAACGAATGATGTAGTTTCCATCCCCATGGTATTTTTTCATCATAGACACATGAAATACCGGATGCACTCCTGACAGTCTGGGGGCCAGGATAATTCATAAGCCACCTCCCCTACTCGCTTAAGTACTTCAAATGGTCCAATATAACTTGGGCTCAGCTTACCTCTTTTTCCAAACCGCATCACCCCTTTCATGGGCGAAACCTTCAGCAAGACTTGCTCACCCTCCATGTACTCCAAGTCTCTAACCTTTCGATCTGCATATTCCTTTTGCCTGCTTTGAGCCACTAAAAGTTTTTCTTGAATAGATTTCACCTTCTCTAATGAATCCCTCAAAAGATCAGTGCCCCAAGGTCTAACCTCAAATGCATCAAACCAACCAATGGGAGACCTACATCTCCTCCCATACAATGCTTCGAAAGGAGCCATATCAATACTTGAGTAATAGCTATTATTGTATGAAAACTCCGCTAAGGGTAAGAAGTTATCCCAATGACCCCCAAATTCTATCACATATGCACGAAGCATATCTTCCAACACCTGAATTGTTCGCTCAGACTGACCATCGGTCTGAGGGTGGAATGCGGTACTAAGGTCCAACCTAGTACCTAATTCAGCATGCAATGTTCTCCAAAACATAGAAGTAAACTGCGTACCTCTATCTGATATGATGGAAAGTGGAACTCCATGCAATCGAACAATTTCTGAGATGTAGAGTCTGGCTAACTTCTATGCATTGTAGGTCACCTTGACCGGGATGAAGTGAGCAGACTTAGTTAATCTGTCCACAATTACCCAAATAGAGTCAAATTTCCCCAATGTCTTTGGAAGACCAACCACGAAGTCCATTGCAATTCTCTCCCACTTCCATTCAGGAATGGGCATTCTCTGAAGTGTTCCTCCGGGCCTCTGGTGTTCATACTTTACTTGCTGACAATTTGGACATTTGGCAACAAAATCAACAATGTCGCGCTTCATTCTACTCCACCAAAACTGTTGCTTTAGGTCACAGTACATCTTGGTTGCACCAGGATGTATAGAATATCCGGAACTATGAGCTTCTATAAGAATAGTGTGGATCAAATCATCAACACGGGGCACACATACCTTTCCCTTAATTCTCAAAACACCTTCCTCATCCATTATTGCTTCTTTAGCCTCTCCTCGCAATACCATATCCCGAATTTGGCTTAGTTTCTTATCATCAAACTGTTTTCCCTTGATCTTGTCAAGAAAAGAAGATCTTGCCTCCACACTGGCCAAATATCCTCCCTTCTCATTTACTTCTAACCTCATAAGGTCGTTAGCCAGAGTCTGAACCTCTCTAGCCAATGGACGCCTAGAAACTTGTAAGTGGCCTAAACTACCCATGCTCCCTGCTTTTCTACTTAAGGCGTCTGCCATAACATTAGCCTTTCCTAGGTGATAAAAGATGGTAACATCATAATCCTTCAGTAGTTCCATCCATCTCCTCTGTCTCGAGTTCAAATCTTTCTGAGTAAAGATATACTGTAGACTACGATGATCTGTATAGACTTCACACTTGACTCCATATAGATAGTGCCTCCATTGCTTTAATGCAAACACTACCGCAGCCAACTCCAAATCATGGGTCAGATAATTACGTTCGTGCACCTTTAATTGACTCGACGCATAAGCAATTACATTCTTCTCTTGCATTAGTACTGCACCCAAACCCGAATAGGATGCATCACAATAGACAGTGAAATTCTTACCTTCCACTGGCAAGGTAAGGATTGGTGCGGTAGTCAACAAAGTCTTGAGCTTCTGAAAGCTTTCTTCACATTCATCCGACCATACAAATGGAACATTCTGCTTAGTCAAGTTCGTCAATTGGGAAGCAATGGAAGAGAATCCCTTGACAAATCAACGGTAATAGCTAGCTAAACCAACAAAGCTCCTTATTTCTGACACATTAGTAGGTCTTACCCATTTCTTCACTGTCTCAATCTTAGAAGGATTCACCATCACCCCATCCTTAGAAACCACATGCCCCAAGAAGGACACTGCATCTAGCCAAAACTCACACTTGGAGAATTTGGCATAAAGCTTTTTCTCCCTCAACATTTCCAATACGATTCTCAAGTGCTCCTCATGTTCCTTCTTGCTCTTTGAGTATACCAATATATCATCAATAAATACGATCACAAAGAGGTCCAGATATGGCTTAAAAATCCCATTCATCAAGCTCATGAAAGCAGCATGGGCATTCGTATGCCCAAAAGACATTACTAAGAACTCATAATGCCCATACCTGGTCCGAAAAGCAGTCTTGGGCACATCTGCTGCCCGTATTTTCAATTGATGATAACCAGATCTCAAGTCAATTTTTGAGAAGGTACAAGCACCTTGTAACTGATCGAACAAATCATCAATGCGAGGAACAGGATACTTGTTCTTAACTTTTACCTTATTTGGTTGTCTCTAATCTATGCACATCCTAAAACTTCCATTGTTCTTCTTCACAAACAAAACCGGAGCACCCCAAGGGGATGCACTTGGTCTAATGAAGCCTTTGCTCAACAACTCTTGCAGTTGGGCCTTTAACTCTCTTAACTCTGCCGGAGCCATTCTATAAGGAGGTATAGAAATGGGGCGAGTACCCGGTTCAAGATCAATGAAGAAGTCAATATCCCTATCTGGTGGCATACCAGGAAGATCAGCAGGGAACACATCCAGAAACTCACGGACTACCGAAACCGACTCAATTGAAGGTACTTGGGTAGTGTCATCCCTGAGGTGTTCCAATAAAGCTAAACACCCTTTACTAACCATTCTCTTAGCACGAAGAAAGGAGATGATACGAACCGGATTGGAAGTGTAGTCACCCTCCCACACTAACGGATCTGTCCCAGGCTTGGCTAATGTCACAGTTTTAGCATAACAATCCAAGATTGCAAAATTTGGGGAAAGCCAAGTCATACCCAGAATTACATCAAAGTCAACCATTTCTAACATAACCAAGTCTACATAAGTATTTCTCCCCACAAAAGTCACAAGACAAGACCTATACACCTTTTCAACTATCACAGACTCACCCACCGGAGTAGAAACACGAATAGGCATGTCAAGCAATTCACAATGTAAATTAAGACCATTAGCAAATGAGGAAGATACATATGAAAATGTAGAGCCAGGGTCAAATAATACAAAAGCCATACAATCACAAACCAAATGGTTACCTGTGATAACAGCATCCGATGTCTCCGCTTTTGACCGCCTGGGAAAAGCGTAACAATGGGCCCTATCACCTGTCTGTCTGTTGCCTCTACCAGGTTGCGCTGCAGTAGTTCCCATTTGTCCGTCACCCCGGTCGTTTTGGAGACCACCATTACCTCGGCCACCACGCCCTCTAGAAGGACGGCCTCTTCCATGAACACCTCTACCTCTGACTATTTGAGGTCCGTAACTCTATTTTGGAAAATACCTCTTAATGTGTCTAAACTCCCCACATCCATAACATTCTCTGGATTCAAGCATAGATTTCTCACAGAAGTGTTGACCGATCTGAGGTGGACCCCCAACTACAGTCTGTAGTGAAGACTGAATTGGTCGGACTGAGTAACCTCCTGAACTCTGTCCTCTAGAGTAAGAACCATTAAACTCACCTCCCCTTCGAAACCTTTTTGATGTCGATGCCATGTGAAGTCATCTGGCTTCAATCCTTCCACCTCTATCACGAAGTCTACCACTTCTTGAACAGATTTTGCCGTAGCCGCTACCTGTAAGGCTGAAATCCGCAATTCTGACCTCAACCCCTTCACAAAATGGCGAACCCGCTCTTGTGGACTGAAACAAAGTTGGATGGCATACCTGGATAATGCACGAAACTTAGCCTCATATGCAGTAACCGACATCCTACCTTGCTCTAGGCTCAAGAACTCATCTCTTTTCCTATCCCTCAAAGTTCGGGGGATATACTTCTCCATAAACAAGCTAGAGAATGATGCCCAAGTCATAGGTGGTGCCTCTGCTGGTTGACACTCAACATGTGACCGCCACCACATTTTGGCGTTCCCTTGAAACTGATAAGTCACAAACTCAACACCAAACCGTTCTACTATACCCATCTTGTGTAGTAGCTCATGACAGTCAACCAGAAAATCATAGGCATCCTCAGATTCAGCACCCTTGAAGACTGGAGGTTTCAATTTCATGAACTTACTGAAAAGTTCATGCTGATCATTTGTCATTATAGGCCCTGTAGTCAGACAAGAAAACGTGCCTATTTCCAATGAGGCATCCATGCGGGGAGCCACAGTAGCTGCATGTTGTACCTCCGGAACCTGAGGTGCTGGTGCAAAAAATAGTGGAGGTGTCTGGCGCTGATCAGATAACCCGCTAAGATAAGCAAGAACCTGATTGATCATCTCTGGGGTAGGTTGGGGTGGCAATCCCTCATTCTGTACTTGTTCATTCTCCCCTTCCTCACCCTCGCTTACCACTTCCTCAGTCGGTGGAGGAGTCACCGCCCTAGTATTAGATGGGCTAGGTGCTTGTCCTCTTCCTCTAGAGGACGTCCTCCCACGACCTCTTCCACGGCCTCTTGCCACTACTCCTCTTCGAGCTACAACTCCAATGGCTGGCTCAGACGCTTCTCGTCTTGCCGGTGTTGGTGTTGGTGAAGTCGTTGCTCTAGTTCTAACCATCTGCGAAATAGAGTGAAGATGGTCAGATACCAATTTGTATCACCTAGATACCAATTGGACCCAAGTAATAGCATGAAAGAAAGAAAGAAAGAATGGAATTTTCCTAAGGTCTTATAGCCTCTCAAAGAAAAGTAAAGGTGTCCCCCTACCGTTCCTTAAGAGTCTACTAGACTCGTTCTTGTGTGATGACACCAACGAACCTAATGCTCTGATACCAAGTATGTCACGACCCAAATCGAGCCGCGAGTGGCACCCACACTTATCGTACTATGTGAGCGAACCAACCAATCTAAACCCCAACATTTTCAAACATAGGAAACAGAATAAAATGCGGAAGACTTAAAACTCAATAATAACTTCTAAAACTCAAAACTTATCATTATCCCCAAAATTTGGAAGTCGTCATCACAAGAACATCTATCCTCAAATTACTAAAGCTATGAGTATCTACGAAACTAAACATAAATAATCACTAGTCTATGTCAGAACTTCAAGGAATCAAGACATGAAGAAGAAGATCTAGTCCAAGCTAGAAGCTTTAGCTCACCCTGAAATCTGGTTTGATGAAGGCTGGCTAGAGTTGCGATTGGATAGAAGACGACGGTACGTTTGATGTACTCCACAATGAACAAAAAGAAAACATACAAGTAGGGATCAGTACAAAACACAGGTACTGAGTAGATATCATCGGCCAACTCAAAATAGAAAATAGTATATATCAGATAATATCATAAAATCAACTACAATACTCAACATGCGGCATTTACAATTACCATAACCCTTGATCACAACACCAAGCACATCAATGAGGACTCACGCCTCCCCATCATACTCATTTGGGAATTAGGTTCATTAAATTGAGTATATTAACATATTTCAAGATTCATTCTCTTTACTAATCCTGGTGCCGGAACGTGACACCCGATCCATATTCTATCCTTGTGTCGGAACGTGACACTCCGATCCTCATATACTATCCAGGTACCGGAACGTGGCACCCGATCCATATACTATCCTGGTGTCGGAACATGACACTTCGATCCTCATATACTATCCTGGTACCGGAACGTGGCACCCGATCCATATACTATCCTGGTGTCGGAACGTGACACTCCGATCCTCATATACTATCCTGGTACCGGAACGTGGCACCCGATTCCCTAATCTCAATACTTTCGTTCATCAAGCCTTCTTTTATACCAAGGCATCATCATTAATTAATTTAAGGTTATCTCCTTTAACCCTCAAGAAATTGGGTTATTAATATTCAACCACTAACTTTATAATTATAAGCAGGAATAGTCCAAAACGCCCCTTAAAACATTTAACAGAAATCCGACCCAGTCTGGGATTACGCAGTCTGTGACGGGCCGTCGTGCCTACGACGGTCCGTCCTGCTGAGTCGTCACAGAGTTCAGAGACTCAACTTCATCACAGGGTCTGTGACGGTCCGTCGTCCGTCCTGCCATGTCGTCACGAAGTTCAGAGAGTCGATTTCAGTACCCAAATTTCATAATTCTAAGTGTTTTGGAACGAGACCCCCACGAAGGTCCGTCGTACCCATGACGGTTCGTCGTGGGATCCGTCGACTTAGCCCGTTTTTCCAGAAATAAAATCTGCTGCTCAAAACGACTAAACAGGTCGTTACATATTTTGAAAAAAAAATTAAAGTGGGATTTTTAGTCTTTTAAATTTTTAAAAAGTGTCAAGAGAATTAAAATAGTAACACATATAAAAACGGTCATAGAAATGTGAAAAAGTATTTGCAATAGATAAGTTATCTATAATTTGAAGACTTAAAAAAATACTTCAATATTTTGCATATTAAAATTTAAAGCTTCTTCTCTATATGTTGATTCTTTAAAAGGAAATAAAATACATGATTTTAGTTCTGCAAAATAATTTTTGGTGATGAAGGATTAACAAAAAAATAATATATTATATTGTGAGAATACAAAATAAAATGAGTAATAAATGAGAAATTATAAAAGAATGATAAAACATTTTATGTTATAATGATAAAAAAAAAAGTTCTTACAATACCTAATAAAAACTTATAATTTAACTCTAGGATTTTTTCTAAATAAGGTAATTATAAAAAGAATTGTTCGCAAATAATAGGAATATTTATAATTATTAACGATAAATAATATTTTCATATAATTTAAGTATAAGATAAAAAGTTAAGTAATTTTTAGAAAAATTATAATGGAGGATGATAATGGTTCAAGTTAGCTTGTCTTTAAATTTTCTACTAATTTATATTTTTAATAAATATTAACAATTAGAATCATATCTTAACATAATTAAGTTAGTTTGTCTTTAAATTTTCACTAATTTATGCAAAATGTTAAAAATTCTCTTAATTAATTTTTCTAATATTTTTCACGATTCATATTTTATTAAAAATTTAAAAATAACTTTATAATAATTTTGATTATCTACAACTACATTTTAATGCTTTAAATAATTATTTTGTATGCTAACTTTTTATTAGTGATCTTGCTCTTATAATGTCACACAATAAATAAATTAATTATTATCTTTTATATATCTTATTTTGTATCATCCTTATTAGAATTAAAAATAATTATACAAAGTAGTCTTTCTCTATAGGTTTTGCATTACAAAATTAGAGTAGAGGACAATTAAGCTAAACATAAATGTGTTTTGTTAGAAATAATTGTTTGATGTACTTTTAAGATGTACTTTTAAGATGTCATAAATTTAAACATTTATGTAATTGAGAGTCATGAAGGTATAAAATTGGAAGTTAAAATAAGTTACTAATTAAGTATATATAGAGGTTATGAAAAATGAAGAGGTGTAAGTTCATGATTAAAAAAATGAAAATATATAAAAATAAGAGAAAAATTAAAAGAAATTACATATTTTTCTAATAAACCTATTTTTATGATTTAATTTTATTAAATGATGTATTTTTCGTTACCTCATTTAAGAAATTTTAAATTAATTAAAAGTCTTTAAATATGCTTCTATTAATAAACATTTCTTTTTAATAATTACTATTATTTTGAACAATATATACTTTAGAAAAGAAACCGTTTAAGGAAATAATTATTTAAGAACGAATTTAAAAACGATAGAGAATCAGTACGTTAATCAAAAGGAGGAAAAAATTTAAAATTGTCAAGAAAGGTAATGATGTGGATGTCATAAAATAAAATTTAAAAAAATAGTTAATTTTTGTTGATTACATTCTCAAAATTGTGAAGAAACTTTTTGGCTTATAAATAATTTTTCTATACAAATAATATAATTAAGAATGTAGCGTTAAAATTATGTATTTTTGATCATATCTTGTTATGTGACTGTGAAATACAACATTGTAAGAGGAATCGATTTATTTGTGTTTTAGCTATATAACATGTTTGTATTTAATATTTAGTATTTTATTATACTTTATATTGAGATTTGAGATACTACTTTTTCTTTGATTAGTTATATTTATTATATATTTGTATAACAATTTTATAGCTTGTGAGAAGGAAGATATTGATAGACAAAATTGAATATTGAATTAATAGAAATAAGATACATTGGGGGTTTTTTAATTAACTAATTAAGTTGATTAGAAACCAATTAGCTCTGTTGTATTAGAGGTTTTACTGGAGAATTATAAACAATCCTTACGATAATAACAACAAAAAGACATAAAATTATAGTTAACTTATCAAGCAAAAATAATAAAAATATTTAGTTATTATTTATAGAGGAAAGAAGGATCACGTTCTCAATATAACATAATTCAATTATCCAATATTTACAAAGAGACAAAGAGAATAAAAACAATCACTGTCTTTAGAAACTACAAGAATAAGAAAAAGAATTTCAAAAAAACTATAAAGAGAAGCAAAAGAGAAAATAAACAAATTATTTTTTTTCTATAAAAAGAATCATGATTTGTGTCATTTAGAATCCAAAAATAATAGCAGTAAATGTATAATTAAAATAGAGAAAAAGTGATAGTAATAATTACATATGTCAAATTATTTTACCTCTCAAAATCAGACTATCCAAAATATCTAACATTTTTAATTATACATCCCTCTCCTGCAAAATTAGATCAAAGAAGGTAAAAATTAACCAATCAAAGAATAACAAAAAAATGAAGAATAAGAAAAATAAAAAATAAAATGACCATCATACATTGTAACGATCCATTTGGTCATTTTGAGTACTAGAACTTTTTATTTCATAGAAGACTCTTTCAAGATTTTAAATGATTGTTTAGGACTATTCGTAATTACAATTATGAAATTAAGGAGGTAGTTTAAATAATTAATTTAGTTGGTGGTTAAAGAAATTAATATTACAATTAGTGATGGGTCACTTTCATTATTCATATAATTAGTCTTATAAAATAATTAGGATATAATTCATCTCTAGAGGAAAAGAAGTTAAGGAGTTCATTAATTTTTGGTGATAACACAAAGTGATTGTTGCACAAACCCTTAGAGGAGAGAACGACAAGATCTATCGCAGGTAAACAAATTTTAATTGAAATCTATTATCTACCAATGTTTATTATTATCCGTATGATGTTATGGTTAGAAGTTAATGGATGTATAAACTCAAATTGACAAATTCTCCTTCTTTGGCTTATCTAATTAGTTCTCCGAATCAAGTTACTTATAATTTGGTGGTCCTTATTTTATTGTATTGTCATATGATTATTATATTGTAAAACAGTATGATTATATAAGGATGTCAATTGAAAGGTGGAGATCAAACATTAATAAGAAGGAACTAAGGTTATACTACGATTGTTTATCAAATATGGTTATGGGCGAGTAATTGGATTGAGTTTGAATTAATGTTACTTTGTCTAACCAGTGGCCTCAACTTTAATCATTTGTTATTATTATTATTATAATATATTATAAAGTGGAAATGTACATTTGCATTGCATTTGATGTTAGATGAATGCTGCTAGAAAAGTTAGGCCAGAACGTTAATGAATTAAAGAACTGGAGTATTAAAGTGTGGGTTAAGGTGTTCATTGTCTCTTGAACTTTTAAACATAAAAAACTTGTTATCTTATTTTAAAATATATTTTTAATGCATTGAGATAAGTAATTAAATATTGGGTATTTCGTATTATTTAAATTTCATTAAATATTATGCTAATTGGAAGAATTTAGAAAATTCTTAGGCTTGAACTTTAGGAAATTGATTGTAGTTTTGAGTGTTTAGAGATTCAATAACTCAAAAATTACGCATATTGCATAGATTGGAAGGTTCGGAGGCACTGAGAAAAAGAAAAGTATTGGAAAAATAGCTTGGTTGACTTCTGTTCTTCGGTGGAGGTAGGTTGTGGTTTATGCTATTTGATAGTAAACTCTTAATAGTGATTGATATGCATTGAGTGATACTGTAAAATTCTCTATGTACTTGATTGTGTGGTTTGTGGTTGGTCTAAAATCCTGAGAGCGTGAAACTGAAAACCTCCTTATCGAAGTGATGTCTTGAATAAAGAAGGCTTGATAAAATATTATCAATGAATTGAAAGTGATGATAATAAATGATAAATTAATAGTATAATTGAATCGGAGTGTCACGTTCTGACACGTCATTCTTGGATTGGAGTGTCACGTTCCGACACAGTATTCTTGGATCGGAATGTCACTTTCCGACACGATATAATGGGATTGGAGTGTCACTTTCTGACACAATAATATTAAAGGAATAACATATCAAAATAACAGAATGTACTCAATCTTAAAGAACTCAATTCCCCAAATGGTTTGGTTAGAGGCTTGAGTCCTCATGGATGATCTTGGTATTATTGACTTATTATATACTTACTTTAGTGTTGTTGACACTTGTTCATGTTATTTGTTGTTTATCACCTGTTAAGTTCTATAGTTGAGTTCACACTATTATTCATTGTATATTAGTTTCTATTTTGGTTTGCCCGATTATACCTACTCAGTACATGTTGCCCCGTACTGAGCCCTGCTTGTGTTTTTCTTTGTTTTCCTTTTATAGAGTGCAACGAGTATACCAATGATTTCGAATTTCCCTCAGCTCTAGCAAGTCTCAGCATATCAGACTCAAGGGTGAGCTATTCATTCAAGATTGGCTTGGATTCTCTCTGTCATTACCTGATATCCTTAGTTTTCGGACACAAATTACTTTAGTTCATTTATTTTGATATTTTTGATACTCTTAGACTTAGAAATCGGAGATTAAATGTCCTTGTTATGATGACTTTCAGGTTTTGAGAAAACGATAGTTAATAAGTTTTGGAGTGTCCACGTTATTTTGTTATTCGTAGTTGAACTATTGGTATATGTTGGGATTTGGATTCCTCTGTACACCTACCTACGAGGTTAAGTGTGGGTGTCACTCACGACTCATTTTGGATCGTGACTTACATGTCTCAAAGTAGATTTTTATAGATGTAATATTTAGGAGTTATAAATTTTATATTAAATAATTTGAAGGGTATGAATATGAAAGGTTAAGAGTTACATAAATTATTAAAATATTAGAAGCTATATATATTATTAAAAGGTCTGGGATTATCTATATTGTTAAATTAATTAAGATTTGAATTTATGTAATTGAATGGTATGAATTACAGATATGATTTTATAAAATAAAATAATTGAAGAAAATTAAAAAACATCAAAAAACCACAAAAATAAAAAAAATAAATAGGATTCTTTTTGTGTGTGTGTGCGCGTACGTGCGTGCGTTGTGCGTGCGTGCGTGCGTTTGTGTGTGTGTGTGAATTTTTTATTTTTTATTTTTAAAAATAATAGAAATAGAAGGTATAATAATAATAAAAACTAAAAAAATGATATATTATATTGTGAGACGAAAAATAATTCGTCACTAAAAGTATACAAAGACGATTTTGCTGAATATATTATATTAACTATAGAAAGAAAAGTCATACCGAAATCCTTAAACAGTTGTGACAAATTTATTTATCGTAAAAGGTATGTCCACTTTTTTGTACTGAATAGTATGTTTGTCACTAAAAAGGTTATTACTACCTACAAAATTATATTGTCGCTATTATTTTACTTCAACTAGTGACAAAATCAATTTTCTCTATAGTTAAATGTATTTTGTAGTTAAAGAAAATCTAATTTCGCCTTTATTGACTATATTTTATATACAAAAAATTATTCTGTTCTTTAATATATTAGGGATAATTTTATCATTACAAAAAAAGTTTATTTTTCATATGAATATTGCATAATTATTAAAATTACTATTAGGAATTTTCTATTTTTGCCATCTCTTTCTAAATATTAACCAACTTAAATTTATTTACTTCTCTAACCCATGTATTGATTTCATGGTTTTCATTCTTAAGTTCTTATTTGAGACAAATGAATAGCAATATTAAGTTAATAAAGTAAATAATCTACTATAATTAAATAAATTTTAATTAGGTTAATTTTAAAATATAAAACATTTTACCATCAAAATGTTCTTATTATCAATGTACATAAAATTGAATAGAAAAAATATTATTATTTCTCTTCAATATTTGATCCACAATATTTAAAACTCTAACCAAAGAACTATTATTATGAATTTAGTAAGACTCTTAGTTTACTTTGATTTCATTGTGACTCGATTGTGTAATGACCCGATAGGTCATTTTTGGAAATATGAATTATTTCCTTAACTTGAATTAATTAATGGATGGGTGATCATAGATAATGAATTAATAGATAGTTAGTGGGCTAATGTGATAATTTATTAAAAATCCTATACCATTTGTCCCTTATATATTAAAAATAAATTGGTGATATTTAGTAATTTTTACTATAATTATTATTTAAAGAAATAGAGGAAAAGAAAACTACCCTAGAACGAGACTTCATGCAACATCGACAATGAAGATTTGACCTCCTGGTAAGCAAATCTAAAATTAGTTTCAAATCTATCCACATACAATGATATTGGAAGGTTGTTTACATTTATTACTCATTAAAAAAAATGGGATAATGAAATGGAAGTGCATGTGTTGTCTGTTATGTTTGAACTTGGAAAAAATATTATATATATATATATATATATATATATATATATATATATATATATATCTATATATATGACTTTTGGTGAGTTTTCTTGGTGTGGTGCTAACCAATATGTATTTTAGTAATTTTTGTGTATTGTTGGAACTTTGAAGGAAGGAAAAAAAACAATATGAAAAGCAATACTTGTGTAATGGGGCTAAAAACATTTAAGTCACAGTGAATAGTGCTCGTGGGTCCCTGGAAAATTATCATCACTACATTTTATTAATCAAAATTGGTGAGAGAATTGCTATATAGTGATTAAGAATTAGGATAAGTATGTCTAGTGACATATGAATCATTGGAGTTCGAACGTTGTGATCTATTCGTGGAGATTTAAATTAAATTATTGTTATTATCACATTATGAATTAAGTTTTGATATATTGGGATGACTAATTAAATATTAGATCTATCATATCATATAAATTTCATTTGAATTATGATATTGGAGGAATTGAAATTTAGTCCTAGGCTTGAAACTTGGAAAACTATGATGGTTGAAATGTTAATTTACATCAAGAGTAACAAACTTGATTATAAATGTGGGTCAATTTTTAGTTCAAGGTTAAACTTATTAAAATTTGGGTGTTGCTAGTTGTGAAACCTTATTGTGAATATATATACTTGAATAGATCCCATTGATTCAGAAGCTCAACAGAAAGGGAAGACTCAAGTCCTAGAGTCATTATTCGATTGACAAAGGCAAGTGGATTTCTAAACCCTTGTTAAGCGTATGAAATGCGTGTATTCTCTTGTGTGGTATTGAGAATGACTTGGAGACTTGTTGCTTATTTGTTGGTGTTGTATTCCTTGTAGTAAATTGCGCTTTGTTATCAAAATGGTTATCTCTTCATTTTCATTTGAGCATGTCATTTGCATTGTATCCGAGACATGATTGTGGTAAGAGGATGTACCATTTCGAGGGTCGTATCGCGCGCCGCGATGGATATTATATTTCGAGGGACGTATCGCGCGCTGCGAAGGTTACTATTATCGAAGGTCGTGTCGTGCGCCGACAAATGCATGGACAGATATGTCCCCCATGGGTCCCAGACTGAGAGACAGCGGGTGTGTTTCGTTAAGAAAGACATGCATCACTATATTTGACATTGCATCTCATGGCATTTCATATTTTATTATTGATGAACTTGAACACGTGTTTTGATGATCTTGTGAGTGTTTCTCTGTAAAAATTGTGACAGTTGAATATTGAGTTGTTATTGAGAATGTGTAAACTGATAGAGTGTGATTATTGAGTTGTGTGTTTAGAAAACTGTAAATTGTTAGGCTGTAGCGTGGAGGTTTAGGCAGGGTGCAAGGAGTACCTGTATTTTGTTCACTTAACTTGTATTTAGAGGTTTGCTTGTTGGGTACCGCGTGGTTTGGTACTCACCCTTGCTTCTACAAATTTTTGTAGGTTACAAGCTCGGATCTTCGTGATATCTGTCATTCTCTTTGTTTCCGAGGCATCTTGGGGAGGGTTGTGAGGTAGCTGCTTGTTATCTCAGCGAACTTTCCTACTCCAGTTTATGACTTTGTTTTTACTTGAAAGACAACTTCATTTTAGACTTATATTTTATTTCAATTCTAATATTTACATTAGAGGCTTGTGCATGTGACAACCTGGTTTTGGGGATCGAAGTAATATAACTTGGTTTCATAATAGAAATTGTTGTTTGATTGTCATTTACTTTCGCACTTCGTTAGATATTGGGTTTTAGGATGAGTTGTCTTGGTGGGATAAGACGAGTGTCATCACACCCATTTTTGGGTCGTGAGAAATGGTATAAGAGCCCTAGGTTCATAGGTCTCACGTGTATACAAGCCGAGTCTACATAGAGTCTCAAGGATCAGTACGGAGACGTCTGTACTCATCTCTAAGAGACAATAAATATTACTAGGAAACTCCATTTTGTTCATTCTTTCTCATCGTGCGTTGTCACCTTCTTTAGTACTGAGTTGTTGTATACTCTTTTGACAGATGACGAGGACTAGAACTAATGTTACTTGTCGTAGAGGGGAGGCACTTCCCGAGGCAGTTGTTGAGGCCCCAACTAGGGGTAGGGGTAGATCTCGAGCTAGAGGTCGTGCTAGTAGTACGACAGTAGCCAGAGGTCGTGGACGTGGAGAAGCACCAGTGAGAGGTCATGCTAGAGAGGTCTCTACAGAACCTTAGATTGATGGCAGAGAGGACCAGGTTCCTCCAGAGCCTGTAGTCACACCTTTGCTTCAGGATACACTATTGAGGGTGTTAAGTGTGCTAGAGGGATTTTCTCATAGTGGTGGTGCGACCGCCACACCACATGACTCTCGTACTAGAGAGGGGGATCAGACCCAAGAGCAGCAACAAGCTCCAGTTGTTCAGGATGCGGTGGGGAAACTACCAGTAGATCCCGCAGTTCAGAATGATGTTGCACCAGCAGTTGGGGGTCGAGTTGCATCGGTGGTTGTTCTGACAGAGGATGAGCAACGTAGGTATGAGAGATTTAGAAAGATGGACCCACCTCTGTTTCAGGGTGGGAAGAGCAAGGATGCTCATGAGTTTCTAACTACCTGTCAAGAATTACTAGAGGTGGTTGGATTAGCTGAGTCACATGGGGTTCGATATGCTACACTCCAGCTTCGTGGACCAGTAAGAGACTGGTGGAGGACTTATTCGGGGGGTTTTGCTAGTTGGATCTCCTCTAGTGACTTGGGAGCAGTTTGCTAGTGCATTCCAAGATCGTTAAATCCCTTGGAGCGTGGAGAGGAGAGTCGCTTGAGGTTTGAGAGTCTAAGACAGGATGGTTTATCGGTTACAGAGTATGAGGCGCATTTTTGCCAATTTTCTAGGCATGTGCTGGCCATTATTCCAAATGAGACAGAGAGGATCCACAGAATTGTGAGGGGATTGACTTTCTCTATTAGGTGAGTTGTGTTTCGGGCATCTAGGGAGGGGGCTTCTTTTCAGTCCATTGTGAGCGCCGCTAAAGAGGCGGAATTGATGGAGAGAGGGGAGTTTGGGGACCCTAAAAGGGTTCGCATATCAGGTCAGTTTCATGGTGCCTTATCTGGGGGTGGGGGATCACAGAGATTGAGTGGTTCTTTCCATCAGTGAGGACCTATTCATGCATCTATGCCGACATTTGAGGGTGGCCATACATCTAGGGGTTCTTATAGCCCGGGTCAAGGCTCATATGGTTCACAGCAGCGACCTACAGGGCGAGGCAATTATAGTGGGTTTTCAGGGTCCTTACAGCAGCTCCCAGGTCAGAGATTTTGTTTTACTTGTGGAGATCCCGATCATCTAATGCGGCAGTATACTTCTCAAATAGGTCATTGTGGGCCTCGACTTAATTCCTCATTCCAGACTAGACCACCAGCACCACAGGGTAGAGGTCGTGGCAGAGTTCAGTCAGGCAGGGGTGATAGAGTTTCTAGTAGTGGTGTTGCAGCTCAGCAGAGTGGGGGTAGAGGTACCACCCCGGCTGGAGGTGGACGAGGAGGCCACTGCTATGCTTTTCCTGGAAGACCTGAGGCGGAGACCTCTGATGCTGTTATTACAGGTATTATCCCAGTATGCCATTGACCTGCGTCTGTGTTGTTTGATCCAGGTTCTACATTCTCTTATGTGTCTATGCATTTTGGTGCTAAATTTGATATGATATGTGATAGCATGACTGTACCTATTCGTGTTTCTACACCCGTGGGTAAGCCCTTAGTGGTGGATCGAGTGTATCGATCCTGTCTTGTTTCTTTTGTTGGGTATGACACTTGGGTAAACTGAATCATTCTCGGGATGGTAGACTTTGATGTTATCTTGGGTATGGATTGGCTTTCTCCTTATCACGTTGTCCTTGATTGTAATGCTAAGACTGTGACTTTAGCAATGCCTGGTGTTTCGAGGGTTATGTAGAAGAGTGTTAGTGGTTCTTATCCTATCAAGGTTATCTCTTTTATTCGTGCTCAGAGAATGGTAGAGAGGGAGTGTTTGTCTTACTTAGCTTTTATTCGGGATACTAGTGTTGAACCACCTCCAATGGACTCTGTTCCCGTGGTTCAGGAGTTTCTCGATGTATTTCTCTCTGATATCCCAGGTGTTCCTCCCAATAGGGATATCGATTTGGCTATTGATTTGGAGCCTGGCACTAAGCCTATTTCTATACCCACATATCGTATGGCCCCAGCAGAGTTAAAAGAATTAAAGGATCAATTGCAGGATTTATTGAGTAAGGGTTTTATTCGCCCTAGTGTATCACCTTGGGGTGCCCCTGTATTATTTGTGAAGAAAAAGGATGGGACTATGATGATGTGTATTGATTACAGACAGTTGAACAAAGTAACAGTGAAGAATAAGTATCCTCTTCCGCGTATTGATGACTTATTTGATCAAATACAGGGAGCATCATTGTTCTCTAAGATTGATTTGAGGTCTGGGTATCATCAGTTGAAGATTAGGGCTTCACATATCCCTAAGACAACTTTTCGGACCCGGTATGGGCATTATGAGTGTCTAGTGATGTCCTTCGGATTGACTAATGCCCCTGAAGCATTCATGGAGTTGATGAATGGGGTGTTTCGACCATACCTTGAATCTTTTGTGATTGTTTTCATCGATGACATCCTTGTTTACTCTAAGACTGAGGAGGACCATGTCCGACACCTAAGAATTGTACTTCAGAGGTTGAGAGAAGAGAAGTTGTATGCGAAGTTCTCAAAGTATGAGTTCTGGCTTACTTCTGTGACATTCTTGGGACACGTGGTGTCCAAGGAGGATATTAGAGTAGATCTGGTCAAAATTGAGGCAGTTAGAGTCTGAACGCGACCTACTTCACCTACTGAGATTCGGAGTTTTATGGGATTGGCAGGCTATAATCGACGGTTTGTTCAGAGTTTCTCTACTATTGTTGCCCCATTAACTAGATTGACTCAACAGGATGTGCGTTTTTAGTGGTCTGATGAGTGTGAGCAGAGCTTTCAAAAACACAAGACTTTGTTGACTTCAGCTCCTATGTTGACTCTACCTGAGGAGGGTGTAGACTTTACAGTGTATTGTGATGCTTCAGGAGTTGGATTGGGTGGTGTGTTGATGCATAAGGGGAAAGTGATTTCTTATGCTTCTAGGCAATTGAAGTCCCATGAGAAGAACTACCCTACTCATGACTTGGAATTGGCGGCTGTGGTATTTGTACTTAAGTTATGGCGTCATTATTTGTATGGATTGCATTGTGAGATCTTCACTGATCATCGGAGTCTTCAGTATATCTTTAGTCAGAGGGATTTGAACTTGAGGCAGCGGAGATGGCTTGAGTTGCTGAAGGACTATGATGTGACCATTCTGTATCATCCTGGGAAGGCTAATGTTGTGGCTGATGCTTTGAGTAGGAAGACTCCTAGCATGGGGAGTCTTGCATCTCTTAGTATTGAGGAGAGACCATTGGCTAGAGATGTTCAGATGTTAGCTAACAGTCTTATCTGATTGCAGAGTTAAGAATAGAGTGATGAGATGATTGCTTTTATTGAGGCTCGGTCTTCTTTAGTTGAGCAGATCCGTGCACACTAGTTTAATGATGAAAAGTTATGTCTCATTCGAGAAAAAGTATTGAGAGGGGAAGCTAAGGAGGCTGTCCTTGATTCTAATGGTGTCTTGAGAATCGGAGGCAGGGTTTGTATGCCCAAGACAGGCGATTTGATTAGATTGATTCTTGAGGAGGCCCATTGTTCTCGGTATTCCATCCATCCGGGAGCGGCGAAGATGTTTCATGATCTGAGTCAGCATTACTGGTGGTGTGGGATGAAGAGAGATATTTTAGACTTTGTTTCGAGATGTTTGACTTGCCAGCAGGTCAAGTGTGAGCACCAGCGGCACGGAGGTGTATCTCAGAGGATGCCTATTCCTACTTGGAAGTGGGAGCGGATTACTATGGACTTTGTTGTGGGTTTGCCTACCACAGTGGGTGGTTATGACTCTATTTGGGTCATTGTTGATAGGATGACCAAGTCTGCCCATTTCATTCCGGTTCGGGTGAAGTATACAGCAGAAAAGTTAGCCGAGTTATATATAAGTTAGATCGTGCGACTACATGGGGTTCCTATCTCTATTATATCATATTTAGGTTCATTATTTACTTCTCACTTCTGGAAGGCATTACAGCACGGTCTTGGTACTCAGATATGAGTAAAACTTTTCACCCTCACAGATGGTTTTTCCGAGCGGACGATTCAGGTGTTGGAGGACATGCTCCGGGCGTGTGTGATCAATTCTGGAGCTAGAAGGGATCGACATTTACCCTTAGAGGAGTTTGCCTATAATAATAGTTATCACTCTAGTATCCAGATGACCCCATTTGAAGCATTGTATGGAAGACGGTGTAGGTCACCGATTGGTTGGTTTGATTCGACGGAAATGGACTCTTTGGATACAGACTTGCTTAGAGATTCTTTGGAGCAAATCCGTATGATTCAGTATAGATTATTGACAGCTCAGAGTCGACAGAAGAGTTATGCAGATCGGAGAGTTAGAGCCTTAGTGTTTATGGAGGGTGATCATGTTTGGCTTCGAGTATCACCCATGAAGGGCGTGATGAGGTTTGGAAAGAAGGGAAAGCTTAGCCCTAGGTTTATTGGAACTTTTGAGATTTTGAGCCGAGTGGGAGAGGTGGCCTATAAGTTGGCCTTGCCACCTAGTTTGTCGGCAGTTCATCCTATTTTTCATGTCTCTATGCTTCGGAAGTATATTTTGGATGAATCTCATGTGCTTTCACTTGAATCCGTGGAGTTGGGTCCAGACTTGACATTTGAGGAGGAGCCTATAGCTATTTTTGCTAGGCAGGTTCGCAAGCTTAGTACCAAGGAGATTGCTTCAGTGAAAGTGCAATGGAAGCACCGATCTGCGGGGGAGGCAACTTGGGAGACAGAGTCTGACATGCGTGCTAGATATCCACAACTTTTTGAAGCTCCAGGTGTTTTCTTTCATCTTATGTTTGAGGACGAACATAATTTTTAGTGGTGGATAATGTAATGATCCAGAAGGTCATTTTTGAAAATATGAATTATTTCCTTTAACTTGAATTAATTAATGGATGGTTGATCATAGATAATGAATTAATAGATAGTTAGTGGGCTCATGTGATAATTTATTAAAGATCCTATACCATTTGTCCCTTATATATTAAAAATAAATTGGTGATATTTAGTAATTTTAGTATAATTATTATTTTGAAGAAATAGAGGAAAAGAAAACTACCCTAGAACGAGACTTCGTGCAACATCGACAATGAAGATTTGACCTATTGGTAAGAAAATCTCAAATTAGTTTCAAATCTATTCACATACAATGATATTGGGAGGTTGTTTACATTTATTACTCATTAAAAAAATGGGATAATGAAATTGAAGTGCATGTGTTGTCTGTTATGTTTGAACTTGGAAAAAATATTTTATATATATATATATATATATATATATATATATATATATAGGACTTTTGGTGGGTTTTCTTGGTGTGGTGCTAATTAATAATAAAGTAATGATTGGGTATTGATGTATTTTAGTAATTTTTGAAGGAAGAAAAAAAATAATAAGAAAAAGCAATACTTGTGTAATGGAGTTAAAAACATTTAAGTCACAGTGAATAGTGCTCGTGGGTCCCTAGAAAATTATCATCACTACATTTTATTAATTAAAATTTGTGTGAGAATTTCTATATAGTGATAAAGAATTAGGATAAGTATGTCCAGTGACATATGAATCATTGGAGTTCGAACGTTGTGATCTATTCGTGGAGATTTAAATTAAATTCTTATTATTATCACATTATGAATTAAGTTTTAATATATGGGGATGACTAATTAAATATTAGATATATCATATCATATACATGTCATTTGAATTATGATATTGGAGGAATTGAGATTTAGTCCTAGGCTTGAAACTTGGAAAACTATGATGGTTGAAATGTTAATTTACATCAAGAGTTACAAACTTGATTATAAATGTTGGTGAATTTTTAGTTCAAGGTTAAACCTATAAAAATTTGGGTGTTGTTAGTTGTGAAACCTTATTGTGAATATATATACTTGAATAAATCCCATTGATTCGGAAGCTCAACAGAAAGGGAAGACTCAAGTCCTAGAGTGATTATTCGATTGACCAAGGCAAGTGGATTTCTAAACCCTTGTTAAGCGTATGAAATTCGTGTATTCTCTTGTGTGGTATTGAGAATGACTTGGAGACTTGTTGCTTATTTGTTGGTGTTGTATTCCTTGTAGTAAATTGCGCTTTGTTATCAAAATGGTTATCTCTTCATTTTCATTTGAGCGTGTCATTTGCATTGTATCTGAAACATGATTGTGGTAAAAGGGTGTACCATTTCGAGGGTCGTATCGCGCGCCGCAATGGATATTATATTTCAAGGGACGTATCGCGCACCGCGAAGGTTACTATTATCGAGGGTCGTGTCATGCGCCGCGACAGATGCATGGACAGATATGTCCCTCATGGGTCCTGGACTGAGAGACAGCGGGTGTGTATCGTTAAGAAAGACATGCATCACTATATTTGACATTGCATCTTATGGCATTGCATATTTTATTATTGATGAACTTGAACACGTGTTTTGATGATCTTGTGAGTGTTTCTCTGTAAAAATTGTGACTTTTGAATATTGAGTTGTTATTGAGAATGTGTAAACTGATAGAGTGTGGTTATTGAGTTGTGTGTTTGGTAAGCTGTAAATTGTTAGGCTGTAGCGTGGAGGTTTAGATAGGGTGCAAGGAGTACCTGTACTTTGTTCACTTAACTTGTGTTTAGAGGTTTGCTTGTTGGGTACCGCGTGGTTTGGTACTCACCCTTGCTTCTACAAATTTTTGTAGGTTACAAGCTCGGATCTTCGTGATATCTGTCATTCTCTTTGTTTCCGAGGCATCTTGGGGAGGGTTGTGAGGTAGCTGCTTGTTATCTCAGCGAACTTTCCTACTCCAGTTTATGACTTTGTTTTTACTTGAAAGACAACTTCATTTTAGACTTATATTTTATTTCAATTCTAATATTTACATTAGAGGCTTGTGCACGTGACAACCTGGTTTTGGGGATCGAAGTAATATAATTTGGTTTCATAATAGAAATTGTTGTTAGATTGTCATTTACTTTCGCACTTCGTTAGATATTGGGTTTTAGGCTGACTTGTCTTGGTGGGATAAGACGAGTGTCATCACATCAATTTTTGGGTCGTGACAGATTGGTGAAATAGTATCACTCTCCCAAAAAGCACATTTTTTTTACCGACGCACAAAAAAAATATTTTCTTGCGAATGAACAAGATTTTGAAAAGTTGTCATTAGTTTATCTATCTATTTATTCTTTTTTTTTATTTAATGTTCGCTAATTAAGATGTTTTTACCGCCATTTGATGAAATTTAAATCATATTTATTTTAGTAAAAAAAGAAAAGGTGTTAATGAAACATAATAAAATAGTAAGTACTCTTCTAAAAAAATGGGTCCCACAATGTTAGATAAACACATAGACATCATAATTACAATATTATATTACCCTGGAAAATGAGATTATTTATCACTTTGTCATTGGTCGTCCCTCACTTTACTCTTCTATATAGTACTAGATATTGCGTTCCTGCCCTAGCGCAGGCCCACCGTATGTTAGTTTTTTTCTTTCAATTTATGTGATATAAATGAAATTTGAAAAAGTGAACTAAATTTTTATATGTGTTTTTAAAAAAATATTTTAACTTATAAATTTATGTACCCTTTTTGTGTTATTTTTGAATAATATATGTGTACACAATAAAATTCGCGTTGAGAAAATAATTATCAAGAACGGAAAATTATAGCAACAATCGATTTTATTATTTCAAATGCGAGTGTTACAATTTCTATAATTCCTCTGAATTCGCCTTTTCAAATATAAATTCAAGGGCTTTAAAGCTTGTTCTTGAATCTACGATTAACTTGAACTTGAACTTTATCTTGATCTTGACTTTTATTTGATATCAAGGGCTTCGAGCTTGTTCTTGAATTCGGTGGTCTTGATCTTGATCGTTCTTGAACTTGAATGCTTGAATTCTTAAACTAGTAGCTTTGTAGAGAATTAAATGACGTTTGTACCACAGAGTTTCTTTAGCTTCTTGTTTAGAATTTTCTGTCTCTTTTCTTAATTATGAGGACCCCTATTTATAGTTTTAGAATAAAGGAGTTGCGAATGAAATAGGATTCCATTCAGCCAATCAGATTAAAGTGACATGGCATTTGGGCTTTATGGAGCGGGCTTGTCATCTTTAACACATGTCATGATTCTATTGGTTTTCTTATTTGACTTGGCATGCCACATCATCTGCACACGTGGCGCCAAGATGGGCTCTAGTTGAGATTGGGTTTAACAAATTGGGTTCATCCAATGTAGCTCAAATCAATTAATTTAGACTTTAATTAAATCCATATTTATTGGACTTAAATATTTAACTCAATTATATCAATCCACAATATTTATTTGGATTAACATATTTATGAATTAAATATAATCCGAATCATTATATAAATTTATATTTGATAAATTTTAAATGATTACAAATGCCCCCTGCTTCAAGTCTTGTCGAGATATTTTATCTTTTAGAGACTAGGCTTGAAGCATTAACTGGTTACTAAATTCACCTTAGTTAAAAATGAATTATAATTGAATTAACAGTTTTAATCCTACTCAATTTCATATTCATATTGTTTTTTATTGCCCAGGCCAAAAAGAAATTGCAATTGAACTAGAAACTGTAATCCTGCTCAATTTCATATTCATATTATGTTTTATTGCCCAAGCCAAAAAGAAATTGTAATTGAACTAGGGATTGTAATCTTACTCAATTTCATATTCATATTATATTTTATTGCCAAGCCAAAAAGAAATTGTAATTGGACTAGTAATTGTAATCCTACTCAATTTCATATTCATATTATGTTTTATTATCCAAGCCAAAAATAAATTGTAATTGAACTAGGAGAAGGATTCTATCCCACCACATGACATCTATAATAGATACATTGTCTCCATAATTTTATCTTCAATTACAGATTGTGAGCCTACGACGAAAAGGGCATACTCAAGGTAATTTTCCTTCTTTTTTTAAATTTATTTTCGTTACTTTTTTACAGCTTGACATGTCTATCGTAGAAAATTCATATCCCATTGTAAAAAAATCGAAATCATGAACTGTTTGATTTTTCAGAAATTAGACTTTTAGATCTCCAACATACCCGAAATTCAAAATATAATACCTTCAGAATCTTTTTAGACGATTTTTTGAAGTTAGCTCTAGATTCTGTCATGCTAAAAATTCGTCACTTTTTTTACAGCCTGACATGTTCGTCGTAGAAAATTCATATCTTATTGTAGAAAAATCAAAATCTTGAACCGTTTGATTTTTCAGAAACTAGACTTTTTGATCTATGACATATCCAAAATTCAAGATTTAAAACCTTCAGAATCTTTCTAGATGATTTTTTGAAGTTAGCTCTAAATTCTGCCATGCTAAAAATTTTCAGATTTGTGTGACTTACTTTAAATCTCGTGTCTTGACGTTGGAACAGCGAAATCACAATCCACTTGGTGATTCCTAATCTAGTCATAAAGGTCTACAACACATCCAAAATTCAAGATTTAATACCTTTCGAGTCTCAAACATCTTGACAGGTAACAATCTCTCCTTCACTTGTATTTCCCTTTTTTTTTGTTTTTTTTGTAGATCAGCAAAAGGAATTTTATATTTTATGGAGGCTACATAATGGAAGGATTTATCACATAAAAATGTGATTAACGGCCATGTCATAACAAAATAAATAAATAAAACTCTCAAGATGTTCCATGGCCCCGAATGCTTAACCAACTTGATGCTTTACTAGAATACCGTGTAATGCTCCCGCCTTGAAAATAACCTCAATGTTTTACAAGGTCCCGAATGCTTAACCAACTTGAAGCTTTTACTAGAATACCGTGTAACTCTCTTGCCTTGAAGATAACCTCAAGGTGTTACAAGGTCCCGAATGCTTAACCATAAAGCTTTACTAAAATACCGTGTAACGCTCCCACCTTGAAGATAACCTCAAGGTGTTACAAGGTCCCGAATTCTTAACAAACTTGAAGTTTTAATAGGATACAATGTAACGCTCCCGCCTTGAAGATAACCTCAAGGTGTTACAAGGTCCCGAATGCTTAACCATGAAGCTTTACTAAAATACCGTGTAAGGCTCCCGCCTTGAAGATAACCTCAAGGTGTTACAAGGTCTCGAATGCTTTAACCAACTTGAAGTTCTAATAGGATACCATGTAACGCTCCCGCCTTGAAGAAAACCTCAAGGTGTTACAAGGTCCTGAATGTTTGACCATGAATCTTTACTAGAAAACCGTGTAACGCTCCCGCCTTGAAGATAACCTCAAGGTGTTACAAGGTCCCGATGCTTAACCATGAAGCTTTATTAAAATATCGTGTAACGCTCCCGCCTTGAAGATAACCTCAAGGTGTTACAAGGTCCCGAACGCTTGACCAACTTGAAGCTTTAATAGGATACCATGTAACGCTCCCGCCTTGAAGATAACCTCAAGGTGTTACAAGGTCCTGAATGTTTGACCATGAAGTTTTACTAAAATACCGTGTAACACTCCCGCCTTGAAAATAAACTCAAGGTGTTACAAGGTCCTGAATGCTTAACCAACTTGAGACAGGATAAACCCGTGAAAAGACCAGTTTAAGGTGCAAAGGGACAAATATTGTCCACCTTAAGGCATGAAAATTTAAAGATCCTTTTAAAGATAAATCCGTCGGAACTCTATCTTAAGGTGCAAAGGGACAAGTTTCTCCACCTTAAGGCATAGAAATTTAAAGATTCGTTGAAGGATAAGCTCACAATAAAACTAGATTAAGGTGCGAATGGACAAATATCGTCCACCTTAAGGCATGAAAAATTTAAAGATCCTTTTAAATATACACTAGTGAAAAAGTCAACTTAAGGTTCAAAGGGACAAGTTTGTCCACCTTAAGGCATGAAAAATTTAAAGATCCTTTTAAATATACACCAGTGAAAAAGTCAACTTAAGGTGTAAAGGGACAAGTTTGTCCACCTTGAAACATAGAAATTCAATGATCTATTGAGTGATAATCCGCAACAAATCTAG
Organism: Solanum lycopersicum; assembly: GCF_036512215.1. Lineage (NCBI taxonomy): Eukaryota > Viridiplantae > Streptophyta > Magnoliopsida > Solanales > Solanaceae > Solanum > Solanum lycopersicum. The sequence continues at coordinate 19,220,420 of NC_090806.1, forward strand.
CTTAAGGTGCAAAGGGACAAATCTCGCGCACCTTTAGGCATGACATTCAATTACATATGCATTTGGAGACTTCTATTTATATACTTGAAGTCTTATTTCATACTTAGAGTATCTGAATACTTCAACCTGTATACTTAGAGAATTTGGGTACCTCAAATAATAAACTCGAAGAATATAAAGACTCCAATTTTCATACTTCATCTAATTTAAAGACTTCCACCGTACTAATAAGAGATTCATATTTTGTAAGGGTTTGCCCCTTCCATAGACCCATCAATACTTCGTGCAAGTCTTAAGTTTGATGAGACAAAAGATAAAAATAAAATATATATCACTTTGACTTTCATGCAATAGATCAAGTGGGAACATTTTTTTTGACACTCATGCAACTGAACTTAGAATATGGTTCTAAGCGCCTACGTACCTCAATAGAGAGGATCAAGTCACAACGTAGTTCTGGGGATTTGAGTTATTATTCTTTTTTTTTCTTTTTATTTTTGTGGTTGTGCCGTACACAGTTTATACTCTTGCAGGCCAGGAGTGACATGCAGTTTAGGTTCGTACCTTAAGGAGAATCATCTTCCTTCAAGGATAGTATCTTTTTAGAAATTTGGCATTACTAGGACCGATCCTTAAGCCATCAATATCAACAAGCTTGTAAGCACCATTTGAATATGCTTCTTGTACGACATATGGTCCATCCCTCTTTGAGGTAAATTTGCCCCCAGAATTGTGCGAAGTAATGATTGGTCTTCTTACTGCGAGAACTTGATCTCCAACTTGAAAGCATCTCAAGCGAACCTTTTTACTAAAAGCACGAGATAGGCGAGCTTGATAACATTAAAGGTTTCGTTGGGTTTCTAACCTCTTTTCATCAAGTGCTTCTAACTCAGCAAGACGTAATCGAGAATTTTCTTCCTCAGTGAGCCCTTCTTTAATAGCAAGTCTTAAGGAGGGTATTTGACGCTCGAGTGGCAGGACTGTTTCACCTCCAAAAGCAAGTGAATATGGTGTTGCTTGAGTTGGTGTGCGATATGTTGTCCTATATGCCCAGAAAGCTTCTTCCATTCTTTCATGCCAATCCCGTTTGGATTTGGAGACAACTTTCTTAAGCAGGTTGCATAGAGTTTCATTGAATGCTTCAGCAAGACCATTAGCGGCAACATGGTACATAGAAGATTTATGATGCTTAAAGTCAAAAAGATCACAAATCTTGTTCATTAACTTGTAATCAAATGGTTTGCCATTATCTGTTATTATATATCGAGGGATGCCAAAGCGATAGATAATATTTACTCGGATAAAATTTGCAGCATTCTCTTTCTTCACCTCTTTTAGAGCGACCACTTCAGCCTATTTTGAAAAGTAATCAGTTGCATCCAAGATGTACAAGTGTCCACAAGAAGACTTTGGTAATGGTCCTACAATATTCAGTCCCCAAGCGTCAAATGGCAAGATGCGATGGTTGGGTGCAATACTTCGGGTGGATCATGAATGAAATTCGCATAAATTTGACAAGCATCACATTTTCTAGCATAATATAAGCAATCTTTCACCATGGTTGGTAAGTAATACCCCATCCTCTTTATGTGAAAATGAAGTTTTGGTCCAGATTGATGTGATCCACATACTCCTGAGTGTGCTTCTTGCAGAGCTTGAATCGCTTCTTCCTCTCCCAAACATCGTAATAACATACCCTCAAATGATTTTCTATATAATGTATCCTTGTAGTAAAGGAAACGAGGTGCACGACGACGTATGTCAGTTCTTTTTCTTGGATTTTCTGGAAGTATCCCATAACATAGGTAGTCAATGATGGGTTGTCTCCAATCTTCCTTCACAGCTTCAACAATGGCGACGATATGATCAAGCTTATTTTCAATATATTCTTCCTCATTTGACGGTGGTACTATCTATTTTTGACAGACAATTACTTGCATTTGATCAAGAAGGGTTAGCATTGAAGCTAGAGTAGCCAATGCATCAACTTTCTTATTCTCTGTTCGACACACATGTTGAAGGGTTACATCCCCAAGCCATCTTATCAACTTTTGAGCATAATCATGATAAGGTCGCAATTAAGACTTTTTTACCTCATAACATCCTAAGAGTTGATTAATCACCAATTGAGAATCACCAAAGACCAGTAAATGTAATTGTTTCATGTCAACGGCCATTTCAAGTCCAAGTATCAGTGCTTGATATCCAGCGACATTATTGGAGAAACATTGTTTTAGAGTCAAAGAGAATGGTAGAATCTCTTCTTTTGAAGTGATGAACACCACACCAGCACCGGCTCCGCCGCAATGTGCAGCCCCGTCAAAGTACATTTTCCAAGGAGGTTGAACTTCAATTAACATCGCATCTTCATCAAGAAACTCATCAGTTAATTCCCAATCATTTGGTATAGGATGGTCTTTTAAGAAATCCGCTAGTGCTTGTCCTTTCACAGATTTTTGAGGGATGTACACAATCTCAAATTGTTGGAATTGGAGGTACCATCTTGCTAGTCGGTCACTAAGGACAGGTTTTGACATGACAAACTTGATGTGATTTGCTCTAGAAATTAGGCGGACAACATGAGCTTGAAAATAATGCTTTATCTTTTGAATTGAGAAGACCAGTGCCAAGCATAACTTTTCAATTGGCGAATAATTTAGCTCATTTGGCGTCATCGTTCTACTTAAGTAATAAAGAGCATTTTCTTTGCCTTCACTATTCTCTTAAGATAACAGGGCTCCTACAGACCTTTCTTGTGCTGCAATGTAGAGTATCAATTGCTTTCCAAGTATAGGGGCTGCCAAAACCGGAGGTTTTGCTAGATACGATTTGATAGTTTTAAAGTCTTCGCTACATGTTTGGTCCCAATTAAAAGGAGCACCTTTCTTCATGAGATGACTGAATGGTTGACATCTCCCCGCTAGATTTGAGATGAACCTTCTCAAGTAGGCTAACATTCCTTGGAGACTTTTTAACTCGTGAATATCTCGAGGTTCAGGCATCTTTGATATTGCATCGGCTTTGGCTTGATCAATTTCACTTCCTCGATGTCTCACAATAAAGCCAAGGAACTTGTCGGAAGTAACTCCGAAGGCACATTTCAATGGATTCATCCTTAGTTGATATCTTCGGAGTAACTCAAACACCATCCTTAAGTCTTTCAAATGATCACCCTCTTCCTCGACTTTACTACTAAATCATCAACATAACATTCAACATTTTTATGGAGCAAGTCGTCAAAGATATTTTGCATAGCCCTTTGATATGTGGCGCCAACATTCTTTAAACCAAATGGCATCACTTTGTAGCAATAAATACCTTCGGGCATGCGAAATGCAGTGAGTTCTTCATCTTTTGGTGACATGAAGATTTGATTATATCCAGAAGAACCATCCATGAACGACATTGCCTCATAACCAGTGGTGGCATCAATCATCAACTCTGGAATGGGAAGAGGAAACTCATATTTAGGGCATGCATTATTGAGATCTCTAAAGTCAACGCAAACTTGAATTTGACCATTCTTCTTCCTCACAAGAACAATACTTGAAATCCATGTAGGATATTTGATCTCACGAATAAAGCCTGCCTCAATGAGTTTGTTAACTTCATTTTCTATCAACGGAATCAAGTCTGGTCTAAAACGTCTTTGAGCTTATTTAACTGGACGAGAACAATTTTTGACTGCCAATTGATGGACCGCTACTCTAGGATTCAATCCAGGAATTTCTTTGTAACTCCAAGCAAATACACCTCTATACTCTTTGAGTATATTCATGTAAGCGACTTCTTCATCAATTTCTAGAAACGCACTCAAGTAAGTTGTCTTCGGATCTTCATCAGTGCCAAGGTTAACTTCTTTCAAAGGATCTATTGTGATTTTTACTCCTTCATCATGTTCTGGTGGAGCATCTTTAGCATCTTCCTTTTCCACAGGATCATTGTCATTGACTGATATAAGACAACATGAGACAATATCTTCTACCTCTTCCTCAATCTTCTTTTGAGGCAAAGAATCATACTCATTTTGGATTAAAACATGATTTGAGGAACCTACACTTTCTTCATCTACCTCGCGCTCTTTGGTGTAAACCACAGTATGAACCTTTGCCTTGAGTTCCTCTTTATAGGAAACCATAAGTTCCACTCGTCGCCTCATCCTAGAAAGAATCAAACTTCTGAAATCCTTTCGAATCAAATTTGAAGTAGGCTTTGTAACTTTCAAATAACTTCTCAGGTTCTTGTTATTCTTATTCAGAGGACCTAACCTCTCAAACACAGAAATTCTTGTTGTTGCTTCACCAAGTCGATCAAAGATAGAAGGCCTTTTATTGGGAGTAGTGACATCATCTTCAAAAGTTTTATGATTATTACTGGCCCTTCTTATGGAAATGCAAATTGGCGGCGGTTGGCTATAACCTAGGCCTTCACGCGCTTTCCTAGTTGTATCTTCTGATGGGAGTTTCCCTAGCGCTGATGGCTCACTAGGGTTGTATCTTGCCGTCACAAATAACTGGTAGGCATTGGGATCAAAACCTTCTCTTGTGCACTTTGTAGGGAGAGCCATATCTAGCACTTGATCTTGAGCAGCTGACTTCTCTAGAAACTTTGAAGTCAAGTTTGTTTCATCAATCCGTCTGATAGGAAGAGCTAGCCCTCTTAATGTATTTTCTTCAAGGTTAGATGGTTGATCTTGTTCTTTCTTCGCTTTTGGAACATAACAAAGCCTAGAAGTCTGCTTTTTCTTTGAACACAAGATCTTCCCTTCATTAAGAATGGGACAAGAGTCTTTAGTGTCAATTTTCACCTTTTTGATAGCTGCATCAATTCTTTTGCTTATGATATTATCAATCTTGATTGATTTGACGTCATTGGATTTCACCCCTTTAACAACATAACTTCTCATATAGAATTTCACATCCGCAAAGTGTGTCTCCACTTCAGTGAAAGGATTATCATCTGCAACTATCTTTCTTTCAATTCCACCTTCATGATATTTCAAACATTGATAGTAAGAAGATGAGACAATTCTATTCTCATGTACCCAAGGCCTACCAAGTAATATATTGTATGATGTCTTTGCGTCAATCACATGCATCCATGCGCTTGATCTCAAATCTTCCATGTGGATCTCTAATTTAATAGAGCCTATAGACCTCTGCCCGCCTTGATTAAATCTTTGTATCAACAGACGACTTTCACTAAGTTCCCCAATCGTGATGCCAAGTTCCTTCAATGTGTGGATATGCAAAATGTTGACTCCAGATCCTTCATCTATTAAGATTCTATTTGTTTTCTTCACTAGCACATGGCCCACCATATACAATGGACGATTGTGTAGTGCTTCACCAAATAGAAGATCGTTATCTGTAAATGTGATTTTAGTATCACAGACATGTGCTTCTTGGAAAGAAAGTTCAATAGATTTTTCAGAAGATGAAAGAGACATCATTTCTGAGATTTCCCTTGTTTCTTTTACTTCTTCACTAGGAGACACTTTTGGTAAGGGTTCACTCGTTGTTCCTTCTTTTACAGTAGGAGGCACCTTCATTGTTTGTCCTTTATCCACATTGAAACATGATGCCTCGACATTGCCTTGAGTAGACTTTGTGTTGAACGAGCTTGGCAAGAATTCCTCTAGAGTCAAAAGACGTCGAGGTTTTTTGTAATGATGCACTTCAACCTTTGCCTTTTTGGGGCGCTTGATTGATTTTTGCTTATCTGATTTCTTCACCATTTTTTCTATAACCGGTTGCTCAGATAATTCTTTTCGTAAGCTTAACTTGTTGCGTCTTCGCCTAGTTACAAGAATCCAACCCTCATCACCATCTATGTCAACGTCTTGGTCTACTGGCTCTTCTTTATGCTTTTCAGAGATATATATTTGGACCGGATCCAGTGACCCAAACGTGATAGAGGTATGGTTAGAACTAGCCTTCTCATCATCAAGGATAATTTTATTTTCGTTAGCCAATCGCATCACTCTATCCTTAAAGACAAAACATTTTTCAAGAGGATGACTCACAAGTCTATGATACTTGCAATAATTTGGGTCATCAGTTTTTCCAGCTTCATCGGGTCGCTTCATCTCTGGCAAGTCAATGAGCTTTAACTCAAGCAACTCATCAAAAATTTCAGAAACGTCAGAATCCAAGAAGGGATACTTTTTTCCTTGCATCTCCCTTAGCGTCGAATTTTGATTTTAACGTGCTTGGAAAGTCGTTCTCACATTTTGTTTTACGCCCTCATCGTGGTGAACTTTGCGGGTAACACATTTACACTCATGGATTCTTTGTTGTCATTTCTGGGCAGAAACATGCTCCATCTTTTGGGTTCCTGTTTGTCCCTTCCTTCGCGAGGATCATGGACAATAGTCATATCTTTTCCGGCAGATGACATGCTCAACTCCATATCGTAAGCGCGAGTAACTAAATCCTCGAAAGATTTTGGTTTTATTCCTTGCAAGATGTAAAGAAGCTCCCAGTGCAATTCCTTGAATACACATTTTGATTACAGAAGCTTCACTAAGCCTGTCCTTGCAATTTAGGATCGCGTTCCTCCATCGATTTATGAAATCTATGACCTGTTCATCCTTTCTTTGGCGAGTATTTGTGAGTTATACCATGTTCACTGTGCGCCTTGTGCTATAGAAGTGATTGAGAAACTCATGTTCTAGTTGCTCCCAACTATCAATAGAGTTAGGTTCGAGATCCGTGTACCAATCAAAGGCATTTCCTTTTAGAGAGCAGACAAACTGTTTGACAGGATAGTCTCCATATGTTCCAGCATTATTACATGTGTGCACGAAGTGCGCGACATGTTGTTTCAGATTTCCTTTTCCCTCAAATTGTTGAAATTTGGGAGGTTGATAACCGGCAGGCATTTTAAAGTTATCAATCCTAGCAGTGTATGGCTTAGCATACATATGAGAAGACTTGGTGGAGACTTCATACTTATCTTTGATAGTGCCTTCAATAAACTCCTTCAAGCGATCGAGTGGGATCATTCCTTCAGAAGAAATTGGCATCTCTTTAACAAACAGGGCTTTCTTAGCAGGATCTTCGATTTTTTGAACTTCAATGCCCTATCCATGTGCATGGCTAGCATCTCCATCTAAAAGTCCTTCTATCATGTCCATCAACTTGTCAATTTGAGATTCTTGGTGTTGTACATGCTTCATCAATCCTTCAACCAACTTCGTCAGATTTGCGAGTTGTTCCTCAGGAGAGGAAGCAGCAGTCACCATCGTTTGCATGATCATCAGAGATGCCGGAGAGTAACATATGGGTTGTCGCATAAGTTAATTTTCAGTGGACTCACGTTATGCGATATATGTGGAGATGATTCATAAGTTGAATCACAGTTCTCCCTTGTGGTATAGTTCTTGGAACCAGATTGCTCAAGTAGAGCCAATGTCTTCTTGATCTTTTCAGCAACACTACTTCCTCCTTCTAGAGCATTTGTGGAGGAACTTGCTCCTTTTGGAGTCGAAGACCCAAAAACAGGAGTTGACGCAGACGACACTTGAAGCATTTGTTGTCCTAGTGTAGCAGCCTTGCTTCTCGTAACAACTCCAAAACTTCCAAAGGTAACACCAAGGATGTCTTCAACTTCAGTAGAGAACTTGGAGCTAGTGACCTTAGAGGCGGTTGATCGAGAGTTGTTGTTCATGGAAGTCATCTTGATATTCTTTGACATTTGAAAAGTTGAGATGAGAGGTAGAGATTGTCCCACTGGGCGTGCCAGAATTTGTTTGCAACAAATTTTGAACATATGAAAAATAAACAAACCATACAAATAAAATATGAAGAAACGTGATTTTATTCATCAAGATTGTGAGTACAAATATGTTCCTCCCTTGATTCTACTCTCTAAGATAATTTATCCATGATTCGAGGGCTGTTAGTGGCGTATTTCTCGAATTAGAATGATTTATATTCGACCTTTCTATATGAATAATCATCAATTTGTGGAGTATTCGAGATCTTGATCTCTTTGTGGATATTTCGAGATGCCTTTTAAGAGAATTTAGTACCCTTTATATAGGTATAAACTAGGGTTTAGGGTTGAGTATTATCCAAGAATCCTTATCTGAGTTGAACACAATATGTAGAGCCCCAACTCAAATTGAACGCATCTTGTAGAGTTCTACGAAATTTCAATGTCTACAAATGCCCCCTGCTTCAAGGCTTGACGGAGTGTAGACTTGTGAAACTCAAAAACGAGGCTTGAAGTACTCATGCTTCCACCTTTGCAATCGATTTTATTATTTCAAATGCGAGTGTTACAACCTCTATAATTCCTCTGAATTCGCCATTTCAAATATAAATTCAAGGGCTTTAAAGCTTGTTCTTGAATCTACGATTAACTTGAACTTAAACTTTATCTTGATCTTGACTTTTATTTGAGCTCAAGGGCTTCGAGCTTGTTCTTGAATTCGGTGGTCTTGATCTTGATCGTTCTTGAACTTGAATGCTTGAATTCTTAAAGTTGTAGCTTTGTAGAGAATTAAATGGCGTTTGTACCACAGAGTTTCTCTAGCTTCTTGTTTAGAATTTTCCGTCTCTTTTCTAAATTATGAGGACCCCTTTTTATAGTTTTAGAATAGAGGAGTGGCGATTATAATAGGATTCCAGTAAGCCAATCAGATTAAAGTAACATGGCATTTGGGCTTTATGGAGCGGGCTTGTCATCTTTGACACATGTCATGATTCTATTGGTTTTCTTATTTGACTTGGCATGCCACATCATCTGCACACGTGGCGCCAAGATGGGCTCTAGATGAAATTGGATTTAATAAATTGGGTTCATCCAATGTAGCCCAAATCAATTAATTTAGACTTTAATTAAATCCATATTTATTCGACTTAAATATTTAACTCAATTATATCAATCCACAATATTTATTTGGATTAATATATTTATGAATTCAATATAATCCGAATCATTTTATAAATTTATATTTAATAAATTTTAAATGATTACAATATGTTACTACATCTGTTCCATTTTATGTGATACAAGTGATTTTAAGAAAGTCAACGAAATTTCTCACATGATTTCACATATTTTTAGTTGTCAATTTAATATGATTCATAGTACTTTTTAGTTTTTACGTTTTTCTCAAACAATATATGCAATTTTTTTTGTTTCGATAAAAATAAGGGAGTCAACCAAATCTCATTATGTTTTTTACCTATGTTTTCTAAAAATATCTAAAATTTCTACTTTGCGTTTTTAAGTTTTTTTTTCATGTAATTTTTAAATATGTAACAAATTAGAAATTAAAACGAACAATTAAAGTTTTCAAATCATTATATTTCTATATTAGAATGTCCAAATCTTTAAAACTCCACATCTATGCACAAATTAATAGAAGGAAGCCAAACGACTTATATATATATATATATATATATATATATATATATATATATATATATATATAGTATATTTAAGATAAAAAAACTAATAAATATTTCAATACACAAAATTTAAGTATACATATAAATTTTTGTTTTTATTTTAATTGATTTCACCTAATATTATACTTGATATATAATTATTAATAGCTAAGCATAATCATTATTTATTTAATTTCATATAATAAATAGATATCACAATAACTCTTAAAAAAATAAAGAAATAACAAAAATGAGGTAATACTAATAATAATAACTAAAGGTGCTTCTAGAATTATTTAATTTTCTTGTTATCGTTCGTGGTAGATTTTTACTTGTATGAAATTTCATTTTTACCTTTGATCATCATTCACTTTATATATAGAAAGATGTTTCTATAAATTAATTATTCTTGATAGATTTTTGTTAGAATGAAATTAAATTTAATTTCTTCGTCTTTAATACAAATATATCATCATATTCATATTTATTTGTAAATTTACTTCTTAACATATTCTTCTTTAATTTCAATCTAATATATATTATCAATTTTATCACACTTATTTATTGTCAAGTATATTATTAGAGCCAAAATAAAGATGAAAATAATTAATTCATGATAAATTTTTATATAAAAAGTAGATATTTTTTATAAGCATGATGAATAGAAAAAAGTATTAAGAATTGAATTAAAGTTATAGTAAAACAAAGTAATGTTAAAATAGATATCATAATAACTCACAAAAGAAAAGTAAGCGAAGCAATAACAAAATAAGTTAATGGTAATAAAGTAACTTAAGATGTTTCTAGAACTATTTAATTTTTTTTGTTATCATTATTGATAGATTTTTTGTTAGCGTGAAATTACATTTTTACCCGTGATCATTATTTACTTCATATATAGAACGATGTTCTAGAATTATTAATTATTTTTCTTAGCGTAAAATTACATTTTTGCCCTTGTTATCGTTCGTGGTAGATTTTTACTTGCATGAAATTACATTTTTACCTTTGATCATCATTCACTTTATATATAGAAAGATGTTTCTATAAATTACTTATTCTTGATAGATTTTTGTAAGAATGAAATTTAATTTAATTTCTTCGTCTTTAATACAAATATATCATCATATTCATATTTATTTGTAAATTTACTTTTTAACATATTTTTCTTTAATTTCAATCTAATATATATTATTAATTTTATCACACTTATTTATTTTCTAGGATATTATTAGAGCCAAAATAAAGATGAAAATAATTAATTCATGATAAATTTTTATATAAAAAGTAGATATTTTTATAAGCATGATGAATAGAAAAAAGTATTAAGAATTAAATTAAAGTTATAGTAAAACAAAGTAATGTTATAATAGATATCATAATAACTCACAAAAGAAAAGTAAGTGAAGCAATAACAAAATAAGTTAATGGTAATAAAGTAAATTAAGATGTTTCTAGAACTATTTAATTTTTTTTGTTATCATTCTTGATAGATTTTTTGTTAGCGTGAAATTACATTTTTACCCTTGATCATTATTCACTTCATACATAGAAAGATGTTCTAGAATTATTAATTATTTTTCTTAGCGTCAAATTATATTTTTGCCCTTGGTAGTCCTCCCACTTGACTCTTCAATATATATATATATATATATATATACACACACACACACACACACACATATATATATATATATACTGTAACGACCCTTTTAGTCGTTTTGAGCAGCAGATTTTATTTCTGAAAAAACAGGCTGAGAAGACGGAACCCACGACGGACCGTCATGGGCACGACGGACCGTCATGGGCACGACGGACCGTCGAGGGGTCTGGTTTCAAAATACTTAGAAAATCTGAAATTGGGTACTGAAAATCGACTCTCTGAACTTCGTGACGGAATGGCAGGATGGTCCGTTACAGGCGTGACGGACCGTCACAGGGCCTTCAGTGAAAATCCATTCTCTGAACCTTGCGACGACCTGCAGGACGGACCGTCGCAGGCACGACGGGCCGTCGTAGGTTGCGTAATTCCAGTCTGGGTCGGATTTCTTTACACGTTTTAAGGGACGTTTTGGACTATTCCTACTTTAATTATAAAATTAGAGGGTTAATGTTAATAAGTCTAATTACTTGGGGGTTAAAAGAGTTAACCTTAAGTTAATTAGTGGGTTATTATTGTCATCTTTTATTCTTAATTATATACTAATTAGGGTAAAAGAAAGAGGGTTTGAATAAAGAAAAATAGAAAGAACAAGAGAGAGAGGAAGAATCGAACGAGGAAGAGAGAAACAAAGCTTGGGAAACTGCTTGCTCGATCACAAATCTTCGGTGGAGGTAGGTTATGGTTTTTATACTATTCGTAGTAAACTCTTAATAGCGAATGATATGTATGGGTAGTATTGTAAACCCTTCTATATGCTTAATTGTATGCTTGCATGAATGTGATTATGTAATTGTGATAAAATAAGCATGACGAAGCTATTGAATCCGAAATCTTGAAAAAGAAACCCTAATCTACTTTGTTAATGATGATGCCTTGGTATAAAGGAAGGCTTGATGAATGAAAGTAGTGAGATTAGGGGATCGGGTGCCACATTTTGGTACCAGGATAGTATATGAGGATCGGAGTGTCACGTTCTGACACCAGGATAGTACATGGATCGGGTGCCACGTTCCGGTACCAGGATAGTATATGAGGATCAGAGTGTCACGTTCCGACACCAGGATAGTATATGGATCGGGTGCCACGTTCCGGTACAAGGATAGAATATGGATCGGGTGTCACGTTCCGACACCAGGATAGAATGAGGATCAGAGTGTCACGTTCCGACACCAGGATAGTATATGAGGAGCGGGGTGTCACGTACCGGCACAAGAGGAATAAAGATAATGAATCTTGAAAGATGTTAATATACTCAATCTAATGAACCTAATTCCCAAATGAGTATAGTGAGGAGGCGTGAGTCCTCGTTGATGAGCTTGGTGTTGTAACCAAAGGTTATAGTAATTGTAAATGCTGCATGCTAAGGATATTAGTTGATTTTATGATATTGCTTAATATATATACTGTTTTCTATTTTGAGTTGGCCGATGATACCTACTCAGTACTTGTGTTTGTACTGACCCCCTATTTTTATGTTTTCTTCTTGTTTATTTGTGGAGTGCAGCAAACGTACCGTCATCCTCAACTCAACCGCAATTCTAGCCAGTCTTCGTCACATCGGATCTTCAGGGTGAGCTAATTCTTCTAGCTTGGACTTGATCTTCTTCCTCATGTCTTGATGCCTTGAAGTTCCGGCATGGACTAGCTTTTACTTGTTTTAGCTTTTAGAATACTCTTAGTTTAGTAATTTGATCATAGATGTTCTTGTGATGATGACTTCCAGATTTTGTGGAATAATAGATGTTGAATTTTAGAAGTTAATGAATTGGTTTTATTTAATGAGTTTGAGTCTTCCGCATTATTTAGTGTTGATATTATATTGAAATGGTAGAGTTTAGATTGGTTGGTTCGCTCGCATAGAAGGGTAAGTGTGGGTGTCAGTCAGGGCCCGGATTTGGGTCGTGACAAACTTGGTATCAGAGCAATAGGTTCGTTGGTCTCATCACACAATAACAATTCTAGTAGAGTCTTAAGGAACGGTAGGGTGACGCCTTTACTTTTCTTTGAGAGGCTATAAGACTTTAGGAAAATTCCATTCTTTCTTTCTTTCTTTCGTGCTACTACTTGAATCCAATTGGTATTTAGGTGATACAAATTGGTATCTGACAATCTTCACTCTCTTTCGCAGATGGTTAGAACTAGAGCAACGACTACGCCAACACCAACACCAGCACCGGCGGGACAGGGTGCGTCTGAGCCAGCCACTAGGGCTGTAGCTCGAGGAAGAGCAGCGGCAAGAGGCTGTGGGAGGACGTCCTCTAGGGGAAGAGGACGAGCACCTAGCCCATCTGATACTAGGGCAGTGACTCCTCCACCGATTGAGGAAGTAATAAGAGAAGGGGAGGATGGAAAAAATGAACAAGTGCAGAATGAGGGATTGCCACCCAGCCTACCCCAGAGATGATAAATCAGGTGCTCGCTTATATTAGTGGGTTGTCTGATCAGTTTCAGGCACCTCCAGTGTTTTCTGCACCAACACCTCCAGTTTCAGAAGTACAATATGCAGCCACTATGGCTCCTCGTATGGATGTCTCATTGGACATAGGCACGTTTCCACGTCTGACTACTGGGCCTATAATGACAAATGGTCAGCATGAACTTTCAGTAAGTTCTTGAAATTGAAACCTCCAGTCTTCAAGGGTGCTGAATGTGAGGATGCTTACGATTTTCTGGTTGACTGTCATGAGCTACTACACAAGATGGGTATAGTAGAACGGTTTGGTGTTGAGTTCGTGAGTTATCAGTTTCAAGGGAACGCCAAAATGTGGTGGCGGTCACATGTTGCGTGTCAACCAATAGAGTCACCACCTATGACTTGGGCCTCATTCTCTAGCTTGTTTATGGAGAAGTATATTCCCTGGACTTTGAGGGATAGGAAGAGAGATGAGTTCTTGAGCCTAGAGCAAGGTAGGATGTCGGTTACTGCATATGAGGCTAAGTTTCGTGCATTATCCCGGTATGTCACCCAACTGTGTTTCAGTCCACAAGAGCGGATTCACCGTTTTGTGAAAGGATTGAGATCGGAGTTGCGGATTTCAGCCTTACAGGTAGCGGCTACAGCGAAATCTTTCCGAGACGTGGTAGACTTTATGGTAGAGGTGGAAGGAGTGAAGCCAGATGACTTCACCATGGAAACTACATAAAAAAGGTTTCGAAAGGGAGGTGAGTTTAATGGTTCTCACTCTAGAGGATAGGGTTCAGGAGGTTACTCAGTCCGATCAATTAAGTCTTCACTACAGACTGTACTTGGGGGTCCACCTCAGACCGGTCAACACTTCTCTGAGAGACCTATGCTTGAACCCAGAGAGTGTTATGGATGTGGGGAGATCGGACACATTAAGAGGTATTGTCCAAAACAGAGTTACAGACCTCCAAATGTTAGAGGTAGAGGTGGTTATGGAAGAGGTCGTCATTCTGGAGGACGCGGTGGTCGAAGTAATGGTGGTCACCAAAACGGTCGAGGTGATGGGCAAACTGGAGCCACTACATCACAACATGGTAGGGGCAACAGACAAACAAACGAAAGGGCCCATTGTTACGCTTTCCCTGGGCGGTCAGAAGCGGAGACATCAGATGCTGTCATCATAGGTAATCTTTCGGTTTGTGATTGCATGGCTTCTGTATTGTTTGATCCTGGATCCACATTTTCTTATGTATCTTCTTCATTTTCTAATGGTCTAAATTTACATTGTGAATTACTTGACATACCTATTCGTGTTTCTACTCCGGTGGGTGAGTCTGTGATAGTTGAAAAAATATATAGGTCTTGTTTGGTTAATTTTGTGGGGAGCAACACTTATGTAGATTTGGTTATCTTAGAAATGGTTGACTTTGATGTAATTCTGGGTATGACTTGGCTTTCTCCAAATTTTGCGATCTTGGATTGTAATGCTAAAACGGTGACGTTAGCCAAGCCTGGGACAGATCCGTTAGTTTGGGAGGGTGACTACATTTCCAATCCGGTGCGTATCATCTCATTTTTTCATACTAAGAAAATGGTTAGTAAAGGGTGTTTAGCTTACTTGGCACATCTCAAGGATGACACTACCCAAGTACCTTCGATTGAGTCGGTTTCGATGGTCTGTGAGTTTCTGGATGTGTTCCCTGCAGATCTTCCTGGTATGCCACCAGATAGTGATATTGACTTCTGTATTGATCTTGAACCGGGTACTCGCCCCATTTCTATACCCCCTTATAGAATGGCCCCCGCGGAGTTAAGAGAGTTAAAAGCCAAACTTCAAGCGTTGTTGAGCAAAGGCTTCATTAGACCAAGTGCATCTCCTTGGGGTGCTCCGGTTTTGTTTGTGAAGAAGAAGGATGGGAGTTTTCGGATGTGCATAGACTACCGGCAGTTGAACAAGGTAACCATAAAGAACAAGTATCCTCTTCCTCGCATTGATGACTTGTTCGATCAGTTACAAGGTGCTTGTGTCTTCTCTAAGATTGACTTGAGATCCGGTTATCATCAATTGAAAATACGGGCAACGGATGTGCCAAAGACTGCTTTTAGAACCAGGTATGGGCATTACGAATTTGTAGTGATGTCTTTTGGTCTTACGAATGCCCCTGCTGCTTTCATGATCTTGATGAACGGGATTTTTAAGCCATATCTGGATCTCTTTGTGATTGTATTCATTTATGATATATTGGTATACTCAAAGAGCAAGAAGGAACATGAAGAGCATTTGAGAAGGCTATTGGAAATGTTGAGGGAGAAAAAGCTTTATGCCAAATTCTCCAAGTGTGAGTTTTGGCTAGATGTAGTGTCCTTCTTGGGGCATGTGGTTTCTAAGGATGGGGTGATGGTTGATCCTTCTAAGATTGAGACAGTGAAGAATTGGGTAAGACCTACTAATGTGTCAGAAATAAGGAGCTTTGTTGGGTTAGCTAGCTACTACCGCCGATTTGTCAAGGGATTCTCTTCTATTGCTTCCCAACTGACGAACTTGACTAAGCAAAATGTCCCATTCGTATGGTCGGATGAGTGTGAGGAAAGCTTTCAGAAGCTCAAGACTCTGTTGACTACTGCACCAATTCTCACCTTGCCAGTGGAAGGTAAGAATTTCATTGTCTATTGTGATGCATCCTATTCGGGTTTGGGTGCAGTGCTAATGCATGAGAAGAATGTGATTGCTTATGCTTCAAGACAATTAAAAGTGCATGAACGTAACTATCCAACTCATGATTTGGAATTGGCCGCGGTAGTGTTTGCATTAAAGCAATAGAGACACTATTTATATGGGGTTAAGTGTGAGGTCTATATGGATCATCGTAGCCTACAGTATGTCTTTACTCAGAAAGATTTGAACTTAAGACAGAGGAGATGGATGAAACTACTGAAGGACTATGACATCACTATTTTGTATCATCCGGGGAAGGCGAATGTTGTAGCGGATGCTTTAAGTAGAAAGGCGGGAAGCATGGGAAGTCTAGCTCACTTGCAAGCTTCTAGACGCCCATTGGCTAGAGAAGTTCAGATTCTGGCTAACGACCTTATGATATTAGAAGTAAATGAGAAGGGAGGATTTTTAGCTTGTGTAGAGGCAAGATCTTCCTTCCTTGACAAGATTAAGGGAAAGCAGTTTAATGATGAAAAATTGATCCGGATCCGAGATAAAGTGTTGCGAGGAGAGGCTAAAGAAGCGACGATCGATGAGGAAGGTGTTTTGAGGATTAAGGGAAGGGTGTGTGTACCCCGTGTCGATGATTTGATCAATACCATTCTTACAGAGGCTCATAGTTCCGGATATTCTATACATCCTGGTGCAACCATGATGTATCGTGACCTGAAGCAACACTTTTGGTGGAGTAGAATGAAGCGTGACATTGTGGATTTTATTGCCAAATGTCCAAACTGTCAACAAGTAAAGTATGAACACCAAAGGCCCGGAGGAACACTTCAGAGAATGCCCATTCTGGAATGGAAATAGGAGAGAATCGCAATGGACTTCGTGGTTGGTCTTCCAAAGACAATGGGTAAGTACGACTCTATTTGGGTGATTGTTGATAGGTTAACTAAGTCTGCTCATTTTATTCCGGTTAAGGTGACTTACAATGCCGAAAAGTTAGCCAAGATCTATATCTCTGAAATCGTTCGGTTGCATGGGGTTCCACTAACTATCATATCAGATAGAGGTACGCAGTTTACTTCTAAATTTTGGAAAACATTGCATAAGGAATTGGGTACTAGGTTGGACCTTAGTACTGCGTTCCATCCTCAGACCGATGGTCAGTCTGAGAGAACAATTCAAGTGTTGGAGGATATGCTTCGCGCGTGTGTGATAGAATTTGGTGGTGGTCATTGGGATAACTTCTTACCCTTGGCGGAGTTTTCATACAATAATAGCTATCACTCAAGCATTGATATGGCTCCATTTGAAGCATTGTATGGTAGGAGATGTAGGTCCCCCATTGGTTGGTTTGATGCATTCGAGGTTAGACCTTGGGGTACTGATCTTTTGAGGGATTCGATAGAGAAAGTGAAATCTATTCAAGAAAAGCTTCTAGCGGCGCAAAGTAGGCAAAAAGAATACGCAGATCGAAAGGTTAGAGACTTAGAGTTCATGGAGGGTTAACAAGTCTTGTTGAAAGTTCCGCCAATGAAAGGGGTGATGCGGTTTGGTAAAAGAGGCAAGCTAAGACCAAGGTACATTGGTCCCTTTGAAGTACTTAAGCGAGTAGGGGAGGTGGCTTATGAGTTAGCCTGGCCTCCAGGGCTGTCCGGAGTACATCCGGTATTCCATGTGTCGATGTTGAAAAGATACCATGGGATGGAAACTACATTATCCGTTGGGATTCAGTTTTGCTTGATGAGAATTTTTCTTATGAGGAGGAACCTGTTGCCATTCTAGATAGAGAAATTCGCAAGTTGAGATCAAGGGAGATTGCATCCATCAAAGTTCAATGGAAGAATCGACCCGTTGAAGAAGCCACTTGGGAGAAGGAGGCAGATATGCGAGAAAGATACCCACATCTGTTTACAGATTCAGGTACTCCTTTTCGCCCTTGTTTTCCTTCTAATGATCGTTTGGGGACGAACGATGGGTAAATTGGTATCTATTGTAACGACCTGTTTAGTCGTTTTGAGCAGCAGATTTTATTTCTGGAAAAACAGGCTGAGATGACAGAACCCACGATGGACCGTCATGGGCACGACGGACCGTCGAGGGGTCTCGTTTCAAAATACTTAGAAAATCTGAAATTGGATACTAAAAATCGACTCTCTGAACTTCGTGATGGAATGGCAGGACGGACCGTCACAGGCGTGACAGACCGTCACAGGGCCTTCAGTGAAAATCCATTCTCTGAACCTTGCGACGACCTGCAGGACGGACCGTCGCAGGCACGACGGGCCTTGGCAAGTTGCGTAATCCCAGTCTGGGTCGGATATCTTTACACGTTTTAAGGGACGTTTTGGACTATTCCTACTTTAATTATAAAGTTAGAGGGTTAATGTTAATAAGTCTAATTACTTGGGGGTTAAAAGAGGTAACCTTAAGTTAATTAGTGGGTTATTATTGTAATCTTTTATTCTTAATTATATACTAATTAGGGTAAAAGAAAGAGGGTTTGAATAAAGAAAATAGAAAGAACAAGAGAGAGAGCGAGAATCGAACGAGGAAGAGAGAAACAAAGCTTGGGAAACTGCTTGCTCTATCACGAATCTTCGGTGGAGGTAGGTTATGGTTTTTATACTATTCATAGTAAACTCTCAATAGCGAATGATATGTATGGGTAGTATTGTAAACCCTTCTATATGCTTAATTGTATGCTTGCATGAATGTGATTATGTAATTGTGATAAAATAAGCATGATGAAGCTATTGAATCCGAAATCTTGAAAAAGAAACCCTAATCTACTTTGTTAATGATGATGCCTTGGTATAAAGGAAGGCTTGATGAACGAAAGTAGTGAGATTAGGGGACCGGGTGCCACGTTCCGGTACCACGATAGTATATGAGGATCGGAGTGTCACGTTCCGACACCAGTATAGTATATGGATCGGGTACCACGTTCTGGTACCAGAATAGTATATGAGGATCGGAGTGTCACATTCCGACACCAGGATAGTAAATGGATCGGGTGCCACGTTCCGGTACAAGGATAGAATATGGATCGGGTGTCACGTTCCGACACCAGGATAGAATGAGGATCGGAGTGTCACGTTCTGACAGCAGGATAGTATATGAGGAGCGGGGTGTCACGTACCGACACAAGAGGAATAAAGATAATGAATCTTGAAAGATGTTAATATACTCAATCTAATGAAACTAATTACCAAATGGGTATAATGAGGAGGCGTGAGTCCTCATTGATGAGCTTGGTATTGTAACCAAAGGTTATGGTAATTGTAAATGCTGCATGCTAAGGATATTAGTTGATTTTATGATATTACTTAATATATACTATTTTCTATTTTGAGTTGGCCGATGATACCTACTCAGTACTTGTGTTTGTACTGACCCCCCTACTTTTATGTTTTCTTCTTGTTTATTTGTGGAGTGCAGCAAACATACCGTCATCCTCAACTCAACCGCAATTCTAGTCAGTCTTCGTCACATCGGATCTTCAAGGTGAGCTAATTCTTCTAGCTTGGACTGGATCTTCTTCCTCATGTCTTGATGCCTTGAAGTTCCGGCATGGACTAGCTTTTACTTGTTTTAGCTTTTAGAATACTCTTAGTTTAGTAATTTGATCATAGATGTTCTTGTGATGATGACTTCCAGGTTTTGGGGAATAATAGATGTTGAATTTTAGAAGTTAATGAATTGGTTTTATTTAATGAGTTTGAGTCTTCCGCATTATTTACTGTTGATATTATATTGAAATGTTAGAGTTTAGATTGGTTGGTTCGCTCACATAGGAGGGTAAGTGTGGATGCCAGTCACGGCCCGGATTTGGGTCGTGACATCTACACACACACATATATATATACACACACACACACACAAATATATATATATATATATGTGTGTGTGTGTGTGTGTGTGTGTGTATGTATGTATATGTATATATATGTGTGTGTGTGTGTGTGTGTGTATATATATATATAAAGTTTCACTAATACTTAAATTAAGATAATGTGAGTGTATACCTAGAGTCTTCAAATCCTAAGTTTGCTTTTGCGTGTAAATTTAAGCTACTCTCCATTTTTTATTATTACGGTATTTCAAGTTGAGCCAAATCATGGTTCATCAAAGTATAAATTATATAAATCACATAGTGTAAGGAATAAATTACATCTTATCCCTGCTTTTATTCTAATTACAATAATCCCTTAAAATTTCACCCTTTTTGATACTTAACTCAACATCCGTATACATTAATTCTGATACAAGAAATATATGTTTATTGAGCTAAAAAAGGGAACAAAATCTTTTTTGTTGCGCTTAAAATGGAAAAAACAGGTAAATTAACTATCCAATCCATAAATTACGCAATTAATTTATTGTCACTGCTAATCAGTCTCTACCAAAGCAAAACAACTTGAGAAAAATTCAAATTTCAAATTTTTTCTCCCAAATTGTTAAAAATCTTTTATATTTCTATTCAAAATTATTGAAAAATTGAGTTGATACATCATAAATATCTCTATTTTATTGAGAGATTCAAGAATCTAATTTGAGAAAGAGAGATGAGTTGAATCAATCATTGTAGCTTGGAGATTGACGAGTTGAGGAAAATCTGAAGATCCGATACATTACAGAGACTATTGTTTTTTTATCCCTATACAATTGTTTGACGACCCTGTTAAAAAATATTAAGATTCAAAATTCTTCTCTGTGTTCATTGAAAATCGTTTCAGGTTTTTTATTATTCTTGTTCTTCTAGTAGCATCAGCTTGGCAAAATTATGGTGAAGTTTTGAGTGAAAATTTTTTATTTTACGAAGCTGAGAGATCTGGGTAACTTCCTCATAATCAGAGAGTTAAATGGACGGGTAATTCTGAAATTAATGATGAAAAATCTTGCGGGGTATGTTATAAAATTAATTAGCTATATTTTAGTTGTGAATGGTTTGTAATGAATTTGAGTTTAATTTTATGGGGGAATTTTTTTCCAGATTGATTTGCTTGGAAGTTATACTGATTCCGGTGATATGTGAATCTAGTTTGCCCGTGGCATGTTGTCATGGTGTATTTTGGAATATGAAAGACAAATGGTTGCTAGTGGTGAACTAAGTCATGATATGAATGTTGTTAAGTGGAGTATTGATTATCTACTCAAAGCTCATTCTGAACCTTATCTTCATTACGGAGATATGTCCTGTAGTTAATTTTTTGATTTGTGATCTCGAGATGTTGTAGAATCAATTTTTTTGTGAATAGTTGTATCATTAGTTATTGTGATGTATCCGATAGTTGATTTTAGATTGATACATTAGTATGTGCTAGTTATTAAGTATCAAATACCATTTTTAGTTGCCAAAAGAATGAATATTTAGTAGTAATTTGTATTAATGTATCATGGTCATCAATGTATATCAAATACGTGTGATACACATTAGCTATTAATATGTATTTGTATTAGTTGTCAATTTGGATTTTTTAATTCTTCCAAAGGTAGTAGAAAATTACATCAATGCGCTACACAATGAATCATAAAAAATAAAATACAAGGGTTAAAAAAATAAATATCATAATTTGATACATAATAAAGTAGTTAAACATTGACAATGTTATGTATCATATACCTATTATTGAAACTGATATGTAGTGCTCTAATTATAAAACATGATGATCTACATATCAAGATTATTATTGGATAATATATACATATACATATACATAACCTTCTAAATTGGATAAGATTGAAGAATCATGAAAGATTATAGAAACATAACATACAACTAATTTTGGTACTGTCTATATAGCCTTTTAAACTTAATTGAATTGAAGATACATTGTAGAACTCGATATATATAAATTATATATTATGTAGTATTTATGTCTCAAGTACATTTATATTGAGCAGGATAAACACTACAACAACGATATTAGAAAATTATAGATGAAAAAGCTAAATAAATATTTAAACGATAATTCAAGAACTAGAAGAAAATTTGATGAAAAAAATAGTTCTATATCTTTAGGAACTAGAAATTGATAAACTAGAAAGAGAATAAATTTGAAATTAAAAGAAAAAGTAACAAATTGCTAATCCGTGAGAGTGATTTTAAGCATGAAAATAGGAACAAATATCTTTGGGTTAAAGAGTTGCGAGTTATGTATATGGAGAAGTAGAGATGGAAAGGAAAATAGGAATTTTTCTAATATTTTGAATGGTAGGGAACTTTAGAAAATATGAAAAGAAAGGTTGTATAGTTAAGTAATTTGTTCTTAAAACAATAGATATTTCCATCTATTTGCTCCGAAATTTGTAGTACAACCAAAGTGTTGTAACGTGTAATTTGTTTATATTAGACATAAATAATATATTTTGTCAACATAAAGAAGATTTTCACAAAAAAACATTGACTCCTTAATACTACTACAAAAATAACTTTTAGCGGCATTAAATATTGACACTAATAAAGAATGCTAACGTCTTTATCGGCATTAGTTAAGAACCAATGTCTCTAAAGGCTTTAGGGACATATATAAAGAGTGACAATTATTAATAAAAAAAATATTTAACAACAATTAAGAATTAAATATCGCTAATAGTTATTTTTGTTATAATGTAACCAAATAAAAACATTTATTACATAGATTTATGATGAACAATTGGTCAAATATATGATAATTTCTTGTTCCAAAAGTTAAACGTTTTGTAGAGCATGAAGGTGTCTAGAAGCAAGTGATTAAAAATGGGTTATTAAGTAGTAGAGTCTTATACCCTGACAACACCTAAATCATGTGCACAGTGACATGCACTAATTAATGAGCATTTTTTGTGAATATATAAAGCTACACCTAGTCTATACTTACAAAAAATAATAAAAAGGTAGGAAAGAATTATTACAAAGTGACTATTCCACTTTGTAACTAGATAATGTAAACCACACCATTCATGTCAAAGTTAATGTATCAATCTCAAAATCATTATAATATTTTTATTTTTACTTGATATTTAATATTTATATTGAAACTTAATTAAATTTAAATTTGCATTGAAAAGTCACACGGTAGGAGATAAGCAATTCTTCGACTCTATATCTAAGGAAATTAAAACCCAAGACCTTTCTTTAAGAATAAATAAATAGTTATCACTCCATCGTAATTTTGCGAGTATTTTTGTGTCTCGAAATGATTCATTATATGTTCCACTAAGGCTTGACTTATATTGAGACACATCATTATTACTTGGTAATCTTCCACTACCGGAGTGTGCTCATCCTTGTCCCCCATTTTGACTTAATAGATTTCCTCATCATACCTACCACTTGAACCTAATTTCCATTCTCTCTCTTAGCCTTAATTTATATTATGTAATATAATATATATGATCTTCAAGTTTCATATCAGTGGTTCACATACACATTATCTTTTATCAAGTCACTCTATGACATATTTAGAAAATTATTATGATAGTCGTATAAATTCTTATAATAAACATATTAGTAATTAATATACTAAAAATAATATTTCGTCCGTCCCATTTTATATAAAGTAGTTTGATTCGAAAGAAATAAAAACTTTTAAAATTAGTGGTCCAAAATGAATAATAGAAATTTATGTGACTTAAATCATATTATTAAGGATAAAATAGACAATTCATAGTTGAATTATTATGTAATATAGAAATGTATTATTCATTTTGAAATGAAAGTAAGCTCCATAAATTGAAATAATATAATTTTGTTGGTTTTTCAAAATCAAATAGAATAGCAAAAAAAGGTTGAAAAAGTCTCGCTATAATTATCTTTATATAACCAACTTAAAATAAAATCTGTCAAACTTAAAATTCAAAAATCCTAAAATATCTCAACAAAGCTGACAAAATTTTGTGATTTGTTAATACACACATATGGTATTTCTTAATTATATAATACTATATGTATTGGCTAATAGTGCACGTCTTTGTATCATAAGATAGTAGCTTGCTAGAATCACCTTTTTGACTTTAATTTGTGATTTGATTGCCTCAAGCAATAGGTACACTCACTCTCAAAGTGCTTTAATACTATATATATATATATATATATATATATATATATATATATATATATATATAATGAGTGAATTTATAAAATGAGGCACTAATCTCAAAACACTTGATTAATTAGGAAAATGGCTACCACTTTGTTTCTGGCTTTTCTTTGTTTTTCTCAAGTTATCTACTTGAATACCATCCCAATTACAAGTAAGTTATCACATTTCAAATTAATTAACATCCATCAATACATATATATATTTTTTTTAAGGTTGTGTTACATATACTTATTTTCATTGTTAGGATGCAGTAATTTGGTGTACAAAGCTCAACAACATGAGAACACACGAACAATGGTAACTATTTGTATATCTTCTTTCTTTCTTTTCGGAGAAACAATATTACTCCTTTCTTAATTTATTGTTTTATTTTGGTCAAATATTTATCAGGAGAATATAGAGGCTGAGAATATGAAACTAGGTGATGTTGTCATTAGAAGAATGGATGTTGAGGTCAATGACTATCCAAGTTCTGGAGCGAATAATCGCCACACTCCGAGCCACCCCTAGAGATATATGTATGTATTTAGAGGCAGATTTGGGATGTCAAGCTAAGATCAATACGTTCGTTCACGATCCGGCCTCAGGCTATTTGTGTGTTAGTAATAAGTAGTGATAGATATGTGTGCTTTAGATGTTTAGGACTATTATGTTATTATGGAAATCTAATAATTAAATGGATTCATCTTTTGTCACGATCCAAAAATAGACGTGATGACAATGGTCTTATCCCACAAAGACAAGTCAGCTTAAAACTCAACTATTACAATAAAATGCGAAAAGTTTACTATCAACTTACATTATACCCCAAAACCTGGTGGTCACGTGTACAAGCCTCTAAAGTATTACAATTGAATCAAACGAAAATATAAGTCTCAAATGAGCTTGTTTCTAGAATAGTACAAGATCAAAACTATGAAGAAAGAGAGTCCGCTGAAACGACAAACAACTACCTCACAAATCTCCAAGAAGCCTCGGAAAAGAAGAGAATGACAAGTACAACAAAAATCCAGATACTCCTACCACCCCCAACCGAACCTCCACAACTTCAACTTGCATAAAAATACGCCCAACCTAACAACTCACGATTAACAGTGCACATAGTTCAACAAGAACACTTAAACAAATTATATATCCTCAACAACAACACTTAAACAAATTACACATCGTCAACAGCAATACTTCAACAAATCACGTATCGTCAACAACAATACTTTAACAAATTACATATCCTCAATAACAAGCTCAATATTAATCAATCACCAATTCCACAGAAAGGCAATCACAAGATCAGCAAAACACGATATCAAGTTCACTAATGATAAGTATGTGCAATGCAATGGAATGTAATGTCAAGTATAATGATGCATGTCTGACCTAGTGATACACACCCGTTGTCTCTTAGTACGGGACCCATGGGGGACATATCTGTCCATGCATCTTTCGCGACGCACGACACGACCCTCGATAAAAGTAACCATCGCGATGCGCGATACATCTCTCGAAATATAGTATCCATCGCGGCGCGCGATACGTCCCTCGAAATGGTACTTCCTCTTTAAGTTCTCATTCTTTCTCAATGCACATAACACTTGTCACAACCATGTCATAAAAAAATGCAAATGACATGTTCACACAAATAAAGAGGATATGACCATCTTCACAACACTGCACAATTCACAACCACATCAAAAATGATTCAACAAACATTTCAAACCATTATTTATTATCAACACATCATACATAAACAATTATTCACATTGCCTTTTATTACCCTTTGTTTTCATCATTAGAATTATTCAATGTGGACAAGTCAACCCATCAACAAGTCCCATTACTCCCACACATATACCACAAAGAAATATACGCATTTCATACACTCACCAAGAGTTTTGAAATCCACTTGGCTCAATTAGTCGAATAATCTCGGGACTTGAGTCTTCCCTTTATGTTGAACTTCCAACTCAAAACAATCTATTCAAATAAATGACCACGATAAGATTTCAAAACTAAGAATACACGTGTTATTATGTGTCTAGCCTTTACACGTGTCATACTTTCTCCAAAAAAAAAAGGCTAACACAATTTCATTTTAAGAACCCTAGACCTAAAACCCTTATTTATCCAAATTATTGTGATAATTCTATGCGATATATGAACATTAGCAGCTAGACTTGAAAGTGATCGTAGTGAAACCATTCGGTAACCGTCATTAACATTATGCATAAAACACACTGTTATCCAACATTGAATATCATTATATAATTATTTTTATATTAAACTCCATCAATGCATCACCAATACTCCTTCCAATCATTTAGTCTAATATTACCTAATAATTAGACTAAGGCCTTGCCAATTATTATTAACCAATATTGAACTATTAAAATTGAAATCTATATGATAATATAAACAACAATAACAATTTCCTGCCAGCCCACTCAATTTTGTCTCCTGGCCCTAAGTGAATTACGTACTACTACCATTAAAATATTAATACAATTGTTATTCACTAATATTATAACCTGATGCTAATAAATTATAGAAATTAAAGGCATTCCAATAAGCTAAACCTTGCGTTAATTTCCTTTTTTTTACCGAAACAATACTTGTGTTGATCATCATCCCACACATCATCCGGCAGAAGTAAATACTTTTTTGTGTATTGCAAAACCTCTCCCAAACAACCAGCCAATTACGCTTTCGCCTCCCTTTCTACTTTCTTTTTCTGCTTTTTGCGTGAATGCTACGAAGCAGCAACAATTTTTAAGCCTATATTTTTTCCAATTGGGTGTAGCTCATTTATTTTTATTTTGTTATTATATAAAACTTAAATAACTCTTGATGTATTTTAAAAATTATAATACACATTTTCATAATTCATAAATTATTTATAAAAGTTACTAAAAAGGTTTAACTTATAAAAATGGGTAAAATTCATAAAACGACTAAAAGGGTCATTACATTATTCATCACTAAAAATCATGTTCATCCTCGAACATAATGAAGTAAAATAAATATTAACCGATGTTATCAAAAGCCTGAGTTAAGACCCACCAGTCAGTGTTCATCTCTCATAGTGAGCTCCTCCTTAAGACCATTCCATCAAGATCAACTACTAAAAGCTACACTCTTAAATCAAACTTTGGTGCATCTACAGATCAAGAGTGATAATCAAACCACTAACTAACCCATGAACCCAATCTAAACTTAAACCCATTGGATCTTAGCACAACCATCATGATGAATATTTTCTCACATAACCAAGATAACATTCTAAATCGATATCGAGTACAACCCGAAGTAAACTTTAATCAACCATCACATACTTATAATGCTCACTATCACAAATTTTATCAAGATTATTCTTTATACATCACAACATTTTCACGAGCTTAAGTTATAAAAATCTGATCTTTAGACATCGGGTACCCATCAAGGTAGAATCAAATTTATCTAACCCAAAGAAACATAAGATTAAGTAAACACCCAACACGCGATACACTTCAAATGTAGAACCTCTAACAACACTCATAGACTATTTTAACTCTTCATACGTCTTATATGAGTTCTCATAAGCAAGATTATAAATGTAGACCTACTTATATACTTCAACTATCCCAATGAACACCAGATCTATGATAGCTGAAATAACCAATGTCTTCCCAAAGATCTGACCCTAGGACATAAGAGGATCGGTACATCCGATGCACCACTAAGGATTCACCCACAGATATAGAAACACACATTAGCATATGCAACGAATCATACTCTAAACCATGTTTGAAACAAAGAAAGTGGATCAAATAAAGATGCACGAAACCAAAATCGAATAACACAATACTCCCTCCATAGTGCCCATATCAACATTTTCATTTAGTCCATCCTTATATTGTCTACAGACAATTCATCGGTTTGGTTTCATTAAGATTGTACCTATACTCGATTTATTAGACCCAACATACTTCTTACAGTTTTCCATTTAAGCTAACATTCTTAATACCAACAAACAACATAAGTATACCAGTCATTTACCCAAATTGTTTCTACTATCAAAATCTTCATAACAAACACATTATCGCCTCCATAATTTTAAAACTACGGCTCCCTCTTTTTTCTCCATTTAAGCATTTCATGAAAAATACAGGTCACAATTGAGACTAATAGCACTAATTTCATATCTAAAAGTACTTTACCATCGAGATACAACCATTGAATCAAACTTAATGTCAATTCCACAAAATATTCGGATACCAAAGTTTCACTAATATTCAAAACCATCATATACCTCCTACCAATACTTAATAAATTCTTGGTTACTCTAATAATTCAAATACCATAACCTCATAACATCTACTCACCATCGAATGCCTATGTAACACATCATAACAATCTGTATCGTCCCATCAACGAAGTATTTTGATATCCTCAAATACTCATTAATTATTTAAAACTATAGGTCCACACTGTTTAACATAAATAAATTACCTTACATAAGAATACATAATCTTACACCCTCACCGTTTTTCACCCAAATAAAAATTTTATATTCATAAAAATTGATGACAAATTCCTGGTAAGCCTATACCGAACAAATTCACATCTATAGAAATATTAGAACTTATATATGTAAATTCATACATCCTTCAACTTCGAACCATGAATTCTATATTAGAGGTCTTATTCATTAACTTCTCTTAAATTCTTCCGATGACACAAAATTATGAATATCTTGAACTCTTCAATACACCAACTCTTATTTCTTTAGGTCACTCGCTTACCAATCTTATCCTTTGACCAACAACCCATGATATTTTTACGTTATCCTCTAAATCCAAATATTATGTGTAATCCCCATTCGGTATAACAATCAAAAGTAACTAAATTTACTATTCAAAAATGCATAAGTCCTTCCAAATGCTTCATACTTAATGTGATCAATCATTTCTTAGCTTACCAATCCATACCTTAACAAACACACTACCACAAATCTAAATTCACAATGAAGAACTTCAATTTATTCCAACTGTGTAACACATTCTTATTATCTATCAACTCTAATTCATACATTGAAGAACTTTATGAATTCACGTTTCTTAACTTATTATTGATCGCCTCTCCATCAAACTTATCAAATTTTTTTGCTAAAAATTCCTACCATATTTATTATCAAACTCAAAACCACAAAAGAACTAATTACCATACTGGAGATGAACATCCATACACTCCTTTTCAATTTTTATCCAATAGTTTTTAACCAACATGATGATCCTGTGACATGATATATTTCCATAATCAAAGAAAACCAGGTGAAATCATGTATTTCTAAATTCAATTCTCAAACCCTCTGAAGATACCTCTTTAACCCTTACAGTCAAAGGAAATATTCTTCTTCTCACCTCTTTCCGAATGCTACACTATATCCCGCTAAATTATTTATTTAATTTCTTATTATGACTCTAGCCCTTTTAAATTCTACTCGAGCAGTGTTTCAACACCTCCTATAACTTTTTTTTGTAACTCGCTACTCACCAAATAATAGCAAATCATAACATTAGATACTCGCAAGTTTTCATTACCATGCAAAAATCTGTTTAGCCAACAATCTTTATCATATAGTTCACCTCAATCGTAATCCATCACGAGCTCTTATCACCATCATGCTTAGTTATCTCTATTCATCACCACGAAATCAACCTTTTCATCAATATGACACTTTAAAATACAATTAAACCAATCAATATCAAAGGACTAATCAAATATCATATGCACTTTCTTACTAACATTTTCAATTACCTATATACTCATTGAGACTTCCTTTACCTATAAGTTTTTCATTCTGGTATCTATCCATTTACTTTGCCTATTTCTCATTTAGAAACCTCAAGATACACTCCACAAATTAACGTATTATACCATACCAACAATCCACCACTAAAATATCCTTTATAACAATGTTTTAACTAAAGCACCTGTCACGACCCAAAAATGGGCGTGATGGCACTCATCTTATCCCACCAATACAAGTCAGCCTAAAACCCAATATCTAACAAAGTGCGGAAGTAAATGACAATCCAACAACAATTTCTATAAAAGAAAACCAAGTCAAATTAATTCAATCCCCAAAACCAGGTTGTTACGTGCACAAGCCTCTAGTGTAAAAATTAGAATTGGAACAAAATAGAAATCTAAATGAAGTTGTCTTTCAAGTAAAAACAAAGTCATAAACTGGAGTAGGAAAGTTCACTGAGATGACAAGCAGCTACCTCACAATCCTCCACAAGATGCCTTGGAAACGAAGAGAATGGAAGGTATCACTGAAATCCCGGCTCGTAACCTACAAAAATTTGTAGAAGCAAGGGGTGAGTACCAAACCACGCGGTACCCAACAAGCAAACCTCTAAACACAAGTTAAGTGAACAAAATACGGGTACTCCTTACACCCTATCTAAACCTCCACGCTACAGCCTAACAGTTTACCAAACACGCCACTCAATAACCACACTCTATTAGTTTACACATTCTCAATAACAACTCAATATTCAACAATCACAAAATTCACAGAGAAACAATCACAAGATCAGCAAAACACATGTTCAAGTTCATCAATAATAAAATGTGCAATGCCATGAGATGCAATGTCAAATATCGTGATGCATGTCTTTCTTAACGATGCATACCCGCTGTCTCTCAGTCCGGGACCCATGGGGGACATATCTGTCCATGCATCTGTCGCGGCGCACGACACGACCCTTGATAAATAGTAACCTTCACGGTGCGCGATACGTCCCTCGAAATATAATATCCATCGCGGCGCGCGATACGACCCTCGAAAATAGTACATCATCCTCTTACTACAACCATGTCTCAGACACAATGCAAATGACATGCTCAAATGAAAAGGGGGAGATAACCATTTGATAACAAAGCACAATTTACAACAAGAAATACAACACCAACAAATAAACAACAAGTCTCCAAATCATTCTCAACATCACACAAGGAAATACACGAATTTCGTACGCTTAACAAAAGTTTAGAAATCCACTTGCCTTAGCCAATCGAATAATTACTCTTGGACTTGAGCCTTCCCTTTCCGTTGAGCTTCTGAACCAATGGAATCTATTCAAGTACATATTCACAACAAGGTTTCAGAAGTAACAACACTCACACTTTTATGTGTTTAACCTTGACCTAAAAATACACTCCAAATTTGTAATCAAGTTTGTAATTCTTGATGTCAATTAAAATTTACACTATCATAGTTTTCAAGTTTCAAGTTTAGAGTTGCATCCCAAATTTTTCCAACGTCATAATTTAAATGGTACTCACAAAATTTTATTCATCTAGTATTTAAATTACATACCAATATATCAAAACTTGAACCATAATATAATAATCAAAACTATGAAAACTACCCTACAATGGATGTGAAGTAACGTTTTTTTTAAAATATGTGCCCTAAATTTCCAGAACTTCACCAGTCACTTTTACAAACATAAAACATACCAAAATTTCCATTTCACTATTTGGGCACCTAAATTTTTTTTTTTAAATTTCTGCCTAACACCTTTTATTGCAGTCCAATGATTGGCTATATGACCAATCATTGGCTACCATTAACAACAAAATACTAATATTCTTAGTAAACATAATGGCATAAGATCCAAATTCATCCACCCACTTATAATAATAATCTAATTGGAAGAGTTGCAAGTTATAACATAATATATATGAATTTCCTATGAGATTAAAAATCAGAAACTTGAATCCACAGAATTAAATATACCTGCACTTTCGTTCTTCGCTCAACGCAGCCGCAAGTTGGTTTTCTTTCTACTTCTAAATTTTTTTTCTCTAAATTTATTTTGTTTATTAAAACTGACAAACCCACTAACTTATTACTAATACATGGCCTAGTGGTAAAGAATTTTTCAATAAATTATCACTTTAACCCATTAACTATCAGTTAAGTCATTTATCTATAATTACTCCTCAATTAATTAACTCAAGTTAAGCAAATATTTAAAATTTCAAAAAATAACCTTCCGGGTCATTACATTATCCACCACTAAAATCATGTTCGTCCTCGAACATAAAGTAAAAGAAAGTACCTGATGTTTCAAAAAGTTGAGGATATCTGTCACGCATGTCGGACTCTGTCTCCCATGTTGCTTCTCTTACTGAACGGTGCTTCCATTGCACCTTCACTGAAACAAGCTCCTTGGTCCTAAGCTTTCGGATTTGCCTATCCAATATAGCTATAGGCTCCTCCTCATATGTCAAGTCTGGACCCATCTCCACAGAATCGAGTGAAATCTCATGAGATTCAGCCGGAATATACTTCCGAAGCATAGAGACATGGAAAACAGGATGAATTGCCGACAAACTAGGTGGCAAGGCCAACTTATAGGCCACCTCTCCCACTCGGCTCAAAATCTCAAAAGGTCCAATGAACCTAGGGCTAAGCTTGCCCTTCTTTCCAAGCCTCATCACACCCTTCATGGGTGATACTCGGAGCCAAACATGATCACCCTCCATAAATACTAAGGCTCTAACTCTCCAGTCTGCATAACTCTTCTGTCGACTCTGGGCTGTCAACAGTCTATACTGAATCATACGAACTTGTTCCATAGCATCACTAAGCAAGTCTGTATCCAAAGAGTCCATCTCCGCGGAATCAAACCAACCAATCGGAGATCTACACCGTCTACCATACAATGCCTCAAATGGGGCCATTTGAATACTAGAGTGATAACTGTTATTATAGGCAAACTCCGCTAAGGGTAAATGTCGATCCCATCTAGCACCAAAATCGATCACACACGCTCGAAGCATATCTTCCAATACCTGAATGGTCCGCTCAGATTTACCATCTGTCTGAGGGTGAAATGCCGTACTCATATCTAACTGAGTACCCAGACCATGTTGTAATGCCTTCCAGAAGTGAGAAGTAAATAGTGAACCTCGGTCTGATATGATAGAAATAGGAACTCCATGTAGTCGCACAATCTGACTGACATATAGCTCGACTAACTTTTCTGCTGTATACTTCACCCAAACCGGGATGAAGTGGGCAGACTTGGTCAGCCTATCAACAACAACCCAAATAGAGTCATAACCACCCAATGTGGTAGGCAAACCCACAACAAAGTCCATAGTAATCCGCTCCCACTTCCAAGTAGGAATAGACATCCTTTGAGATACTCCCCCAGGCCGCTGGTGCTCACATTTGACCTGCTGGCAAGTCAAACACCTAGAAACAAAGTCTGTAATATCTCTCTTCATTCCACACCACCAGTAATGCTGACTTAGATCATGATGCATCTTCGCCGCTCCCGGATGGATGGAATACCGAGAACAATGGGCCTCCTCAAGGATCAATCTGATCAAATCACCTACCTTGGGCACACAAATCCTGCCTCCGATCCTCAAGACACCATTAGAATCAAGGACAGCCTCCTTATCTTCCCCTCTCAATACGTTGTCTCGAATGAGACATAATTTTTCATCATCAAACTGGTGTGCACGAATCTACTCGACTAAAGAAGATCAAGCCTCAATAAAAGCAATCATCCCATCACTCTCCTCTGAGATCTGTAATTGGACAAGACTTTTAGCTAACAATTGAACATCTCTAGCCAATGGACTCTCCTCAACACTAAGAGATGCAAGACTCCCCATGCTATGAGTCTTCCTACTCAAAGCATCGGCCACAACATTGGCCTTCCCCGGATGATACAGAATGGTCACATCATAGTCCTTCAACAACTCAAGCCATCTTCGTTGCCTCAAGTTCAAATCCCTCTGGCTAAAGATATACTAAAGACTCCGATGATCAGTGAAGATCTCACAATGCACCCCATACAAATAATGACGCCATAACTTAAGTACAAATACCACAGCCGCCAACTCCAAATCATGAGTAGGGTAGTTCTTCTCATGGGATTTCAACTGCCGAGAAGCATAAGCAATCACTTTCCCCTTCTGCATCAACACACCACCCAAACCAACTCCTGAAGCATCACAATACACAGTAAAGTCTACACCTTCCTCAGGTAGAGTCAACACAGGAGCAGAAGTCAACAAAGTCTTGAGCTTTTGAAAGCTCTCCTCACACTCATCAGACCACTGAAAACTCACATCATGTCGAGTCAATCTAGTCAATGGAGCTGCAATAGTAGAGAAACTCTGAACAAATCGTCGATAATAGCCTGCCAATCCCACAAAACTCCTAATCTCAGTAGGTGAAGTAGGTCGCGTCCATCCTTTAACTGCCTCAATCTTGGCCGGATCTACTCTAATACCCTCCTTGGAAACCACATGTCCTAAAAATGTCACAGAAGTAAGCCAGAACTCACACTTTGAGAACTTGGCATACAATTTCTCTTCTCTCAACCTCTGAAGTACAATCCTCAGGTGTCTGACATGGTCCTCCTCAGTCTTAGAGTAAACCAAGATGTCATCGATGAAAACAATCACAAAAGAATCAAGGTATGGTCGAAACACCCCATTCATCAACTCCATGAATGATGCAGGGGCATTAGTCAATCCGAAGGACATCACTAGGAACTCATAATGCCCATACCGAGTTCGAAAAGCTGTCTTAGGGATATCTGATGCCCTAATCTTCAACTGATGATACCCAGACCTCAAATCAATCTTAGAGAACAATGATGCTCCGTGTAAGTGATCAAATAAGTCATCAATACGCGGAAGAGGATACTTATTCTTCACTGTTACCTTGTTCAACTGTCTGTAATCAATACACATTCTCATAGTCCCATCCTTCTTCTTCACAAATAATACAGGGGCACCCCAAGGTGACACACTAGGGCGAATAAAACCCTTACTCAATAAATCCTGCAACTGATCCTTCAATTCTTTCAACTCTGCTGGAGCCATACGGTATGGAGGGATAGAAATAGGCTTAGTGCCCGGCTCCAAATCAATAGCAAAATCGATATCCCTATCGGGAGGAACACCTGGAAGATCAGAAGGAAATACATCGAGAAACTCCTGAACCACGGGAACAGAGTCCATTGGAGGTGGTTCAACACTAGTATCCCGAATAAAAGCTAAGTAAGACAAACACCCCCTCTCCACCAGTCTCTGAGCACGGATAAAAGAGATGACCTTGCTAGGATAAGAACCACTAACACTCTTCCACTCAACCCTTGGAACACCAGGCATTGCTAAAGTCATAGTCTTAGCATTACAATCAAGGACAACATGATAAGGAGAAAGCCAATCCATACCCAAGATAACATCAAAGTCCACCATCCCCAAAATGATTAAGTCTACTCAAGTGTCATACCCAGCCAAAGAAACAAGACAGGATCGATACACTCGATCCACCACTAAGGGCTTACCCACGGGTGTAGAAACATGAATAGGTAAAGTCAAGCTATTACATATCATATCAAATTTAGCGGCAAAATACGTAGACACATAAGAGAATGTAGAACCTGGATCAAACAACACAGACGCAGGTCGATGGCATACTGGGATGATACCTGTAATAACAGCATCGAAAGTCTCCACCTCATGTCTCTCGGGGAAAGCATAGCAGTGGCCTCCTCGTCCACCTCCATTCTGGGTGGTACCTCTACCCCCACTCTGCTGAGCTGCAACACCACTACTAGAAACTCTATCACCTCTACCTGACTGAACTCTGGCACGACCTTTACCCTGTGGTGCTGGTGGTCTAGTCTGGAATGAAGAATTAGGTCGAGGCCCACCACGACCCCTTTGAGAAGTACACTGCCGCATTAGATGATCGGGATCTCCACAAGTAAAACAAAATCTCTGACCTGGGAACTGCTGTGTGGACCCTGAAAACCCACTATAATTGCCTCGCCCTGTAGGTCGCTGCTGTGAACCGTACGAGCCCTGACCTGGGCCATAAGAACCCCTAGATGTCTGGCCACCCTCAAATATCGGCATAGATGCATGAATAGGTCCCCGCTGCTGAAAAGAACTACTCACTCTCTATGATCCCCTACCTCCAGATGAGGCACCCTGAAACTGACCTGATATACGAGCTCTTTTAGAGTCCCCAAGCTCCTCTCTCTCCATCAATTCTGCCTCTTTGGCGGCGCTCACAATGGACTGGAAAGAAGTCCCCTCCCTAGATGTCCGAAAAACAGCTGACCTGATAGAGAAAGTCAATCCCCTCACAAATCTGCGGATCCTCTCTGTCTCATTTGGAATAATGGCCAACGCATGCCTAGACAACTGGCAAAAACGCGCCTCATACTCTGTAACCGATAAACCATCCTATCTCAGACTCTCAAACCTCAAGCGACTCTCCTCTCTCACGCTCCATGGGATAAAACGATCTTGGAATGCACTAGCAAACTGCTCCCAAGTCACTGGAGGAGATCCAACTGGCAAACATCCCGAATAAGTCCTCCACCAGTCTCTCGCTGGCCCACGAAGCTAGAGTGTAGCATATCGAACCCCATGTGACTCAGCTAACCCAACAACCTCTAGTAACTCTCGACAGGTACTTAGAAACTCATGTGCGTCCTCGCTCTACCCACCCTGAAACTGAGGTGGGTCCATCATTCGAAATCTCTCATACCTATGCTGATCATCCTCTGTCAGAACAACCATCGATGCAACTTGACCCCCAACTGGTGGTGCAATATCATTCTGAACCGCGGGATCTACTGGTAGTTGCCCCACCGCATCCTGAACAACCGGAGCTTGTTGCTGCTCTTGGGTCTGAGCCACCTCTCTAGTACGAGAGTCATGTGGTGTGGTAGTTGCACCACCACCCTGAGTAAAGCCCTCTAGCACACTTAACACCCTCAATAGCGTATCCTGAAGCAAAGGTGTGACTACGGGATCTGGAGGAACCTGGTCCTCTATGTCATCAATTTGAGGTTCGGTAGAGACCTCTCTAGCACGACTTCTCACTGGTGCTGCTACACGTCCACGACCTCTGGCTACTGTCGCACTACTAGCACGACCTCGAGCTCGAGATCTACCCCTACCTCTAGCTGGGGCCTCAACAACTTCCTCGGGAAGTGCCTTCCCTCTACCACCAGTAACATTAGTTCTAGTTCTCGTCATCTGTCAAAAGAGTATACAACAACTCAGTACTAAAGAAGGTGATTACGCACGATGAAAAGGAATGAACAAAAAGATGTTTTCCTAGTAATCCTTGTATCCTCTCAAAGATAAGTACAGACGTCTCCGTACTGATCCTTGAGACTCTACGTAGACTCGGCTTGTATACACGTGAGACCTATGAACCTGGGGCTCTGATACCATTTTTGTCACGACCCAAAAATAAGCGTGATGGCACTCGTCTTAGCTCACCAAGACAAGTCAGCCTAAAACCCAATATCTAACAAAGTGCGGAAGTAAATGACAATCCAACAACAATTTCTATAAAAGAAAACCAAGTCATATTAATTCAATCCCCAAAACCAGGTTGTTACGTGCATAAGCCTCTAATGTAAAAATTAGAATTGGAACAAAATAGAAATCTAAATGAAGTTGTCTTTCAAGTAAAAACAAAGTCATAAACTGGAGTGGGAAAGTTCGGTGAGATGACAAACAGCTACCTCACAATCCTCCACAAGATGCCTCGGAAACGAAGAGAATGGAAGGTATCACTAAAATTCCGGCTCGTAACCTACAAAAATTTGTAGAAGCAAGGGGTGAGTACCAAACCACGTGGTACCCAACAAGCAAACCTCTAAACGCAAGTTAAGTGAACAAAATACGGGTACTCCTTACACCCTATCTAAACCTCCACGCTACATCCTAACAGTTTACCAAACACACCACTCAATAACCACACTCTATCAGTTTACACATTCTCAATAACAACTCAATATTCAACAATCACAAAATTCACAGAGAAACAATCACAAGATCAGCAAAACACATGTTCAAGTTCATCAATAATAAAATGTGCAATGCCATGAGATGCAATGTCAAATATCGTGATGCATGTCTTTCTTAACGATACACACTCGCTGTCTCTCAGTCCGGGACCCATGGGGGACATATCTGTCCATGTCTGTCGCGGCGCACGACACGACCCTCGATAAATAGTAACCTTCGCGGCGCGTGATACGTCCCTCGAAATATAATATCTATCGCGGCGCGCGATACGATCCTCAAAAATAGTACATCATCCTCTTACTACAACCATGTCTCAGACACAATGCAAATTACATGCTAAAATGAAAAGGGGGAGATAACTATTTGATAACTAAGCACAATTTACAACAAGAAATACAACACAAACAAATAAACAACAAGTCTCCAAATCATTCTCAACATCACACAAGGAAATACACGAATTTCGTACGCTTATCAAAAGTTTAGAATTCCACTTGCCTTAGCCAATCGAATAATTACTCTTGGACTTGAGCCTTCCCTTTCCGTTGAGCTTCTGAACCAATGGAATCTATTCAAGTACATATTCACAATAAGGTTTCAGAACTAACAACACTCACACTTTTATATGTTTAACCTTGACCTAAAAATACACTCAAAATTTATAATCAAGTTTGTAATTCTTGATGTCAATTAAAATTTACACGATCATAGTTTTCAAGTTTCAAGTTTAGAATTGCATCCCATACTTTTCCAACGTCATAATTTAAATGGTACTCACAGAATTTTATTCATCTAGTATTTAAATTACATACCAATATATCAAAACTTGAACCATAATATAATAATCAAAACTATGAAAACTACCCTACAATGAATGTGAAGTAACGTTTTTTTTTAAATATGTGCCCTAAATTTCCAGAACTTCATCAGTCACTTTTGCAAACATAAAACATACCAAAATTTCCGTTTCACTATTTGGGCACCTAAATTTTTTTTTAATTTCTGCCTAACACCTTTTATTGCAGTCGAATGATTGGCTATATGACCAATCATTGGCTGCCATTAACAACAAAATACTAATATTCTTAGTAAACATAATGGCATAAGATCCAAATTCATCCACCCACTTATAATAATAATCTAATTGGAAGAGTTGCAAGTTATAACATAATATATATGAATTTCCTATGATATTAAAAACTAGAAACTTGAATCCACAAAATTAAACATACCTGCACTTTTGTTCTTCGCTCAACGCAGCCGCAAGTTGGTTTTCTTTCTACTTCTATATTTTTGTTTCTCTAAATTTATTTTGTTTATTAAAACTGACAAACCCACTAACTTATTATTAATACATGGCCTAGTGGTAAAGAATTTTTCAATAAATTATCACTTTAACCCATTAACTATCAGTTAAGTCATTTATCTATAATTACTCCTCAATTAATTAACTCAAGTTAAGCAAATATTTAAAATTTCCAAAAATGACCTTCCAGGTCATTACAGCACCCATAGTAATAAACTAGTTAGTTTCTCAAATATGAATGTAAAATTGAATCTAATTATAGTAGCATGTGATACAACTTATAACTCTTTACGTAGTTAATATTCATGCTTAACGATAGACATATCCGTCTTCGTATATCATTAGTAGCACAAATGAAAGTCTGTTAAATCCACCACTAGGATTCTACATACACCTCAAGAAGATTATACTCAATAGGTCACACATTTCTTACCATAAAGTAACTGCAATGCACTACTAAATTCATTCGGTCTCTCACCTAAAGTGATTCATTCATAGACCAGGTCAATAGTACGAGCAACACACTCCATAACTCTTACCAAGTGATGATCAATACCTTTATAGTAGTAATTTTGGAATTCTCTTTGACATTCCCTCAATCTATGAAACTAAAATAAAGATTCTGACCAATTAGTGTAATATCACTCTCATCATTCACTAAGTAGCCCATATATATTATAAAACTTTAATTAAATGTAGCTTTTAAAGTTATCACATTCATTATTTAACCTTATTTTTAGTCTTTTCACTCTCAATTGTCAAACCACTCAAGATATTTCATATACCACATTAGTATAGATCTTACTACCAGATGACTAGCCTAAACATAGTATAAGACGTTCATAAGTCCGCAAAACCACTGTTCAACCTAATCCTCAAAACTTTTCATCAAGTAATCACCTAACTTAATCTATTTGAGTCGTTGAACATTCCGAATACAATACACATCCTTCCCATAAATAAATCACTTCCACATTTGTAACAAAATCTGACATCAAAGATTAATACAATACACCAAATACTGAAATGAGGAACTATGCACGGTCATCACTATAAGTGAGAGTGAACCAAATAAGGAGATAAGAATCAAAATCGGATCAAGTACGCATGATAGAGATTAAAGAAGTGAAATATTTTCCTAGAAGTTATTATAGCCTCTCGAAGATAAGTACAGACGTCTCTGTACCGATCTTTGAGACTCTACATAAACTCGACTTGTACACATGTTAGACCTACAAACCTAGGCTCTGATACCATTTTGTCACAACCCAAAAATGGACATAATGGCATTCGTCTTATCCCACCATGATAAGTCAGCCTAAAACACAACTATTACAATAAAATGCGAAAAGTTAACTATCAACTTACATTATACCCCAAAACGTGGTGGTCACGTGTACAAGCCTCTAAAGTATTACAATTGAATTAAAAAAATATAAGTCTCAAATGAGCTTGTTTCTAAAATAGAACAAGATTAAAACTATGAAGAAAGAAAGTCTGCTAAGACGACAAACAGCTACCTCACAAATCTCCAAGAAGCCTCGGAAAAGAAGAGAATGACAAGTACAACAAAATTGTAGAAGCAAGGGGTGAGTACCAAACTACATGGTACTCAACAAGTAAACCTCTAAACACAAGGTAAGGGATGAAATACAGGTACTCCTACAACCCCAATCGAACCTCTACAACTACAACTTGCATAAAAATCTGCCCAACCTAACAACTCACGATTTACAGTGTACATAGGTCAACAAGAACACTTAAACAAATTACATATCCTCAACAACAATACTTTGACAAATTACATATCCTCAACAACAATACTTCAACAAATTACATATCCTCAACAACAATACTTCAACAAATTACATATCCTCAATAACAAGCTCAATATTAATCAATCATAAGTTCCGCAGAAAGGCAATCACAAGATCAGCAAAAGACGATATCAAGTTCATTAATGATATGTATGTGCAATGGAATGCAATGTCAAGTATAATGATGCATGTCTGACCTAGTGATACACACCCGATGTCTCTCAGTCCGAGACCCTTGGGGGACATATCTGTCCATACATCCGTCGCGGCGCACGACATGACTCTTGATAATAGTAACCATCGCGGCGCGCAATACGTCTCTCTAAATATAGTATCCATCGAGGCGCGCGATATGTCCCTCGAAATGGTACATCCTCTTTAAGTTCTCATTCTTTCGCAATGCACATAACACTTGTCACAACCAAGTTTTTAAATAATTCAAATGACATGTTCACACAAATAAAGAGGATATGACATTTTCATAACACAGCACAATTCACAACAACATCAACAATGACCCAACAAACGTTTCAAACCATTCTTTATTATCAACACATCACACACAAGCAATTATTCACATTGCCTTTTATTACCCCTTGTTTTCATCATTAGAATTATTTAATGTGGACAAGTCAACCCATCACCAAGTCCCGTTACTCCCGCACATATACCACAAGGAAATACATGCATTTCATACACCTAACAAGAGCTTAGAAATCCACTTGCATCAATTAGTCAAATAATCTCGGGACTTGGGTCATCCCTTTATGTTAAACTTCCAACTCAAAACAATCTATTCAAATAAATGACCACGATAAGATTTTAAAACTAAGCATACACGTGTTATTTTGTGTCTAGCCTTTACCGAAAAATTAACTCCAATGTATAATAAAGTTCCTAGATTTTTATTCCAACC
Organism: Solanum lycopersicum; assembly: GCF_036512215.1. Classification (NCBI taxonomy): domain Eukaryota; kingdom Viridiplantae; phylum Streptophyta; class Magnoliopsida; order Solanales; family Solanaceae; genus Solanum; species Solanum lycopersicum. Next base: position 19,262,539 of record NC_090806.1, read on the forward strand.
AACATGTTAATTTCCATATTTTCTAAATTTCATGTCTAGGATTAAATCATACTTTTTCCAAAAAAAAAAAAGCTAACACAATTTCATTTTAAGAACCCTAGACCTAAAACCCTTATTTATTCAAATTATTGTGATAATTCTATGCTATATATGCACATTAGCAGCTAGACTTGAAAGTGATCGTAGTCAAACCATTCGGTAACCGTCATTAACATTATGCATAAAACACATTGTTATCCAACATTGAATATCATTATATAATTATTTCTATATTAAATTTCATCAATTCACCACCAACATTACTTCCAATCATTTAGTCTAATATTAACTAATCATTAGACTAAGGCCTTTCCAATTATTATTAACCAATATTGAACTATTAAAATTCAATCCTATATGATAATATAAACAACAATAACAATTTCCTGCCAGCCCACTCAATTTTGTCTCCTGGCCCTAAGTGAATTACGTTCTACTACCATTAAAATATTAATACAATTATTTATTCACTAATATTATAAAAAGATGCTAATAAATTATAGAAATTAAAGGCATTCAATTAAGCTAAACCTTGCGTTACTTTCCTTTCTTTTACTGAAACAATACTTGTGTTGATCATCATTCCACACATCATCCGACATGAGTAAACATCTTTTTTTGCATTGCAAAACCTCTCCCAAACAACCAGCCAATTAAGCTTTCGCCTCCCTTTCTATTTTCTTTTTCTGCTTTTTGCGTGACTGCTACGAAGCAGCAATAATTTTAAACCCTTTTTTTTAATTGGGTGTAGCTTATTTATTTTTATTTTGTTATAAAATAAAACTTAAATAACTCTTGATCTATTTTAAAAATTATAATACTCATTTTTATAATTCATAAATTATTTATAAAAGTTATTAAAATGGTTTGACTTAGAAAAATGGGTAAAATTCATAAAATGACTAAGAGGGTCGTTACATCTTTCTTATATATAATAGATGAGTATTGTCCGTGCTATGTGCTGACTCAACAACACAAATATGATTTTATTGTTTTGCGTTTAATTTGAATTATCACCAGAGATCTAGGACCTAATTTGTATTTATATTTGAAAAATGTTAGAATATATATATATATATATATATATATATATAATCTAATATAATATAATATATGGAAAAGGGTCTAAAATACTCTTGAAGTATTGAAAATGGTACAAAATTACCCTTCATCCACCTATTGGCTCCGAAATGCCCTTTTCATCCACATATTGGCTCCAAAATACCCTTGTCATCCACCTTTGAGTTCCAAATTGACCACTTATTTAATGATTTTAAATTTAAACTATTTTAATATTTTTAAAATACTTGATGTTTAACTATTGGTTATAATTTAATTTATTTGTATTATTTATAAACCAACCCACTACCCACCCATTACTAATTAAACTCCACCCAATTAATAATCCAACTATAATATCAAAATCGTCATAAACACTACTAAAACACGATGAAATTATAGATTAATGAAAATGACATCCAAAATTTTTCGAGTCCGAATCGAAGCCCCAATTAAATTTATGTTGAGCCGCTTATTTAGGAGGACACTTTCAATTTGATTCTCTTTCAAGATTGAATTAGAAATTTATGATTAAAGGTAAAGAAGTAATACATCCCGAATTAATTCATGCACTTTTTTAAAATATAATTTTATTAATATTTATGATTTGTTTTAAAACTTTTAATATATTATTTTGAAAAAAAGTTACCTATGAAGTAACATCACATAATTGGGACGTAAGAATAATTAAGATGAACATAGTCAGACTTTTATGTTTATTGGTAATTTTTATTTAGACACTTGAATGTATGATAATTAACTTCTATAGATATTTTAGTCTCAAATTTTAAAAAACACTCAATTGGCAGTAGCTTTTCTATTGTTGCGTTAATAATTTGAGTGATTTATTAATTTGGAGGGTTTAATTAGTAATGGATGTGTAGTAGATTGAACTATACTAATAAGTTAAATAATAACAAATAGTTGAGCGTCACGTATTTAAAAAAAATATTTAAATAGTTTAAATATAAAACCGTTAAATAAGTGGTCAATTTTGAACCAAAGGTGGATGACAAGGGTATTTTGGACCCAATAGGTGGGTGGAAAGGGTATTTTGGAACCAATAGGTGGATGGAGGGTAATTTTGTACCATTTTCAATACTTTGAGGGTATTTTAGACCCTTTTCCGTATAATATAATATAACTGTTTATATTTATATATAAATATATTGACACACATGTAAGATTACTCGATTCAGAATTTTTTTGATTTTCTTTTACAAAATGAGAAATCCATCCTACTTGTTTGGCATGGTATACACTTAAACAATAATCCACAATTTTATTAAATATTTATTTAATAAATCGGTAATATTTATTTAATAAATCGGCTCGATAACCTAATTTGTATTTATATTTGAAAAATGTTAGAATATATATATATATATATATATATATATATATATATATATATATATATATATATATATAAAATATATACTATAATATAATATAACTGTTTATTTATATATAAATATATTGACACACATGTAAGATTACTCGATTCAGAATTTTTTTGATTTTCTTTTACAAAATAAAAAATTCATCCTACTTGTTTGGCACGGTATACACTTAAACAATAATCCACAGTTTTATTAAATATTTTTTTAGTAAATCGGTAATATTAATTTAATAAATCGGTTCGATACAATTTTTTTTATTGGTTCGGTCGATCTTGGATATTCTTTTTACACCCCTACATACAATCATATATATCACACTTACCTATTAATTCCTTTAGTACACTTGTAAAATCAAACCCAAGCGTATGTGTCATTACTCTTTACACTATCCACCATTATATGTTACATGATTAACACAACGTATCACTTTTCTACCAGTGTTGGTACTTCAAAGTTTGCACCATGAACACATACATTACATAGGATATTGAAAATGTTGTCCATAGCCAGAATATTTCGTTGTTTTTTACTTTTAAAGAGTTGTTCCTATTCCAAAAATAAAAAAAGACATCAAACATTTCGAAATAGAAAACGCTAAATCAATAAAAATTCATAGCCACATTTAATAAATTACTATGAAGAATATGTGTGAGAGAGAGATAGAAAGCAAGACAACGTATTTGATCAAATCAAGGAACAGTGAAAAAAACTACTTATAAGTACTATACTCAATAGTACAGGCTTCAAGTTATACTCCTTTAGAGAGGGGCCGAGGAGGGCATTGTTTCTACAATCTAAGGATACATCAAAATTTTTTAATCAAACATGATAAGTAATTATAATAAAATATCAGATGTTCCTCGTGATTATTTTAACATCATGTGAAACATATATATTGAATTAAATAATTAATTTAATGATACTCTTTTTCAATTTTATTTGAAAATCATTCAAGAAAATTGATTAAAATTTTGAGTCTCAATATATTAAAAATTTTCCTATTGATCCATCTGTAGATTAATTTTGAGTACACTTATATATTTGTTTTTATAGGCGTTGAAGAAACAAAAATAATGACCTGCTTGATAAAAATTAGAATGAATCATCTCATTCTTTACAAAATGATAAAAGGATAAAAAAAAGTTATGACTTTATATTTTGCCTTAATATTTATTAAAATTGGGTGAACAATTAAGTATAGTAAGGAAAGAACTTTTTTTTAAAACTAATTTATATACTTGATGGATGCATATTTTATCTCAAATAATGAGAACTTGAAAAATATTAATAAAAGTTATATCATATATATTGCAGTTATTTAACATGAGTGTCACGATACAAAAATGGACGTGATGACACTCGTCTTATCCCACCAAGACAAGTCAGCCTAAAACTCGACAATTACAATAAAATGCAGAAATTTCATAATTTACTCAAAAATACCACCAAAATCTGATAGTCACGTGTACAAGACTTTAAACTATTACAATTGCTTCTATTAATGTATTTCGAGGGAAGAGGGGATACATTGTGAAAACATGATATTTATCTTTCATTACTAACTGATTTTTATTTCCTAAATTGGAGTTATGAACAAGCAAGAAGACTTTGGATTTAGCAACGTGCTCCATTCTTAGTCATTCTCAAATACCCTTTGTGTTATACATTAATTACTACTCATGTTATATGTCATACAGTCACTATGACCTTCGCTATGTTTTGCCACTTCAATGTTGAGTAGTAGTTGAAATTCTCCAACCATGTTATTGTGTGTGTCTTGACTGCCTTTCTAAAATGAACCTCTTGCACTATTTGCTTCACTATTGCATTTGGTAGATTTATCTTGTCATGAAAATGTTCTCAGTCTCTTTCTCTCTATAGGTAGTATACAATAGCTAAAAATGTCATCCAAAGACCACATCCCTTGGACGTTTCCCTCTTGTATGATGAATGGTTAAAGAGAGCGATTGAAAAGCTGCTTGACTACTACATCTTCTATAGTAAAGAAATTGAGCACATTAACTACTTAGTGCAGCATTACAATGCAGTTTCTTGCAATTGTCTATGGTCCAAGTCTGTATTAGGTTTATCACCATACAATTGTTGTTAATGCTTGTGTCTCCCATGCCAATTGTTTAAACATATCATGCTTTGAGATTTTTGACCATCCTTCTTAAAAATCATATATACAAATGTAAATTAAAGAACAGATTTAGCTAATTATCAGAACAAAGATAGTTAAATTCATGTAAAGATTGTTGCGGAAGCCGAATATATAGAGAGTGATGGAATCACAACTGCTATATCTAAATGTAGCTAATAAATAGTATAAATGTGAGAACAATAGAAAGAACACCATAAATTAATGAGGTTCGGCAAACTTTTGTTTTCTTTTGCCTAGTGCTCGGACACAACCAACCAATATTTATTTCACTCCAAAAAAGTAAAAGTGAAATACTACAAGAGAGAAAGAAGAACAAATGCCTTAGGAGATGAGAAGGCAAGTTAGAGGTGTATTACAAATGAATTAGGAGCTACCTATTTAGAGGAGTGAATTCTTCCTATTGATGTCATCCACGACATCACACAATGTCAAAATGTCAACATTTACCTTGTGAAATCAATTTATGGTTCACCTAAATTTCACCTACAAAAGGTGCTATCTTGACTTTTCTACCAATGAAGAATTATCCTCCTAACTACAATATCTTCTCATTAATCCATTTTGAATCTTGTCAAACTTAACAAATCTCCACCTTGGCAAGATTCTCCATTTTCAGCTCTCTCAACAACAATTTCGATTGTGTCTTCAACCTTAATCTTCAATGTTCAACAATGTTGATCAAGTTCAAAAAATGTTGAAACTTTACCACAGTCACCACTTTTGTCAACATATCGGCAGGATTATCTGTAGTATGAATTTTCTGCATTATGACTCCACTATTTTCTATGATTTCTCGTATGAAATGATATCAGATGTCAATGTGCTTCGTCCTTGCATGATAAACTTGGTTCTTTGCTAATTGAATAGCACTCTGACAAACACAAAATATTGTGATTTATTCTTGTCCAATACCAAACTCTGTAAGCAATTCTTGAAGTCAAATTGCTTCCTTCACGGCCTCTGTAATTGCCATGTACTCTGCCTTAGTGGTAGACAAAGCAACTGTTGACTGTAAAGTAGACTTCCAACTAATTGGTGCATTTGCAATAGTGAAAACATAACCAGTAGTTGATCTTTGTTTGTCCAAATCACCTGCATAATATGAGTCACAATATCCAACAAGATATTGACTATATTTCTTCTCGAAAACCAAACCAACATCTACAGTATTATGAATATACCGTAGAATCCATTTTACAGCCTGCCAATGATCCTTTCAAGGATTGTGCATGTACCTGCTTACAACTTCAATGGCATGTGAAATATCTGTCCTTGTGCAAACCATTGCATACATCAAGCTACCAATAGCATTAGCTTATGGTACTCTTGACATATATTCTCGTTCAGCTTCATTATTAGGTGACATAGCATCACTAAGCTTAAAATGAGGAGCAAGCGGAGTGCTAACCGACTTTGTTTTTTATTCATACCGAATTGCTTTTGTACTCTCTTCAAATATTCGTTTTGAGATAAATAGAGTTTCTTTGAATGTCTATCTCTTTTTATATCCATGCCAAGAATCTTCTTTTCCTTATCCAAATCCTTCATCTCAAACTCCTTTCTTAGTTGAATCTTTAGCTTCTCAATTTCCTCTTGACTCTTAGAAGCTATCAACATATTATCAACATATAAGAGAAGTGATATAAAGGAATTATCTTCAATCTTGAACAAATACACACAATGATCGTATTTGCTTCTTGTGTACCTTTGCTACAACATAAATTTGTCAAATAATTTGTACCATTGTCTAGGAGATTGTTTCAATCCGTACAACGATTTTTCAAGTTTGCAAACCATATTTTTTTTCCATCAGCTTTGAATCCTTCAGGTTGAGTCATGTAGATTTCGTCTTCCACGTTTCCATGTAAAAATGCAGTTTTTACATCCAACTAAACTAGTTCAAAATTTAACTGTGCTACCAAAGCCAACAAAACTCTAATGGAGGAGTGTTTCACAACTAGAGAAAACACCTCATTATAATCAATTCCCTCCTTTTGAGCATATCCTTTGTCCACCAATCTTGCTTTATAGCGAACATCTTCTTGGTTAGGAAATTCTTCTTTCTTTGCAAATACCCATTTGCACCCAATTGCTTTCTTGCCCTCCGGAAGATTCACCAATCTACAGGTATGATTCTGATGAAGGGACTGCATTTCTTCATCCATGACAATCCTCTACTTATCCTCTATTGAACTTTGGACTGCGTCTTTATAAGTGGTAGGAATGTCATCAGCTGCAATTGAGTCCGCACAAGCCACTATATCTATGAGTCGAGCAGGTTTTCTTATTGTCCTTTTAGGCTTTCCGATTCCTATTGATTCAAGTTGTGGTTGAGGTTCTTGATAGGGAACCTCCTCTTTGACTGGCTCTCCTTCTTCTGTTGTTTCCTCGTTCGATCCCTGAGTTGGGAAAATTATCTTTCCCTCAAACTCCACCTTCTTTGAAACACCGTCAATTTGTTTAACTTCTTCAACTGTTACCGTATTTGTCAAGGTAGATTCATCAAAGGTAACATCCCTGCTGAAAATGAATTTTCTTGTCTCTGGACACCATAAACGGTATCCTTTGACTCCAGAAATAATTCCCATTAATAAAGTTTTCTTCGCTCTTGGGTCCATCTTTGACTCTCTTACATGATAATATGCAATTGAGCTAAATACATATAAAAAACCATAATCTTCAGCAGGTTTTTCATAAAATTTTTCAAATGGTGTCTTCCCATCAATAGCACCAGATGGTAGAAGATTAATGAGGTGCCACACATATGTTATTGCCTCAGCCCCAAATTCATTGCCCAAGCCAGCATTGGACAACATACACCGCACTTTCTCCAGCAATGTTCGGTTCATGCGTTCTGCCACTCCATTCTGTTGTGGTGTATTTTTGACGATAAAATGTCTAACGATGCCATTTTCCTCACAAATTTTCTGAAAAATATCATTTTTGTATTTGCCACCATTGTCTGCGCGAAGACACTTGATCTTTCTGCCACTTTGAGTTTCTATCATCGCCTTCCATTTAAGAAAAATTCCCAATATTTCATATTTTGTTTTCATTGTATGCACCCACAATCTTCGACAAAAGTCATCAACAAAGGTTACAAAATAGTGTTTCCCACCTAAAGAAGGTGTTTTGAAAGAACCCCAAACATATGAATGAACATAATCCAAAATACCTTTAGTATTATGGATAGCTGTTTCAAATTTAACCCTTGTTTGCTTTTCCTTGATACAATGCTCACAAAACTCCAAGTTGCAAGTTTTTACTCCTTTTAGCAATCCTTGATCTGATAAAGTTTTCATGGATTTTCCTCCAGCATGTCCCAAGCGCATATGCCACAACTTTATCATTTCTGCCTCCTTCTCGTCATTGGATGTTGTTACCGCTGTCCAAATAACTGTACTACCTTGATAGTGGTACATGCTATTATTTCTTCGAATTGCCTTCATTACCACCAGTGCACCAGAGAATATTCTCATCACGCCATTATCTATAATGAATTTGAACCCCTTTGATTCTAGGGCTCCTACAGAAATGAGATTTTTCTTCAAATCTGGTACATATCGAACATCTGTTTCCTTAATCGGATTGAACCAACACCATATGTGGTAAGAAGATTATTGTTTGCAGTATGAATAACTTCACATTCTCCTTCTTGTAAATCAATAAATAAGTCCCAATTGGGACACATATGATAACTACAAGCTGAATCCATCAACCGTATATCAGATGATTTGGATGGATCTGTTGTAACTAGTGAGTAATCTGAATCATCACAATCAGCAACATTTGAATCCATTATAGCCTTCCATTATTTGGTTTGGCTTTGCTATTTAAGTTTGGGCAGTTTTCTTCCAATGCCCTTTTTCTCGGCAAAAGGCACATTCATCTTTGCTGAGTCTCGATCTTGACTTGGATCTCCCTTTCTTCGTTCTCATATGATTTTGAGAACGACCTCTCGCAACTAGTGCTTCTGTTTCTCCGCCTTTTTATTTTTCTCTCTTTCTTTGTTCATAACTGTATAAAGCAGAACAAACTTCTTTGAGAGATACTTCATCATTCCCATGACGTAGAGTCATTTCAAGATGCTCAAACTCACCCGGAAGTGAACTTAACAACATTAAGGCCATATCTCCATCCGTAAAAGTCACGTCCATATTTTGCAAATCTGTAACCAACTTATTAAAGCTGGTTATATGATCATTCATTGTGCTACCGGGAACATAAGTGAAGCGTAACAGTCTTCTTTTCATTTAAAGTTTATTTTGACTGTTTTTCTTCAAGAATTTCTCCTCCAATGATTTCCATAATTTATTTGCAGATGTTTCCTTCATGCATGGATACTTTTGTTCTCTTGCAAGGTAAGATCGAATGGTACCGCAACAACACGGTTGATAATCTTCCGATCTTATTCTCCAACACCGTCTGGTTTCTTTTCTTCAATGGAAAAATCTAGTCCTTGTTGAAAAAGAACATCAAGGACCTCGCCTTGCCACATTCTGAAATGCCTGACCCGTCAAAAATTTCAACCGCAAATTTCGCATTTGACACAATTCTTGTCATAAGCGAAGATGCCAATGATGACGTATTATTGACATTTGATGTGGATTCATCATTTTTCTTGTCTCCCATTTTACTACAAATACTATTTACTATCTAACAATGCAAAGACCAAAGTAAATCTTTTTCTGATGTGGAAGTTCAGACTATGCTGCAACCACAGAGCATACTCAGATAATACCTTGACTCTGATACCAATTGTTGCGGAAGCCGAATATATAGAGAGTGATGGAATCACAACTGCTATATCTAAATGTAGATAATAAATAGTAAATGAGACAACAACAAAAAGAACGCCAGAAATTAACGAGGTTCGGCAAACTTTTGTTTTCTTTTGCCTAGGCCTCGGACACAATCAACCAATATTTATTTCACTCCAAAAGAGTACAAGGGAAATACTACAAGAGAGAAAGAAAGAACAAATGCCTTAGGAGATGAGAAGGCAAGTTAGAGGTGTATTACAAATTAATTAGGAGCTACCTATTTATAGGAGTAAATTCTTCCTATTGATGTCATCCATGACATCACAATATGTCAAAATGTCAAGATTTATCTTGTGAAATCAATTTATGGTTCACCTAAATTTCACCTATAAAAGGTGCTATCTTGAATTTTCTACCGATGAAAAATTATCCTCCTAACTACCATATTTTCTCATTAATCCATTTTGAATCTTGTCAAACTTAACAAAGATGGTACCGGATTTCACATTATGATTGAAGACTTTCAATATCATGAAAGACATAAATGCAAGAGACAAATTTTATTTCTTGATAGAATTGAGTGAGAATGTAAGTGTACAACAAAAATTGTAACATTACTTTGACATCTCATGGGACAAAAAGAAAAGGGAAGAAACGAATCTGGTAGTAGCAGACAATTTGTATTTCTGTTTTTGTTAAGTATTCAGCATCAAATTAGCGTCTGTTCTTCCATGTAGCTCCACCCCTACGGTGTTGTGCTCCATAGGCCACAGTTGAACCTACCGTTTTCATGGTTACTAACCAACTGCACAAACCATAATGGAATTGAGTACTATATATTTTTGAAGAAATGAACCTAAGAGGTACAGTTGGAAGTTGTAAGTCACCTGAGGTAAGTAATATACGTTTGAGTTTTCCAATCACCAAGATCCGGTTGAAGGAGAGCTGCACCAACAAAGGACAATTGCAGAACTGTATTTACCTTTACATATTGCTACCTTAGGATCCTTCTTCATATTCATTGTGCTTCTTTTCTTGTCTGCATGGTTGGCACGCATGATCACTAGTTTTTTTCCATATGTATAGCATGTCATTTGTGTACAACCTGTCATATGGACCAGTCTAAAAATAAATAGTCATTTGGATTAACCAAGGTTATTGCATATTAGTTTTTTCCTAGGTCCGTTTTTATAATCACCCCTCTGTCTCAAGTAACTGTGTTATGGAGAATTTGTTAGTGTGAAAACATGATATTGAAGTTTGTAAATGATGCTTCTTGAACATGTCTTTTAGAATTAGGATAGAGTTGAACGTTGAATTAAGATAAAATGAATCAAAACCATTTGAAATGAATATTTTGCAGGGAAACTAAAAAAATTCTGAAACAAACAAGCATTTCTTCAAAAATGGATTAATGAGAAGATATGGTAGTTAGGAGGATAATTCTTCATTGGTAGAAAAGTCAATATAGCACCTTTTGTAGGTAAAATTTAGGTGAACCATAAATTTATTTCACAAGGTAAATATTGACATTTTGACATATTGTGATGTCATGGATGACATCAATAGGAAGAATACAATCCTATAAATAGGTAGCTCCTAATTCATTTGTAACACACCTCTAACTTGCCTTCTCATCTCCTAAGGCATTTGTTCTTCTTTCTCTCTTGTACTATTTCACTTATACTCTTTTGAAGTGAAATAAATATTGGTTGGTTGTGTTCGAGGAGTAGGCAAAAGGAAACAAAAGTTTGTCGAACCTCGTTAATTCTTGGTGTTCTTTTTGTTGTTTTCTCATTTACTATTTAATATCTACCTTTAGATATAGTAGTTGTGATTCCATCACTCTCTATATATTCGGCTTCCGCAACACCTTTGGAGTGTGTTTTTGATCTCATCAATCCTTGGTATCTTCCTCTCAAATTCCTTATTTATTTGTTCTTGGAACTCATTCTTGTTGCCTTTCCCTTTATCTCTTATCTCCTGTTGTGTTCCTTCATCAACTCTCTTCTCATTAGTGTGTTTGTCTTGGATTAGTGTGTTTGTCTTGATCCACCTCCTTATGTTGCTTTTGATCTCTCTCAATATACCTCCTCTTCCTTTGGGTAAAATTCTCGATGCAATACATAGTTATCTTTCTTATTATGCCATGCAGTATTTCGGGATATAATCTTTATCCATCTTTCCCTTGATTTTACCTTTCTTACTACAATATTGGGAAAATCTCCTACCAAATCCATTCTTACTGCAGCACAGCTATGTATTTTCATTTTCATATCATGTCCACTTGAAAAAGCTTTCCCACTGCAGGTGCACACCACTTAGATCTCTTCCCAAAATGGTTTCGAGGCAATGATGGATGGAAAAGTAACCATGCAATAGCATTTGGTAGTACCAGTTCTTGTGGCCTATGTAAAAATACCTAGCTTTGACGGTAAATGGACCTTCAAGTACCAAAATTTTGAGATTCTTATATCGAATATCAAAGAATCAAAAAAATATATTTATTTCATTCGATTTGATTTTTCGATCTTTCTATATTTATGCCCGATAATTCTCCACAAATATGAGTTTAGTCATTAATCGTAATTTTATTATCTTTTGATGCTTTCAACATCAATCTTTATTTCTATTTATTTAGTGAGAAGAGTTAGATTCTAGAAGGAAAAAAAATCATAAAAGACAGCTCCCTCACAGTTCAAAGCCAAACTTCTATCTAATGATCACTTCATCAATATTTGGAACTACTACATTAGAATTTTGCAAATTTATGATTCACAAATTAAAAATATAAATGTTAACCCACAACTTCTACCAACTTCTCTAAGTACTAGGCAAGAGTTGCCCGTGCAAGCACGACCCACACACACACACACACACACGTGCGCGCGCGCACGCACGCAGACACACAATTTTTGAAAGAAAGAACAAAAATTGAATTAAGAGTGTATTGGATTGAAACATTTCTAAATGTAGAGCAGTTGAAATCCAAAAAGATGCAAAATTAGGTGAAATAACTATGGTTCCTTTAGACAACGAATAACGAATTATATAACTCAGCATACGTGTGTATTTTTGATAGGATATAACTACTGATTTCACATACAATTATTTTCTCACAAAAAGCAACACGGAAACAACATTAAGCAAAAATCTTAGCACAAAAACTAATTCTTAAGATCAGTTGACAAACTTATGAGATTTTCCTGTGTTTACAAAATCAGTTGACAGACGATTTTCTAAACACCGATCCTCCCTCATTATTTGTATAAGATTTCATTTATTCTATGATCCCTCAGCACTGGTCGTCCCTGAATACTTCCATGAGCCTTGACTTATCCTATGTCATCTTAAGCCTTACACAGCAATGGTTTTTTAAAGCAACAAATTGCATTTCTTAAATGGATTGGTATCCATACAGATTTCAATTCAACTTTCCCTAAATTTCACAAAGAAAATCAACAACATCCAACCCAAACAATAATTTTCCAATAACACAAATTATGCCTACAAAACAAAAGAGTAAAACGTAGATTTAATTTTTGTGTCTCATTGTCACAATTTTAAAAAATATTTAATTAAAATTTGAATAATTATAATAAACAAATATAATAACAAAGACACAATGAAGAAGTTTAAATATATTTTCAAGAAATTAAAATTTGTATAAATAATCAAGCACTCCTACAAACCAAAACTCAAAGGCAATAATATTTCAACTAACACTATTATATGTAGCAAATAAGGTTTAATTGAAAAACATTTACATAAAATTTCACTCATCATTTTCAAAAGCTTTGGAGATTATATTTTTTCAGTTTAGCAGGATCCAAAAAGTTGTTACGACACAAAATTAAATCAGAAAAATGTAACAATGAGTTTTTTTTTGAAAAGAAAACCATAACCAGCGCTGCTCAAATAACACAGAGACGAGAGAATTCAACTCTAGCGTGGAATCAAATTAATCAATAGCCAACTTTAACTGAAAAGAAACCTTAGAATTAAACTTGCCATAATTCCACAAAGAAAATCAACAACATTTAATCCAAACTGTAACTTTCATATAACACAAATTATGCCTACAAAGCAAAGAGTAGAACATAGATTTAGAGTCACAATAAGTGCTCCACATCAAAACTCACAAGCAACCGAACAAAACTCTAGAGCGAAATCAAATATATCAATAGCCAAATTAAATTTAAAAGAAACCTCACAATTCTTTGAGCGAGTAAAAAGCGAACTAAAAATAGTATGCAACATATCAATTTAACTACAAAATGATTTGTGAAAATAGATGGCTATTTTGTTAGTTTAGTGGCAAATACCTCTTCATCTTGTAATATCATTAATTGATATTTCTTATTTCCCTCACTGCTGGTTTGAGGATGACCTCTATCTACCACTTGGACTTTACAAGTCCATTATTCTGCTCATGTCGATATTGTTGATATTCAATCTTTCTATAATGACTGAAAACTGAGGTTGAAATATGCCAACCAACATCATTAAGGGGAGAAGAATGGTATGATATAGAAAAATATACAAGGTTAAATAGCATTTCAGAAATTTTGAATACTACCCTGCTCCACCATTTCCCCTCTCAAGCTTAGTTGAAACAACTTAACCAGTAAACCTCCCTCACTCCTTTTACTTTGTCGGTTAACTTATACCCTGTTCAATGAACTTAATTTACCTACATTAACATATTTTATAATCAATTACTAATTCAGAATTTATGTCCCAAAAAATCAATATAAAGCGCCATAATTTAGAGCTTATTTGGATTGAATTAAAAGTTCATCAAATCTACAAGTTATTTTTAAATTTTGGGAGAGATTTTTAGCTCTATTGATCACCAAGAAGTTGCTATATGCAATAACTGTAAGGTAAGTTCTTTAATTCAAATGCGTAGTTACCATGTGAGTGTTGACTATTTCACTTGCTCATTTGTTCTTAAGGCTTGTGTGGGTTATGAGATCTTTTATGTGGGAGAATTGTTCATGTGTATGCATACAAATTTGGGTTTCAATCGAATTTAATTTTTGGTAAATGGATTTTTTCATTTGTATGCTACTTATGGAGCAATAGATGATGCTATCTTTCTAGTATACTAGATCAGTAAGTCCATTCGAGTATAAGTAATTGAGCATCCTTAAACTCCAAGCTAAGCCACAAGATCCTAGAAAACTGATTCTGATGGAGAACTCATATATAAACAGAGGAAGTTCAAAAGGATTTCAATAAAGAAAACCCAACTAAAATAAAGAAACTCATAAAATTAATTCCAAAGGAAAAAAAGATCAAACTAATTACTTTATGTGAGAAAACACAACACAAATCTGAATTACTCTACTCTTATATTAGAAAAGGCTAGTAAAAACTACAATTTGAATGCTAAATTCTTCTCTTTGTGACGACCCTTTGGGTCGTTTCATGTGATAAAACCTTATGTTTAATAAAATATTTTCCGATATATTTTAAGTGAATATTTTTGACTATTCCGAATTATAATTATGAAATTAGTGGGGAAGTTTTTAATATTTATTTAGTTGGTGATTAAGGAAAATAACATTCGAATTAATGGTGGACCTCTTTATCTATTTTTATAATTAGTCTTTTAATAACTAGGGTAGTAAATAATCTGTAGAGAAAAAGAAAAAAGATAAAGAAGAGTAACGAGAGAAACATTATTGGCGGCGTCAATCAGAAACGATTGTCGTTCAGGTAATGCTTCAACTTTTTAAGTTTCCTTAAGTAATATGTGACGGGTTATATGAATTAGGTGGAAATTCTTGGAATGCATTAATGATCCATTTGTTTTATATGTTCAATAGGTTGGTTGTCCAATTTTTGTTAGTAAATGTTAGGCAAGAATTTATGATTATTATTATATTATTAAAAATTAGAAGGATGATATGATAACTTTTGTATATGAAAATGTTAGGGATAAATTTGTAGTGGGTTTGTATGGGAAATGGCAGTAACATAATAGGAGGATGATTATGGCATCGTGATGGTCAAGAATTGATGTTAGTGATTTTAAGGTGTGTAGAAAATTGTGATTAGAGAAGAATTAATATTACTGTGATTAGATTATATTAGAAAATTTCATATTTAGATTAGAATGTTACTAAGGTATAGTGCGATTATTAAAAGACAATGGAACAAGTATTAGTGAAAAAGTTAATTATATGGAAGGAAAGGAAATTTGTTAATAGCAGAAGGATTATTATCTTTAAAATAATAAAAGTATAACGATTAAGAACAATTCAATAAATTGAGGAGTTGAGTGGCGTGCAGGAACTCCTAATGGGATATTAGTCTTATTGATAAATAATTTGAGGAATTGAGCAAAAATAGATTTAATTAAATTGTGGCCATATAGTAACATTTTGTAAATATGTTCTTTGGGCAAATTATTAGTTCAAGACTAGTTAATTTTTGTTTTAAATTTGGTTCTTCTAGTTATCATATTATAGACTATATTTTAGATATTTTGAGATAGGTAATTAAATATTAAGTGTATTGAATTACTTAAATTTCATTAAAGTTGGGCTAAATGGAGGAACTAAGACTTACCCTTAGGTTTGAACGTTAAGAAAATGATTATATAATTAGGTCAATTGATGGGTGTAGGTTAGACATAAAATAATCTGAGTCTTTATGGGGTTGTCAACTTCCACCTTATGCATATATATACTTGATAGATTGGAAGGGTTCAGAGGCAATAACGAAAGGAAAAGCGTTGGAGAAATAGTTGCTTGACTTCGATTCTTCGGTGGAGGTAGGTTATGGTTTATTTTTATTTGATAGATAAACTCTAAAGAGCGATTGATATGTATTGAGTGATATTGTAAAGTCTCCTATGTACTTGACTGTGTGGTTGTATGTTTTTATTGTGTGGTTTGTCGTTGGCCTAAAATTATGAGACTATTGAATTTTTAATCTTGAAGTCTCTCTATTAAAATGACGCCTTGAATAAAAAAGGCTTGCTGAAATAAAATAATGAGATAATTGGATCGGAGTGTCACGTTCCGACACGATATTAGGGGATCGGAGTGTCACGTTCCGACATGGCATTATGGGATAAGAGTGTCACGTTCCGACACAGTAACATTAGAGTCAAGGAATCTTGAAGTAACTTAATATACTTAATCTCAAGGAACCTATTTTCCATATGAGTATGGTGTGGAGGCATGAGTCCTCATAGGTGTTCTTGATGTTGTGATTGATGGTGTACCTATTATGGTGTTGTTGTTTTCAATGGTTCATGTGTTTGTTTCTTTACACCTGTTAAGTATTGTAGTTAATTTTATATTATTATTCATTTTATATTGGTTTCAATTTTGATTTGACCGATGATACCTACTCAGTACGTGTTCCTTGTACTGACCCCTATTTGTATTTTCTTCTCTTTTCTTTTGTGGAGTGCAGTAAGTGTACCATAAACTTCGACTCACCCTCAGCTTTAGCCAGTCTCCAGCACATCAGAGTTCAGGGTGAGCTATTATTTCTAGCTCGTGTAGGATTCTCTCATTCACGTCTTGATGTCTTTGAATTTCAGACATGGACCATCTTTTTGCTTATTTTGGTTTCTTAAATATTCTTAGACTTGGTAATTTGAGGATAGCTGTCCTTGATGTGATGACTTATAGATTTTGGGGATAATAAGTGTTAAAATTTAGAAGCTTATTTAATTGGTTATGTGAAAAAGTTTTGGATCTTCCGCATTATTATATTATTCATAGTTGATCTATTGGTAAATGTTGGGGTTTAGATTTGTTGGTTCGCTCACCTAGGAGGTTAAGTGTGGGTGCCACTCACGACTCGTTTTGGGTCGTGACAAACTTGGTATCATAGCATTAGGCTCGTTGGTCTCATCACACAAGGACAAGTCTAGTAGAGTCTTGAGGATTGGTATGGGGACGCCTTTACTTTTCTTCGAGAGGCTATAGGACTTTAGGAAAACTCCATTCTTTCTTTCTTGCGTGCTATTACTTGGATCCAATTGGTATCTAAGTGATACAAATTAGTGTCTGACATTCTCACTCTATTTCGCAGATGGTTAGAACTAGAGCAACAACTGTGCACACACCAACACCGGAAAGACAGGGTGCGTCTGAGCCAACCATTGGCAAGAGGTCGTGGTAGAGGTCGCAAGAGGACACCCACTAGAGGCAGAGGACAAACACCAGGTCCAACTACAAATAGAGCTGTGACTCCCCACCGACTGATGACGTAGTGAGAGTGGCTGAAGAAGGGGAAAATGAGTAGGTTCAGGATAAGGAAGTACCACCCGAGCCTACCCCATAGATGATTAATCAGGTTCTTACTTATCTTAGCTGGTTATCTGATCAAGGTCAGACACCTCCCGTGTTTTCTGCACCAGCACCTCAGGTTGAAGGAGTACAACATGCAGCTGCTGTGGCTCCCCGCATGGATGAAACATTGGAAGAAGGCACGTTTCCTCGATTGACTACAGGGTCTATAATGACAGGTGATCAGCATGAACTTTTCATTAAGTTCTTAAAGTTGAAATCTCCAGTCTTCAAGGGTGCTGAATCTGAAGATGCATATGATTTTCTAGTTGATTGTCATGAGCTTCTACATAAGATGGACATAGTGGAACCATTCGGTGTTGAGTTTGTGACCTACCAGTTTCAGGGGGATGCCAAAATGTGGTGGCGGTTGTATGTTGAGTGTCAACCAGCAAGGGCACCACCTATGACTTGGGCATCATTTTCTAACTTATTTATGGAGAAGTCTATACCCCGGACTTTGAGGGATAGGATATATGAGATCCTGAGCCTAGAGCAAGGAAGGATGTCTGTTGCTGCTTATGAGGCCAAATTTTGGGTACTATCCAGGTATGCCACTCAGCTTTGCTTCAGTCCACAAGAGCGGATTCGCCACTTTGTGAAAGGATTGAGGTCAGATTTGCAGATTCCATCCTTACAGGTAGCTGCTACAGCAAAACCCATTCAGGAAGTGGTTGATTTTGTGATAGAGGTAGAGGGAGTGAAGCCAGACGACTTCACCACAACATCGACATTTAAGAAGTTTCATAAAGGAGGTGAGTTTAGTGGTTCTTACTCCAGAGGGCAGAGTTGAGGAGGTTATCCAGCCCTTCCTATTCAATCCTCATTGCATGCTTTAGATGAGGGTCCGTCGCAGACTAGTCAGCCTTTTTATGAGTTTAGAGGTTATCTCCAAACTTTATCATTTTCACAGAGACCTATACTTGACTCCAGGATTTGTTATGTATGTGAAGAGGCTGGACATATTAGGAAATATTAGGAAATATTGTCCAAGGTAATGGCGGTCACAAGTTCAGTCGGGGTGGCAGGCAACTTGTAACTACTGCAGCGCATCTTGGTAGGGGTAATGGACAGACAGGTGATAGGGTCCATTTTTATGCTTTCCCCGGGAGGTCTGAAGTAGAGACATCTGATGCTGTTATCACAGGTACTCTTTAGGTCTGTTATTGCATGGCTTTTGTATTGTTTGATCCTGGATCAATATTTTCATATGTGTCTTCCTCATATGCTACTGATCTTGATTTATATTGTGATTTGCTTGACATGCCTATTTGTGTCTCTACTCCTGTGGGTGTGTCTGTGATAGTTGAGAAGGTGTATAGATCATGCCTTGTGACTTTTGTGGGGAGCAATACTTATGTAGATTTGATTATTCTAGAGATGGTTGATTTTGATTTAATTTTGGGTATTACTTGTCTTTCTCCAAATTTTGCAATCTTATATTGTAATGCTAAAACTTTGACATTGGTCAAGCCTGGGAAAGATCCGCTAGTGTGGGAGGGTAACTATATTTCCACTCTAGTTCGTATTATCTCTTTTCTTCGTGCCAAGAAGATGGTGAGTAAGGGTGGTTTAGATTTCTTGGCACATCTCAGGGATGATACTTCCAAAGTACCTTCGATTGTGTCTGTTTCGATAGTCCGTGAGTTTCTGGATGTGTTTCATGCAGACCAACCTGGTATGCCACCGGATATGGATATTGATTTTTTTATTGATCTGGAGTCGGGTACTCGCCCCATTTCCATTCCCCCTTATAGAATGGCTCTAGCTGAGCTAAGTGAGTTAAAGGCCCAACTTAAGGAGTTGTTATGTAAAGGTTTTATTAGATCAAGTACATCCCCTTGGGGTGCTCCTTTTCTATTTGTGAAGAAGAAAGATGGAAGTTTTCGGATGTGCATAGACTACATGCAACTGAATAAGGTAACTATTAAGAACAAGTATCCCGTTTCTCGCATTGATGATTTGTTCGATCAGTTACAAGGTGCTTGTATCTTCTCTAAAATTTATTTGAGATTCGGTTATCATCAATTAAAAATATGGGCAACAGATGTGCCAAAGACTGCTTTTCGAACTAGGTATGGGCATTATGAATTCTTAGTAATGTCTTTTGGGCTTACGAATGCCCTTGCTGCTTTCATGAGCCTGATGAACGGAATTTTTAATCCATATCTGGACCTCTTTGTTATTGTATTTATTGATGATATACTAATATACTCAAAGAGCAGGAAAGAACATGAGGAACATTTGAGAATTGTATTAGAGTTGTTAAGGGAGAAAAGGCTTTATGCCAAATTCTCCAAGTGTGAGTTTTGGCTCAATTCAGTGTCCTTCTTGGGGCACGTGGTTTCTAAGGATGGAGTGATGGCGGATCCTTCTTAGATTGAAACATTGAAGAGTTGGGTAAGACCTACTAATGTTGCAGAGGTAAGGATCTTTATTGATTTAGCTAGCTACCACCGTCGATTCGTCAAGGAATTTTCTTCTACAGCTTCCACGCTGACAAATTTGACTACGCAGAATATTCCATTTGTATGGTCGGATGAATGTGAAGAAAGTTTCAAGAAACTTAAGACTTTGTGACTACTGCACCAATTCTTACCTTGCCAGTGAAAGGTAAGAATTTTATTGTTTATTGTGATAAATATTATTCTAGTTTGGGTGCAGTGCTAATGCAGGAGATGAATGTAATTGCTTATGCTTCGAGGAAATTGAAAGTGCATGAACGTAACTATCCGACCCATAATTTGGAGTTGACAGCAGTGGTATTTGCATTAAAGCAATGGAGACATTAACTATATGAGGTCAAGTGTGAAGTTTACACAGATCATCGTAGTTTACAATACGTCTTTACTCAGAAAGATTTGAATTTGAGGCAGAGGAGGTGGATGGAACTATTCAAAGACTATGATAATACTATTTTCTATCACCTAGGAAAAGTCAATGTTGTGGTAGATGCTTTAAGTAGAAAAGCAGGGACCATGGGTAGTTTAGCCCACATACACGTTTCTAGACGCCCATTGGCTAGAGAAGTTCAAATTCTGGCTAATGACTTTATGAGGCTAAAAGTACTAGTGAAAGGAGGATTTTTGGCCTGTGTGGAGGCAAGATCTTCTTTTCTTGACAAGATTAAGGGAAATCAGTTTGCTGATGAGAAGCTGAGCCGAATTCGAGATATGCTGTTGCGAGGAGAGGCTAAAGAGGTAGTAATTGATGAAGAAACCGTCTTGAGGATTAAGGGAAGGGTATGTGTGCCCCGTGTGGATGATTTTATTCACACTATTCTTAGACAGACTCATAGTTCAAGGTATTCTATACATCCTGGTGCAACCAAGATGTGTCGTGATCTAAAGCTACATTTTTGGTGGAGTAGAAAGAAGCATGACATTTCTGATTTTATTGCCGAATGCCCGAATTGTCAGCAGTTAAAATATGAACACTAGAGGCCCGGAGGGACACTTTAGAGAATGCCCATTCCTGAATGGAAGTGGGAAAGAATTGCAATGGGAAAGAATTGTAATGGATTTCGTAGTTGGTCTTCCAAAGACGTTGGGTAAGTATGATTCTATTTGGGTAATTGTTGAAAAGTTAAGTAAGTCTGCTCACTTCATTCCAATCAAAATGACCTACTAACTAAGTCTACTCACTTCATTCCGATCAAGATGACCTACAATGCATAGAAGTTAGCCAAACTCTATATTTCAGAAATTGTTCGATTGCATGGAGTTCCACTTTTCATCATATCAGATAAAGGTATGCAATTTACTTATAAGTTTTGGAGAACATTACATGCTGAATTAGGTACTAGACTGGATCTTAGTACTACATTTCACCCTCTGACCGGTGGTCAGTCTGAGTGAATGGTTCATGTGTTGGAGGATATGCTTCATGGATGTGTGATAGAGTTTGGTGGTTATTGGGATAAATTTTTATCTTTAGCAGAGTTTTCATACAATATTAGCTATCACTCGAGTATTGATATGGCGCCATTTGAGGCATTTTATGGGAGGAGATGTAGGTCCCCCATTAGTTGGTTTGATGCATTTGAGGTTATACCTTGGGGTACTGATCTTCTGAGGGAATCAGTAGAGATAGTGAAATTTATTCAAGAAAAGCTTTTAGCAGCTCAGAGCAGACAGAAGGAATATGCAGATGGAAAGGTTAGAGACTTGAATTTTATGGAGGGTGAACAAGTCTTGCTGAAGGTTTCACCTATGAAAGGTGTGATGCGTTTTGGTAAGCGAGGCAAGCGTAGTCCGAGGTATATTGGTCCATTTGAAATTCTGAAGCGCGTAGGGGAGGTGGTCTATGAATTGGCATTGCCTCCAGGGTATAACCCGATATATCATGTATCTATGCTAAAAAAATATTATAGCGATGGAAACTACATCATTGGTTGGGATTCAGTTGTACTTGTCGAGAATTTATCTTATGAGGAGGAGCCTATACCTATTCTAGATAGGGAGGTCCGCAAGTTAAGGTCAAAGGAGATTGAATGTATCAAGGTTCAATGGACGAATCGTCCAGTCGAAGACTCCACTTGGGTGAGTGAGGCTGATATGCATAAAAGATATTCACACATTTTTACCAATTCAGGTACCTTTCCTTACTCTCACTTTCTTTTTATCGTTCGAGGACGAACGATGGGTAAATTGGTATCTATTGTAACGACCCTTTGGATCGTTTCATGTGTTAAAACCTTATGTTTCATAAAGTATTTTCCGATATATTTTAAGTGAATATTTTGGACTATTCGGAATTATAATTATGAAATTAGTGGGGAAGTTTTTAATATTTATTTAGTTGATGGTTAAGGAAAATAACATTCGAATTAATGGTGGAGCGCTTTAAGTATTTTTACAATTAGTCTTGAGAAAATAGATAAAGAATAGTAACGAGAGAAACATTACCGGCGGCGTCAATCAGAAACGATTGTCATTCAGGTAATGCTTCAACTTTTTAAGTTTCCTTAAGTAATATGTGATGGGTTATATTAATTAGGAGGAAATTCTTGGAATGCATTAACGATCCATTTGTTTTATATGTTCAATAAGTTGGTTGTCCAAATTTAGTTAGTAAATGTTAGGCAAGAATTTATGATTATTATTATATTATTAAAATTAGAAGGATGATGTTAGTGATTTTAGGTGTGTAGAAAATTATGATTATAGAAGAATTAATATTACCGTGATTAGATTATAGTAGAAAATTTCATATTTAGATAAGAATGTTACTAAGGTATAGTGTGATTATTAAAAGACATTGGAACAACTATTAGTGAAAAAGTTAATTATATGTAAGGAAAGGAAATTTGTTAATAGTAAAAGGATTGTTATCTTTAAAATAATAAAAGTATAATGGTTAAGCACAATTAAATAAATTGAGGAGTTAAGTGGCGTACAGGAACTCCTAATGGGATATTAGTCTTATTGATAAATAATTTGAAGAATTGAGAAAAAATAGATTTAATTAAATTGTGGCCATATAGTAACTTTTTGTAAATATGTTCTTTGGGCAGATTATTAGTTCAAGACTGGTAAATTTTTGTTTTAAATTTGGTTCTTCTAATTATCATATTATAGACTATATTTTAGATATATTGACATAGGTAATTAAAGATTAAGTGTATTGAATTACTTAAATTTCATTAATGTTGGGCTAAATGGAGCAACTAAGACTTACCCTTAGGTTTGAACTTTAAGAAAATGATTATATATTTAGGTGAATTGATGAATATAGGTTAGACATAGAATATATGAGTGTTTATGGGGTTGTCAACTTACACCTTATGCATATATATACTTGATAGATTGGAAGGGTTCGGAGGCAATAAGGAAAGGAAAAGCGTTGGAGAAATAGTTGCTTGACTTCGATTCTTCGGTGGAGGTAGGTTATGGTTTATTTCTATTTGATAGATAAACTCTAAATAGCGATTGATATTTATTGAGTGATATTGTAAAGTCTCCTATGTAAAATTTGATACGCTCAAACTTACTTCTCAAAGAAGAAGTAAAGCGATCGTGTCAAGTAAATAACCCAACTAGTAAGGTTTGGATCGTTGCCACGAGGAAAATAGTTTAGACTTAACTTTAACCTATTAATACTATTGTTCGGTCAATTACTTCCTTGGAAAGAAAAAACAATAAAAGGGGGGTTTCTATTTCTAAATGAAAGAAAATAACTAACGAAATTGAAAGAGACACTTAACAGCTTTGAATGTTGGAGTTTAATCAATTAATCAAAGTAACTATGGTTTACGTGTTTCTCATATGTTCATAACTTGATAATTATAACTATAACAATTATTTCCTAGTATGTTGCATGCAAAGTGATAAGTTATGTATTTCTAAATCGTGGTCCGGCATCTAGAAAATCTTACTCCGCACCTTGATCCGGCTACGTGTGTTGCTATCCTAACCCTTATCTTTACCTCATATTAAGAATCGTATTCCATATTTCACTAAGTTATTACCTCGTACTAATCAATAATAGCCTATTAGATAGTATACACTAAATCTATGTTGATAATTCTTTTCCTATTATCTACCTCCTTTGTCCGGCAAGTAGCGTTAAGGCTGGTTCTAACGTTGGCCATCCTTTAAAAAGATTTCTAAGCGAAAGAATTATTAATACATGCAAGACACTATTCTAGAATTGTTATTTTCGTTAGGTTTATCACATTATTTGCCTATGGTTCCCACAACCCTAGTTCTGGAGTTTAGTTACCCATAGTCATAATCACAATATTCAAATATATTATATAAGAATCCATGCACTTACTTCAATGAGAAAGACTAAAATCCGAAAGTTTTCTTGATTAATCACCAAAAATCACCAACAATCACTTGCAAGAATCTCAAAGTAATCAAGAATCTAACAAAAAGTCTAATGATAATCAAAAGTCCAACACTAATACATAGAGTCTAATAATGATTCAGATTCTAACTTAAAAAAGGAGGTTTTTCGAATTATTTATAGAAAATAAAAACCGAATTAAACAAGGACACTATTTGCTGGAAATCTGTCAAAACGCGGCTGGGTCGACGGACCTCGCGACGGATCGTCGTGGTCACAACGGACCGTCATGGACTCCGTCGTCCCATACTTGATGAAATTTCTTCTTCTGCTCTCTTCATTACCCTCGACGGCAAGTATGACGGACCTTCATAGGCACAACAGTCCGTCGAGGGTCTTTGTTCCAAAATACTTAAACTCTTTGAATATGGGTACTGGGATTACTTCTCTGAACTTCATGACGAACCTACAGGATGGACCGTCATAGACACGACGGACCGTCATGGACTCCGTAACCCCAAACTTGGTCAGACTTCCCCATCTTCCTTCAGCAGCTGCACTACGCTGCCACCTACGGACCGTCACAAGCTCCGTAGGTGGTCTCTTCTGCATTTCTTTTCTCAAAAACCTCCGCATACATCTTTGAACAGATTTCCTGCAAATAAGGAGAAACTTATATAAAAATTAGCACAAAATGGCTTTTGAACACACTAAACTTAAGGAAAAAGTATTAATAATACCGTGAAACCACTATATATCAACACCCTCACCTTAAATTCGTTGTTTGTCCTCAAGCGTCGCACTATGACTCAATACAAAATCTTTGTACAATAGTATCCAAGTTTTATCCTTTGCAATTATTTGGCTATCAATCCTGATTATTCTCATCATATCTATGCATGATATCACTATTAGGCTTGAATTATGTGTGATCAGTATATGACACAGATTCACCATGTACTAACACCTATCATCTTCAATTTCTCACCGAGATGCTAATATTTCTGGTATTGCAACTATTGTCCTCACGTTGAAACCAAATCCTCATTTTTCACACAATGATTTCAATTTGAGTATAAGGATTACTTTTCAACACTCGCTCTCATAACAAAGTCACACTCATTCATACCTATTGCCATAAGCTTGCCCTTATTTTCACTGCCTTAAGTTCGCTGTACAACCCTTAGGATCACGATAGGACTTTCTTAGCTTGTAACATAGGCTTAGGGTCAGGTAGGGTATATTTAGGTATACTTTAGTGACTTTTTTCTCTCCTTGACATATCGGCTAAACATACCATTTTCTATCCCTTTATCTTGCCCAGTTTCTCCTATTCTTTCACCTTGCTATTTTCTCTTCTTTCTTCATTTGTGTACGTGACTCTCTTCTTTTCTTGCCTGTATTTCTTGTATATTTTTCTTTTTTTTACTTATCTTTCAACCAATTCTTGATTCACTTTACTTTTTTTCTTTCTTTCTCTTTGTTCTTTTAACCCCACTTTCTAGAGCATTCCTCATAATAGCCACCCTCAACTCATGGATCTGCCATGAGTCAAGGTACACAATACCCAAAGTTGGGTCAGGGCCATAACGAAGGTTGTTTACTGCATTTGCCACCCTCAACTTATGCTTTTTGCATAAGCTGAGGTGCACATGTCCAAGGAGGGACCAGGGCCAACACATTGTTCCCAGAAAAGATCAGTTGGGGTGAAAAAGAAAGGTCTAATTTAAGCTCAAATCATTTGGATCAGAGAAGGATAAATTTCATTTGGTTTTTTTTTCAGGCTAAAAATGGGCTATATTGAATAAGGGCCAATGATCCTTTCCTAATTGTCTATTACAACTTACTTTTAGCAGGACTAACCAGACAAATTCTAGCTCAGTACAAATAGTGGATTATTCAAATCCTCCTTACACTCGCTTTACATCTCATCACTCTACCAGATTATCAGACACCTAGTTCGAATTTTTGACTTAGGGTAATGCAATGGTGTACCTCTATGTCATGCTTAGAGCAACACATTTATTAGTTACTATGCCTATTCGTGCATCATTTTCCAGTTTATTAGGATATAATTTTTGCCATCATGCTCAAGAATTAAACTATGTACAAAAGAAATAGACATGCCGGTTCAACAGAAAAAGTAATCAGTCTTTTGGGTAAAAAGAACACATGCAAGAAAACCCCAAAAAAGGATAGTGAATTAGGCTACTCAGACTTCACCCTAGCACTCACTTTCCATTTACCCCACCCCCAACAAAAAAACGTGCAATTGTTCCCAATGAATAAAAAAAATTAAACACTAGAGTGGTAGGCGAAGCAAGCATGTGGCGCAAAGCACCGTCGATCAGCAAGCTTGTGGGTCCGGTTTCCCGGAACCCACGTCCTCTGCAATCTGGACACCCTCAGTGGTGTCCTAAAAAACAACTGCACTATCAACAGTACCTCCCGCTATCTCCACAGTTCGGGAGCTAGACGCCCCAGCCGCAAACTCTCCTGCTCTCATCTATTGGGCCGCCTCCTCAGCAAGTGAGGCTCTCCTTGCAGCCTCCATCTTACGGTGCTCATTCTTCCGTGCTCGCGCCTCGTCCTCTGCTCGACCCCTACGCCTCTTGGCATGCTCTCGAGGGGGAGGTGGTGGAATCTCTGAGGTGGTGAATAGGGCCGCCAACAGTGTGTCTTCAGCAGGCTCAACAGAAGAGGCCTCAGACTCAGGCACCCTAATCTCTAAGATCGTGTCGATACCTGGTGAAGACTGTCGACCGCAGCCTGAAGAGTCGACACATCCACCGGAAGAGATGGACGGGCTAGTACCCGCAACTCAAAAGCGTCCAAGCGCTGGTGAACCATAACGATCTTCGGCTCTGTATACTGGACCATTTTTCGCTCAAAGCAATCTTCTATCTCGGTATTGGAACTCTTCATCCACGGCTGGATATGATGCAGAAGTGTAGCCATTTGCGCCTCTAATTTTTGGACCCTAGCAAGCGGGACCAGCGCAGGTAGAGGGGCTGTGCGAGAAGAGCTCGGGGCAGTGCTACTACCCGGGATAGACTCGATCGGGGTAGTGTCAGTGTATGCCGCCTGCGTAGCCATGCGGGCCTGGGCTAGCATATCAGCAAGATCATCAGCAAGTGGGGGCAGCTCTAGACGGGGCCCTCTGCGTGGAGCCAACTCATTGGCCTCATCTCTATTGAGGACGACATCAACAGAGCCCCGAGGGGTCTTGAGCTGATCAACGTGCCATATAGGCACACCTACAAACCTGCAGAGAGAAAAGATCATGCACGGGAAAGGGAAGTAGTTGTGACCTTGAAAGCCCTCTCGTGTATGACTGGCTGTAGAAGCCACGCGAAATCCACCTCGAACCCGGCTATCATCACCGCCATCAACACTGCTCGATCCCATGTAACGATATTATCTGCGGTTGTGAGGGAAAGGCAGTGGCGGACAATAAACCACAAGAACTTTGTCGTGAAAGTTAGGTTGGCTTTCTTGATGGCCCCGTATGGCTCGATTACCCAGTCGGCATCCTCTCCATCAACTTACAGGTGAAGGGCCATCCACCTCTTGGTGATCTCTCTCAGCGATGGCTCGCGTAGGAAATGTCCATCTTTAACAAGATGCCATCGGTAGTAAAACTCGGCAGTGAAAGGGGTCCGAGTAGCATCAACACCCTCGCCGTATAGAAACCGGGGGATGGCAGGCAAGGAAATATCAACCTGAACGCCCCGTACTCGGACCTACTTCAGTGGGGCCTGTTTGGTGGGGGCAGCCCGCCTATCAATCTGTGATCGAAGAGTCGCTACGTAGGATGCATAGAACTCTCGGACCCTTTCTTCACTATAACATCCCAACGAACGTGCTGTCCACTCCAGGCAATATCTGGTGAAGAGATTCTGCATCTCAGGCATCGTTGGGAGACTCTCTGTAAGGACCCGCCGCTCCAATGTGAGTGTTCGAGTCATAACTCCTTTGTCATTCAGGAACTTGGAGTCGGAGTAGACTTGAAATTACTCGTCGACACACCACCGGTTGGGCTGGTCAGTAGTTGGGGTGAGGGCTCGAGCGGGTTAACCTGATGTGGATTCCGAATTGCCAGCCTCATCACACAAGGCCGACGCTGCAGCAGTGGCGGGTGCGGGAACCTCAGCAGAGCCGAAGGCTTCCTCCGACCACAAAACTCCTAAGGAGCCAACCGCTCCTTCTTCATTGGTGGTTGACCCAGAAGGTGTGCCGGTCAGTGTGTGCTCTTCATCAGACTGGGAGGCAGTGACTACGCCGAAAGCCACCTTTTTGGGTGTGGCTCTTGTGGCACGTGAAGCACGGGAAGGGGTGGAAGTGCCTGGGGGAACGTACTCGGGGTCACGCTCATCATCAGAGCCAACGACCATGCGGGTAGACAGGGCGACAGACTTCGATCACCCACGTGCATACACTTGACCTTTTTTAGGTGCCATAGTAGATAGGAACTGTAAAGGATCAATATTAGTACGAGTAGTGGCAAACAAGACAAGAAAAACCACACAAAAAAATTAAAATAAAATGACATTTCTATAGTAACAATGACACACGACGGGCCTGGTGACGGCTCGTCGTGAATATGGCAGACCGTCATGGGGTCCGTCCTGTCTTCCTTAGACTATGTATATATGGAGAACCCTGAAGGAGAGTCTCTAACAAGTATGACGGTATGTGCAGGACGGACCATTACAGGTACGACGGTCCGTCGTAGGTGTCCGTCAGAGGACACTTGAAAAAATATGGAGACCCTTAGGAGAGGGGACTCTGACCGTCATTATGGTCATTCAGGACAGACCGTCGTGGGTATGACGGTCCGTCATAGGTGTCCGTCAAAGGACACTTAGAAAAATGGAGAGAGACCCTTTGGAGAGGGGTCTCTGGCCGTCATAACAGTCATGCAGGATGGACCGTCGTGGGTATGACGGTCCGTCATACTCGTCGTGGGTATGACGGTCCGTCAAACTTACTTCTCAAATAAGAAGTAAAGCGGTCGTGTCAAGTAAATAACCCCAACTAGTGAGGTTGGGATCGTTCCCACGAGGAAAATAGTTTAGACTTAACTTTAACTTATTATTACTATTATTCGGTCAATTACTTCCTTGGAAAGTAAAAACAATAAAAGGGGGGTTTCTATTTCTAAATGAATGAAAATAACTAACGAAATTTAAAGAGACACTTAACAGCTTCGAATGTTGGAGTTTAATCAATTAATCAAAGTAACTTGGGTTTACGTGTTCCCCACAGGTTCATAACTTGATAATTCTAACTATAACAATTCTTTCCTAGTATCTTGCATGCAAAATGATAAGTTATGTATTACTAAATCCTTGGTTCGGTATCTAGAAAATCTCACTCCGCACCTTAGTACGGCTACGTGTGTTGCTATCCTAACCCTTATCTTTACCTCATATTAAGCATTGTATTCAATATTTGACTAAGTTATTACCTCGTACCAATCAATACTAGCCTATTAGATAGTATACACTAAATCTATGTTGATAATTCTTTTCCTATTATCTACCTCCTTGGTCAGGCAAGTAGCATCAAGGAGATTTCTAACGTTGGTCATCAGTTAAAAAGACTTCTAAGCGAAAGAATTATTAATATATGCAAGACACTATTCTAGAATTGTTATTGTCGTTAGGTTTTATCTCATTATTTGCCTATGGTTCCCACAACCCTAGTTATAGAGTTTAGTTACCCATAGTCATAATCACAATATTCCAATATATTATATAAGAATCCATGCACTTACTTCAATGAGAAAGATTAAAATCTGAAAGTTTTCTTGATTAATCACCAAAAATCACCAACAATCACTTGCAAGAATCTCAAAGTAATCAAGAATCTCACAAAAAGTCTAATGATAATCAAAAGTCTAACACTAATACATAGAGTCTAACAATGATTCAGATTGTAACATAAAAAACGAGGTTTTTCGAATTATTTATAGAAAATAAAAACCTAATTAAACAAGGACTCTATTTGCTAGAAATATGTCAAAACGCGGCTGGGTCGACGGACCTCGCGACGAATCGTCGTGGTCACGACGGACCGTCATGGACTCCGTCGTCCCATACTTGATGAAATTTCTTCTGCTGCTCTCTTCATTACCCTAGACGAGAAGTATGATGGACCGTCATAGGCAAAACGGTCCGTCGAGGTTCTTCGTTCCAAAACACTTGAACTCTTGGAATATGGATACTAGGATTACTTCTCTGAACTTCATGACGAACCTGCAGGACGGACCGCCATAGACATGACAGACCGTCATGGACTCCGTAACCCCACACTTGGTCAGAATTCCCCATCTTCCTTCAGCAGCTGCACTACGCTGCCACCTACGGACCGTCACAAGCATGACGGACCGTCAAAAGCTCCATAGGTGGTCTCTTCTGCATTTCTTCGCTCAAAAACCTCTGCATACATATTTGAACTGATTTCCTGCAAACAAGGAGAAACTTATATAAAAATTAGCACAAAAAGGCTTTTGGACACACTAAACTTAAGGAAAAGTATTAATAATATCGTGAAACCACGGTATATCAGAAGTAGGTTATGGTTTATTTCTATTTGATAGATAAACTCTAAATAGCGATTGATATGTATTGAGTGATATTGTAAAGTCTCATATGTACTTGATTGTGTGGTTGTATGTTTTGATTGTGTGGTTTGTGGTTGGCCTGAAATTATGAGACTATTGAATTTTTAATCTTGAACCCTCTCTATTAAAATGACGCCTTGAATAAATAAGGCTTGCTGAAATAAAATAATGAGATAATTGGATCGGAGTGTCACATTCTGACACGATATTATGGGATTGGAGTGTCACGTTCCGACACGGTATTATGGAATCGGAGTGTCACGTTTCGAAAAATTAACATTAAAGTCAAGGAATCTTGAAGTAACTTAATATAATTAATCTCAAGGAACTTATTTTCCAAATGAGTATGGTGGTGGAGGCATGAGTCCTCACAGGTGTGCTTGATGTTGTGATTTATGGTGTACCTATTATGTTGTTGTTGTCAACGGTTCATGTGTTTGTTGCTTGCCACCTTGTCACGACATAAAACGAGCCACGAGTGGCACCCACACTTATCCTACTATGTGAGCGAACCAACCAATCTAAACCCCAACATTTCAACCATAATAAACAGAATATAATGCGGAATACTTAAAACTCATTAATATAACCAATAAATAACTTCAAAAATTTAATACTTATTATTCCCAAAATCTGGAAGTCATCACCACAAGAACATTCTATCCTCAAATTACTAAATCTAAGAGTGTCTAGGAAGCTAAAATAAGAAAACAGATGGTCCATGTCCGAACTTCAAGGACATCAAGACATGAATGAGAGAGAATCCAGTCCGAGCTAGGAACAATAGCTCTCCCTGAAATCTGATTATGCTGAGGTTTGGCTAGAGTTGCGGTTGAGTTGAAGTCGACGGTACGTTTGCTGCACTCCACAAATAATAAAGAAGAAAATTACAAGTCGGGGTCAGTACAAGGCATAAGTACTGAGTAGGTATCATCAAACAACTCAAAATAGAAAGCAACATATACCGAATAATAACATAAAACCAACAAAATACTTAACAGGTGACAACAACAAGTACCATAACCATTGGCCACAACCCAAGCACCTCTATGAGGACTCAAGCCTCCACACCATGCTCACTTAGGAATTAGGTTCTTTAAATCTGAGTATATTAACATAATTCAAGATTCATTCCCATTACTATCCTGGTGTCGGAACGTGACACTCCGATCCCCTCAATATTCATTCATCTTACTATCCTGGTGTCGGAACGTGACACTCCGATCCCCTACTATACTGGTGTCGGAACGTGACACTCCGATCTCCTCAAAATCCTGGTGTCGGAACGTGACACTCTGATCCCCTAATATCCTGGTGTCGGAACGTGACACTCCGATCTCCTCAAAATCCTGGTGTCGGAACGTGACACTCCGATCCCCTAATATCCCTTCTCTAGTACTTCCAGCCTCATAAAGTCATTAGCCAGAGTCTGGACCTCTATAGCCAATGGGCGTCTAGAAACCTGTAAGTGAGCTAGACTTCCCATGCTCCTTGTCTTTCTACTTAAAGCATCTGCCACAACATTAGCTTTTCCCGGATGGTACAAGATAGTGATATGATAGTCCTTCAGTAGTTCCATCCACCTTCTCTATCTAAAATTCAAATCTTTCTGAGTAAAGACATATTGTAAACTACGATGATCCGTATAGACTTCACAATTAACTCCATATAAATAATGTCTCCATTGCTTTAATGCAAACACTACTGCAACTAACTCCAAATCGTGGGTCGGATAATTACGTTCATGCACCTTTAATTACCTTGAAGCATAAGCAACTACATCCTTCTCTTGGATTAGCACTGCACCCAAACCAAAATAGGATGCATCACAATAAACAACGAAATTCTTACCTTCCACTGGCAGGGTAAGAATTGGTGTAGTAGTCAACAAGGTCTTGAGCTTTTGAAAGCTTTCTTCACACTCGTCCGACCATTCAAATGGAACACTCTGCTTAGTCAAGTTTGTCAATTGGGAAGCAATAGAAGAAAATCCCTTGACAAATCGATGGTAGTAGCTAGCTAAACCAATAAAGCTCCTTACCTCTGTGACATTAGTAGGTATTACCCAACTCTTCACTGCTTCAATCTTAGAAGGATCCACCATCACTCCATCCTTATAAACCACATGCCCAAGAAGGACACTGAATCTAACCAAAACTCACACTTGGAGAATTTGTCATAAGTCTTTTTCTCCCTCAACATTTCCAATATAATTCTCAAGTGCTCCTCATGTTCTTTACTGCTCTTCGAGTAAACCAGTATATCATCAATGAATACAATGACAAAGAGATCCAGATAGGGCTTAAAAATCCCGTTCATCAAGCTCATGAACGCAGCAGGGGCATTCATAAGCCCAAAAGACATTACTAAGAACTCGTAATGCCCATACCTGGTCCGAAAAGCAGTCTTGGGCACATCCGTTGCCCGTATTTCAATTGATGATAACCAGATCTCAAATCAATTTTTGAGAAGGTACAAGCACCTTGTAACTGATCGAACAAATCATCGATGCGAGGAAGAGGATACTTGTTCTTAATGGTTACCTTATTCAGTTGCCTGTAGTCTATGCACATACGAAAACTTCCATCCTTCTTCTTCACAAACAAAACAGGAGCACCCTAAGGAGATGCACTTGGTCTAATGAGGCCTTTGCTTAACAACTCTTGAAGTTGGGCCTTTAACTCTCTTAACTCAGCAGGAGCCATTCTATAAGGGGGTATGGAAATGGGGCGAGTGCCCGTCTCCAGATCAATATTGAAATCAATATCTCTATCCGGTGGCATACAAGGAAGGTCAGCAGGAAACATATCTAAAAACTCACGGACTATCGAAACAGACTCAATTGAAGGTACTTGGGTAGTATCATCCTTGAGGTGTGCCAAGAAAGCTAGACACCCTTTACTAACCATTCTCTTAGCATGAAGAAAGGAGATGATAAGAACTGGAGTGGAAGTGTAGTCACCCTCCCACACTAACGGATATGTCCCAGGCTTGGCCAACGTTACAATTTTAGCATTGCAATCTAAGATTGCAAAATTTGGAGAAAGCCATGTCATACCCTGAATTACATAGAAGTCAACCATTTCTAGGATAACCAAGTCTACATGAGTATTGCTCCCCACAAAAGTCACAAGACAAAACCTATACACCTTCTCAAGTATCACAGACACACCCACCTGAGTAGAAACACGAATAGGCATGTCAAGCAAATCACAATGTAAATCAAAACCAGTAGCAAATGAGGAAGATACGTATGAAAATGTGGATCCAGGATCAAATAATACAGAAGCCATGCAATCACAAACCAAAAGATTACCTGTGATAACAGCATTAGATGTCTCCGCTACAGACCTATAACAATGGGTCCTATCACCTGCCTGTCCGTTGCCCCTACCATGTTGTGCTGCAGTAGTTCCAACTTGTCCGCCACCTCGGCTAGTTTGGTGACCACCATTACCTTGACCAACACGTCCTACAGAATGGCGGCCTCTCCCATGACCAACCCTACCTCTAACTATTGGGGGTCTGTAACTCTGTTTTGGACAATACCTCCTAATATGTCCCGTCTCCCCACATCCATAACACTCTTTGGATTCAAGCATAGGTCTTTGTGAGAATGATGAAGTCTGGGGGTCACCTCCAAACTCAGAGAAATGTTGACCGGTCTGCGGTGGACCCCCAGCTACAGCCTGCAGCGAAGACTGAATAGGTCGGGCTGGGTAACCTCCTGAACCCTGCCCTCTGGAGTAAGAATCATTAAACTCACCTCCTTTATGAAACTTCTTAGATGTCGATGCCATGGTGAAGTCGTCTGGCTTCACTCCCTCCACTTCTATCACAAAATCTACCACCTCCTGAAAGGATTTTACTGTAGTAGCTACCTGTAAGGCTGGAATCTGCAAATCTTAACTCAATCCCTTCACAAAACAGTGAATCCACTATTGTGGACTGAAGCAAAGCTGGGTGGCATACCTGGATAATGCACGAAACTTAGCCTCATACGCAGTAACTCCTGCCTTGCCCTAGGCTCAGGAACTCATCTCTTCTCCTATCCCTCAATGTTCAGGCTATATACTTCTCCATAAATAAGCTAGAGAATGATGCCCAAGTCATGGGTGGTGCCTGTGCTAGTTGACACTCAATATACGATCGCCATCACATTTTGGCATTTCCCTGAAACTGATAGGTTACGAACTAAACACCGAATTGTTCCACTATGCCCATCTTATGTAGCAGCTCATGATAATTAACCAGAAAGTCATGGGCATCCTCAGATTCAACACTCTTGAAGACTGGAGGTTTCAATTTCAAGAACTTACTGAAAAGTTTGTGCTGATCACTTGTCATTATAGGCCCTGTAGTCAACCGAGGAAACGTGCCTATTTCCAATGAGGCATCCATGTGGGGAGCCACAGCAGCTGCATGTTGTACTCCTGGAACCTGAGGTGCTGGTGCAGAAAATACTGGAGGTGTCTGGCCCTGATCGGATAACCCGCTAAGATAATCAAGAACCTGATTAATCATCTATGGGGTAGGTTGGAGTGGTAATTCCTCATTCTGCACTTGTTCATTCTCCCCTTCCTCACCCTCTCTTAATACTTCCTCAGTCGGTGGAGGAGTCACCGCCCTAGTACTAGCTGGGCCAGGTGCCTGTCCTCTTCCTCTAGAGGACGTCCTCCTGCGACCTCCACCAAGGCCTCTTGCCACTACTCCTCTTCGAGCTACAGCCTTAGTGGCTGGTTCAGACGCATCTTGTCTTGCCGGTGTTGGTGTTGGCGAGGTTGTTGATCTAGTTCTAACCATCTGCGAAATAGAGTGAAGATGGTCAGATATCAATTTGTATCACCTAGATACAAATTGGATCCACGTAATAGCATGAAAGAAAGAAAAAATGGAATTTTCCTAAAGTCTTATAGCATCTCAAAGAAAAGTAAAGGCGTCCCCCTACCATTCCTCAAGACTGTACTAGGTTCGTTCTTGTATGATGAGACCAACGAACCTAATGCTCTGATACCAAGTTTGTCACGATCCAAAACGAGCCAAGAGTGGCACCCACACTTATCCTACAATGTGAGCGAACAAACCAATATAAACCCCAACATTTCAACCATAATAAACCGAATATAATGCGGAAGACTTAAAACTTATTAATATAACTAATATATAACTTCGAAAATTTAATACTTATTATTCCCAAAATCTGGAAGTCATCACCACAAGAAAATTCTATCCTTAAATTACTAAATCTAAGAGTGTCTAGGAAGCTAAAATAAGAGAATAGATGGTCCATGTCCGAACTTCAAGGACATCAAGACATGAATGAGAGAGAGAATCCAGTCCAAGCTAGGAACAATAGCTCACCCTGAAATCTGATTATGCTGAGGTCTGGCTTGAGTTGCGGTTGAGTTGAAGTCGACGGTACGTTTGCTGCACTCCAAAAATAACAAAGAAGAAAATTACAAGTAGGGGTCAGTACAAGGCACAAGTATTGAGTAGGTATCATCGAACAACTCAAAATAGAAAGCAACATATACCGAATAATAACATAAAACCAACCAAATACTTAACAGGTGACAACAACAAGTACCATAACCATTGGCCACAACCCAAGAACCTCTATGAGGACTCAAGCCTCCACACCATACTCACTTAGGAATTAGGTTCTTTAAATCTGAGTATATCAACATAATTCAAGATTCATTCCCTTTACTATCCTGGTGTCGGAACGTGACACTTCGATCCCCTCAATATTCATTCATTGTACTATCCTGGTGTCGGAACATGTAACTCTGATCCCCTACTATCCTGGTGTCGGAACGTGACACTCCGATCTCCTCAAAATCCTGGTGTCGGAACGTGACACTCCGATCCTCTAATATCCTGGTGTCGTAACGTGACACTACGATCCCCTACTACTATGTGACTGTT
Organism: Solanum lycopersicum; assembly: GCF_036512215.1. Taxonomy (NCBI): domain Eukaryota; kingdom Viridiplantae; phylum Streptophyta; class Magnoliopsida; order Solanales; family Solanaceae; genus Solanum; species Solanum lycopersicum. The sequence continues at coordinate 19,299,633 of NC_090806.1, forward strand.
CGTGACACCCGATCCTTTAATTCCTGGTGTCGGTACGTGACACCCGATCCAATAACCTCATTCTTTTAGTTCATCAAGCCTTCTTTTATATCAAGGCATCATCATTAATAGAGAGGTTTTAAGGTTTTTAAGATTCCACAGTATCATCATTATAAACCATCAATATTTACATAATCACAGGATGCAACATCACAATTAAGCATATAGAAGACTTTACAATGCCATCCAATACATATCAATCACTATTTAGAGTTTACTATGAAATAGCATAAACCATAACCTACCTCCACCAAAGAACCCTGATCAAGCAATCTACTTCTCCAATGCTTTGCTTTCCTCTTCGTTTCTCCCTTCTCTCGCTCGTTCTCCCCTCTTTTCTTTCTCCTCTTTCAAATTCCTTTATTCAAACTCTTTTTCTTTTACCCTAATTACCATATAATTAAGTATAAAAGATGATAAAAGTAACCCACTATTTATTTCAAAGTTATCTCCTTTAACCCCTAAGTAAATAAGTTATTAAACTTACCCACTAATTTCATATAGTTTGAAATAAATAGTCCAAAACGCCCCTTAAAAACATTAGCAGAAATCTGACCCAGGTGGAATTATGCCACTCGTGACGGCCCGTCGTGCCTGTGACGGTCCGTCCTACAGGGTCGTCACAGAGTTCAGGGAGTCAAAACAGTAAGGGGTCTTGTGACGGTCCGTCGTGCCTACGATGGTCCGTGCTGCTATTCTATCGCGAATTTCAGAGAGTTGTTCTCAGTACCCAAATTTCTAGAGTCCAAGTATTTTGGAACGAGACCCCCTCGACGGTCCGTCGTGCCCATAACGGTCCGTCATGGGATCCGTCGACCCAGACAGCTATTACCAGAAATAAACTCTACTGCTCAGAACGACTAAACAGGTCGTTACAATAGATACCAATTTACCCATCGTTCGTCCTTGAACGAACACAAGAAGAAAAGTAAGGGCGAGAAAGAGTACCTGAATCTGTGAAAAGGTGTGGATATCTTTCTTGCATATTAGCCTCCTTCTCCAAAGTGGACTCTTCAACTGGCCGATTCTTCCATAGAACCTTGATGGATGCAATCTCCCTTGATCTCAACTTGCGGACTTCTCTATCTAAAATGGCAACAGGTTCCTCCTCATAAGATAAATTTTCATCAAGAAGAAATGAATCCCAACGCATGATGTAGTTTCCATCCCCATGGTATCTTTTGAACACAGACACATGAAATACTGGGTGCACTCCTGAGAGTCCTGGGAACAAGGCTAATTCATAAGCTACCTCCCCCACGTGCTTCAGAACTTCAAATGGACAAATGTACCTCGGACTAAGCTTACCTCGCTTACCGAACCGCATCATCCCTTTCATGGGTGAAACCTTCAGCAAAGCTTGCTCACCCTCCATAAACTCCAAGTCTCTAATCTTTCGATGTGCATATTCTTTCTGCCTACTTTGAGCCGCTAGAAGCTTTTCCTGAATGCATTTCACTTTATCTAACGACTCCCTCAGAAGTTCAGTACCCCAAGGTCTAACCTCAAATGCATCAAACCACCCAATGGGAGACCTACATCTTCTACCATACAGTGCCTCGAATGGGGACATATCAATACTTGAATGATAGTTATTGTTGTATGAGAACTCTGCTAAGGGTAAGAAGTTATCCCAATGACCACCAAATTCTATAACACATGCACGAAGCATATCCTCCAAAACCTGAATCGTTCGCTCAGACTGACCATCGGTCTGAGGGTGAAATGCAGTACTAAGATCCAACCTAGTACCTAATTCATCATGCAATGTTTTCCAAAATTTAGAAGTAAACTACATACCTCTATCTGATATGATGGAAAGTGGAACTCCATGCAATCGAACAGTTTCTGAGATGTAAAGTTTGGCTAACTTCTCTGTATTGTAAGTCACCTTGACCGGAATTAAGTGAGCAGATTTAGTTAATCTGTCAACAATTACCCAAATAGAATAAAACTTACCCAATGTCTTTGGAAGACCAACCACAAAGTCCATTGCAATTCTCTCCCACTTCCATTCAGGAATGGGCATTCTCTGAAGGGTCCCTCCGGGTCTCTGGTGTTCATACTTTACCTGCTGACAATTCGTGCATTGGGCGAAAAATCAATGATGTCACACTTCATCCTATTCCACCAAAAATGTTGCTTTAGGTCGCGATACATCTTGGTTGCACCAGGATGTATAGAATACCTTGAACTATGAGCCTCCATAAGAATAGTGTGAATCAAATCATCGACGCGGGGTACACATACCCTCTCCTATTCTCAAAACACCTTCCTCATCAATTTTTGCTTCTTTAGACTCTCCTCGCAATACCTTATCTTGAATCCGGATCAGTTTCTCATCAGTAAACTGCTTTCCCTTAATCTTGTCAAGAAAGGAAGATCTTGCCTCCATACAGGCAAAAAATCCTCCCTTCTCTAGTACTTCCAGCCTCATAAAGTCATTAGCCAGAGTCTACACCTCTCTAGCCAATGGGCGTCTAGAAAACTGTAAGTGAGCTAGACTTCCCATGTTCCCTGTCTTTCTACATAAAGTATCTACCACAACATTAGCTTTTCCTAGATGGTACAAGATAGTGATATCATAGTCCTTCAGTAGTTCCATCCACCTCCTCTGTATCAAATTCAAGTCTTTCTGAGTAAAGACATATTGTAAACTACGATGATCGGTATAGACTTCACACTTAACTCCACATAAATAATGTCTTCATTGCTTTAATGCAAACACTACTGCAGCTAACTCCAAATTGTGGGTCGGATAATTACGTTCATGCACCTTTAATTGACTCGAAGCATAAGCAATTACATTCTTCTCTTGGATTAGCACTGCACCCAAACCAGAATAGGATGCATCACAATAAACAATGAAATTCTTACCTTCCACTGGCGGGGTAAGAATTGGTGCAGTAGTCAACAAGGTCTTGAGCTTCTGAAAGCTTTCTTCACACTCGTCTGACCATACAAATGGAACACTCTGCTTAGTCAAGTTTTTCAATTGGGAAGCAACAGAAAAAAATCCCTTGACAAATCGATGATAGAAGCTCCTTACCTCCGTGACATTAGTAGGTCTTACCCAACTCTTCACTTCTTCAATCATAGAAGGATCCACCATCACTCCATCCTTAGAAACCACATGCCCCAAGAGGGACACTGAATCTAACCAAAACTCACACTTGGAGAATTTGGCATAAAGCTTTTTCTCCCTCAAAACTTCCAATACAATTCTCAAGTGATCCTCATGTTCTTTCCTGCTCTTCGAGTATACCAGTATATCATCAATGAATACAATGACAAAGAGATCCAGATAGGGATTAAAAATCCCGTTCATCATGCTCATGAAGGGGCATTCGTAAGCCCAAAAGACATTACTAAGAACTCGTAATGCCCATACCTGGTACGAAAAGCAGTCTTGGGAACATCCGTTACCCGTATTTTCAATTGATGATAACCAGATCTCAAATCAATTTTTGAGAAGGTACAAGCACCTTGTAACTGATCGAACAAATCATCGATGCGAGGAAGAGGATACTTGTTCTTAATGGTTACCTTATTAAGTTGCCTGTAGTCTATGCACATCCGAAAACTTCCATCCTTCTTCTTCACAAACAAAACAGGAGCACCCCAAGGAGATTCACTTGGTCTAATGAAGCCTTTGCTTAACAACTCTTGAAGTTGGGCCTTTAACTCTCTTAACTCAGCGGGAGCCATTCTATAAGGGGGTATGGAAATGGGGCGAGTGCCCGGCTCCAGATCAATACAGAAATCAATATCTCTATCCGGTGGCATACCAGGAAGGTCTGCAGGAAACATATCTAGAAACACACGGACTATCAAAACAGACTCAATTGAAGGTACTTGGGTAGTATCATCCCTGAGGGGTGCCAAGAAAGCTAGACACCCTTTACTTACCATTCTCTTAGCATGAAGAAAGGAGATGATACGAACAGGAGTGGAAGTGTAGTCACCCTCCCACACTAACGGATATGTCCCAGGCTTGGCCAACGTTACAGTTTTAGCATTGCAATCTAAGATTGCAAAATTTGGAGAAAGCCAAGTCATACCCTGAATTACATCGAAGTCAACCATTTCTAGGATAACCAAGTCTACATGAGTATTGCTCCCCACAAAAGTCACAAGACAAGACCTATACACCTTCTCAGCTATCACAGACTCACCCACCGGAGTAGAAACACAAATTGGCATGTCAAGCAAATCACAATGTAAATCAAAACCAGTAGCAAATGAGGAAGATACATATGAAAATGTGGATCCAGGATCAAATAATACAGAAGCCATGCAATCACAAACCAAAAGATTACCTGTGATAACAACATCAGATGTCTCCGCTTCAGACCTCCCAGGGAAAGCATAACAATGGGTCCCATCACCTGCCTGTCCGTTGCCCCTACCATGTTGTGCTGCAGTAGTTCAAACTTGTTCGCCACCTCGGCTGGTTTGGTGACCACCATTACCTTGACAAACGCGTCCTCCAGAATGGCGGCCTCACCCATGACCACCTCTACCTCTAACTATTGGGGGTCTGTAACTTTGTTTTGGGCAATACCTCCTAATATGTCCCGTCTCCCCACATCCATAACACTCTATGGATTCAAGCATAGGTCTCTGTGAGAATGATGAAGTCTAGGGGTAACCTCCAAACTCAGAGAAATGTTGACCGGTCTGCGGTGGACCCCCAGCTACAGCCTGCAGCGAAGACTGAATAGGTCGGGCTGGGTAACCTCCTGAACCCTTCCCTCTAGAGTAAGAACCATTAAACTCACCTCCTTTACGAAACTTCTTAAATGTCGATGCCATGTTGAAGTCGTAGGGCTCACTCCCTCCACTTCTATCACAAAATCTACCACCTACTGAAAGGATTTTGCTGCAGTAGCTACCTGTAAGGCTGGAATCTACAAATCTGACCTCAATCCCTTCAAAAAACGGCGAATCTTCTCTTGTGGACTGAAGCAAAGCTGGGTGGCATACCTGGATAATGCAGGAAACTTAGCCTCATACGCAATAACAAACATCCTGCCTTGATCTAGGCTCAGGAACTCATCTCTCCTCCTATACCTCAAAGTTCGGGGTATATACTTCTCCATAAATAAGTTAAAGAATGATGCCCAAGTCATGGGTGGTGCCTGTGCTGGTTGACACTCAACATACGATCGCCACCATATTTTGGCATTTCCTTAAAACTGATTGGTTACAAACTCAACACCGAATCGTTCCACTATGCCCATCTTATGTAGCAGCTTAAGACAATCAACCAGAAAGTCATAGGCATCCTCAGATTCAGCACCGTTGAAGACTGGAGGTTTCAATTTTAAGAACTTACTGAAAAGTTTGTGCTGATCACTTGTCATTATAGGCCCTATAGTCAACCGAGGAAACGTGCCTATTTCCAATGAGGCATCCATGCGGGGAGCCACTACAGTTGCATGTTGTATTCACAGAACCTGAGGTGCTGGTGCAGAACCTGATTAATCATCTCAAGGTAGGTTGGGGTAGTAATTCCTCATTCTGCACTTGGTCATTCTCCCCTTACTCACCCTCTCTGAATACTTCCTCAGTCGGTGGAGGAGTCACCGCCCTAGTACTAGCTGGGCCAGGTGCTTGTCCTCTTCTTCTTGAGGACGTCCTCCTGCGACCTCTACCACGGCCTTTTGCCACTGCTCCTCTTCGAGCTACAGCCTCAGTGGGTGGTTCAGACGCATCTTGTCTTGCCGGTGTTGGTTTTGGCCCGGTTGTTGCTCTAGTTCTAACCATCTGTGAAATAGAGTGAAGATGGTCAGATATCAATTTGTATCACCTAGATACCAATTGGATCCACGTAATAGCACGAAAGAAAGAAAGAATGGAATTTTCCTAAAGTCTTATAGCCTCTCAAAGAAAAGTAAAGGCTTCCCCCTACCGTTCCTCAAGACTCTACTAGACTCGTTCTTGTATGATGAGACCAACGAACCTAATGCTCTGATACCAAGTTTGTCACGACCCAAAACGAGCCGCGAGTGGCACCCACACTTATCCTACTATGTGAGCGAACAAACCAATATAAACCCCAACATTTCAATCAGAATAAACAGAATATAATGCGGAAGACTTAAAACTCATTAATATAACCAATAAATAAATTCTAAAATTTAATACTTATTATTTCCAAAATCTGGAAGTGATCATCACAAGAACATTCTATCCTCAAATTACTAAATCTAAGAGTGTCTAGGAAGCTAAAATAAGAAAACAGATGGTCCATGTCCGAACTTCATGGACATCAAGACATGAATGAGAGAGAATCCAGTCCGAGCTAGGAACAATAGCTCACCCTGAAATCTGATTATGCTGAGGTCTGGCTAGAGTTGCGGTTGAGTTGAAGTCGACTGTACGTTTGCTGCACTCCACAAATAACAAAGAAGAAAATTACAAGTAGTGGTCAGTACAAGGCACAAGTACCGAGTAGGATTCATCGGCCAACTCAAAATAGAAAGCAACATATATCGAATAATAACATAAAACCAACAAAATACTTAACAGGTGACAATAAGAAGTACCATAACCATCGGCCACAACCCAAGCACCTCTATGAGGACTCAAGCCTCCACACCATACTCACTTAGGAATTAGGTTCTTTAAATCTGAGTATATTAACATAATTCAAGATTCATTCCCCTTTCTATCCTGGTGTCGGAACGTGACACTCTGATCCCCTCAATATTCATTCATCTTACTATCCTGGTGTCGGATCGTGACACTCCGATCCCCTACTATCCTGGTGTCGGAACGTGACACTCCGATCCCCTCAATATCCTGGTGTCAGAACGTGACACTCCAATCCCCTAATATCCTGGTGTCGAAACGTGACACTCCGATCCCCTACTACTATGTGTCAGTTCGTGACTCCCGATCCTTTAATTCCTGGTGTCGGTACGTGACACCCGATCCATTAACCTCATTATTTTATTTCATCAAGCCTTCTTTTATATCAAGGCATCATCATTAATAGAGAGGTTTTAGGGTTTTTAAGGTTCCACTGTATCATCATTATAAACCATCAATATTTAAATAATCACAGCATGCAAAATCATAATTAAGCATATAGAAGACTTTACAATACCATCCAATACATATCAATCGCTATTTAGAGTTTACTATGAAATAGCATAAACCATAACCTACCTCCATCGAAGAACCATGATCAAGCAATCTACTTCTCCAATGCTTTGCTTTCCTCTTCGTTTCTTCCTTCTCTCGCTCGTTCTCCCCTCTTTTCTTTCTCCTCTTTCAAATTCCCTTATTCAAACTCTTTTTGTTTTACCCTAATTACCATATAATTAAGTATAAAAGATAATAAAAGTAACCCACTATTTATTTCAAAGTTATCTCCTTTAACCCCCAAGTAAATAAGTTATTAACTTTACCCACTAATTTCATACAGTTTGACATAAATAGTCCTAAACACTCCTTAAAAATTGTAGCAGAAATCTGAACCAGGTGTAATTACGCCACTCGTGATGCCCGTCGTGCCTGCGACGATCCGTCCTGCAGGGTCATCACCGAGTTCAGAGAGTCAAAACAGTAAGGGGTCTTGTGACGGTCCGTCGTGCCTAAGACGGTCCGTGCTGCTCTTCTCTCGGGAAGCTCAGAGAGTTGTTCCCAGTACCCAAATTTCCAGAGTCTAATTGTTTTAGAACGAGACCCCCTCAACGGTCCGTCGTGCCCATGACGGTCTGACGTGGGATCCGTCGACCCAGACAGCTATTTCCAGAAATAAACTCTACTACTCAAAACGACTAAACAGGTCGTTACACACCTGTTAAGTATTGTAGTTAAATTTATATTATTATTCATTATATATTGATTTCTATTTTGAGTTGACCGATAATACCTACTCAGTACGTGTTCCTTGTACTGACCCTTACTTGTATTTTCTTCTCTGTTCTTTTGTGGAGTGTAGAAAGTGTACCATCGAATTCGACTCGCCCTCAGCTCTAGCCAGTCTCCAGCACATCAGAGCTCAAGGTGAGCTATTATTTCTAGCTCGTGCTGGATTCTCTAATTCACGTCTTGATGTCTTTGAATTTCGTACATGGACCATCTTTTTTCTTATTTTGTTTTCTTAAATATTCTTACACTTGGTAAATTGAGGATAGATGTCCTTGATGTGATGATTTCCAGATTTTGGGGATAATAAGTGTCAAACTTTAGAAGCTTATTTAATTGGTAATGTTAATATGTTTTGGATCTTCCGCATTATTTTTATTATTGATAGTTGATCTATTGGTAAATGTTGGGGTTTAGATCTGTTGGTTCGCTCACCTAGGAGGTTAAGTATGGGTACCACTCATGACTCGTTTTGGGTCCTGACATTTTCTTATCTCTCGGATGTTCAACTATAAGATCGAAGACCAAATGGAAAGTCAAAGAATCATACTGCACGCAATCAGTCCTACAAGGCTCACATGACTGGAATGAAGAAGCCAAAGACTTACTGTCACAGCTCCACCAAAGGGGTATGTAAAAGAGAACCCAACTATTATTTACAAACTTTGCTTCTTATGATATTTTTCTATTGATATCAATCTCTTTTATAACATTGGTTGTTGGCTACATTAGCTCCTATTACGCTATAAATTTAAAATTTAAGTTGATGAAGTGTTAATTTTGAAATATGAAAATTGTGTTTGAACACCAAGGATGTAGTTTTCCAACAACCAAAAATAGAACAACGAAGCATAATCACCCAGCCAAAAAGATAATCCAACATCAATAACAAATCCAAAAGAAGAAAATAAAAAAACACTTCTGCGTCCAGATCAAATTTGGAACTTTGATTTTGACGAAGAGGAAGATGACACAAAAAAACCTCATCTGAAACATGTAAAAATCATACATGGAGAATGCTTAAGAGAAAACAGAACATTGATGTGCACACAGTGGAAAAGACACGTCAGAATAAGGAACTGAAATGACAAAATTGTTAAGCCAGGACGAAGACACGTATACATTATAGAAAATGAAAAGGCAAAACTACCCTTGAGAGTAGTGAAATAGGCATGTTGAGACAATATATATATATATATATATATATATATATTGTGTGCGTGTGTGTGTGTGTATGTATATATACATATACATATATACATATACATATATATATATATATATATATATATCCGTAATACGGGTCCAATATAATTTCACATATTTTGTTGAAAAAATTAGATAAATTCACAACTTAAGATATTATAGTGCTCTCTCGGATGCATCCCCATTTTCTCTTGGATACATCTATTTCCTCTCGAATATATATCTATTTCTTCTTGAATATATTCCTTACTCGAAGTAATATGTCATTTGCAATGTATTGGACAACCAAGGAATATATATCGAGAGGAATGAAAAATTTGAGATTTTTCTAATTGAGAAAACTTCTCGGATATGAGTTAAAATATTTCATGTTCAAGAAATATATAAAATGTTGATTGAAAATATTCATCGGTCTTCATATAAATTCGCAAGTGATGTCTATTTTTCACAATGTTATTTTCTTCGTTTTGTGATATTTGCACCATAAGCTTTGCATCTGATAAAATACTGATCATTGATCAATCAATTCGTAAAGATTGTTTTAAAGTCTTTCAGATCTCTATTACTTCAACTTAAGTATAATTTTTTTGTATTTGACTTTGTCGATAAATTTTGTGATACATTTTATTATTTTTTTTCATAAATAGAAATACTTAAAAAATTAATTTCTACCTTCACAACAATAAAAACAATCAATAAAGAAACTTTATTTCTATATATAATAACAGTTATCGTAATGTTATATTCTAAATATTGAAAATATTTATCAAAAAAATAATTTTTGCCTCCACAAAATAAAAAAAATCATGAAATAAACTTTATTCTATATACAAAAACTATTATCGTAATGTTATATTCTAAATTACATTAATTATTTTTATGATACTACACTTAAATATCATGTTGTAAAGAAAACTCTAAAGCTTTCCCCTACAAAATAACCAATATACTTTTTTCAGATTTTTTTTTAATTTATTTATTCTTTAGTTTTTTCTTCCTCTATATTTCTAAACAATGTTTTTGTCGTTCACATTTTCTTTTGTTGTTGTTCTTTATTTTTAATTACTCATTTACTTTATTTTGAATTTCAATATTCATTAGGATTTGAATATTAAACTTTGACCTTATCAAATTTATCATATTTGAAATTAAGAAAATATAAAAATAAAAATTTTATATTTTATAATTTTTCGATGAATATATTATCAAATTATGGATTTCTTGATAGTCAAACATTGTTCATTCTTTTAGTAATGAAGTTTGATACTTTGTTCAAATTATTTAAAAAACTACTGATACATCATTTAAAGACTATTTTAATAATCAAAATACGAATTTAGTGGTTATTACATAACATAATATTAAAAATATGTTTACGCAATATTCCTTTAAAGTGTTTCTAGGAACAAAATATTAACTATTCAAACACATTTTATTTTGTTTCTTTCTAAAATATGTCAAAACACATTTATTATTGTATGTAAAAAATTAATCAAGTAATATAAACTCTTCATTTAAAACAAAATTACAATAATATCTTTATGGGTCCATCCCAAAAATTAAGACATGTATGGATTTTTGTAGATTCTCATTTTGACCATTAATTATACAATTATTATTTTACCCTTAAGTGATGTTAAAATTACTAAAATGTCATTGATCGTCTTTCTCATGGCTCTTCTATATAATAAATACTATATATAATATGCCCGTGCTATGCACGGGCCCAACGAATTTAGCTTCCTTGTATTAGCGTAGCATTTATTCTTACACTTAGTAAATATAGAGTAAATGACATTTTATAAATTTAAACTGGCAAAATGATAGAAATATCGAGACAATACATAAAAAACATTACTTAATATTTAATTAGAAAAAAAAAAGCTTTTAGCTTAAGTCAATTTCAAAAAATTGCTCATAGGGAGAGAATTTTTTATGATTATAACAAAATCAAGTCCAGATTGAATAATCTATAAATTTACAAGTTTTAACAATATTAGCTAAGTGTAATATGAGGCTCATAGGGAAAAGGAAGTTGGTTATGGTTAGTTTGAAAAGGGAAATATATGTCAAACCGCAAGGCTCTTCAGTTTGAATAAAAGTAAGGGCAAAACATTAAGGTTATATCGAGTATTGAGGTCTCATAAACTGTGATCATCCATACAACACAACTGTTTTCTAAAAAAACTTGAAATTTGACATCTCCAGTAGTTAATCAAACATAATTAACTATGCATTGCTCTGTCACAAAATACCAATTGACCACATGTTCTATGGCTTATCTTAGTTCTCTTTTAATAGAATTAAACAAAAAGTGTAAAGTTCCTAGGTTGTTGTTCTCACATGCGATGCAGAAATTCATCAGCATATGGCTTATTTTCAATGTATCGAGGGTTAATATATTGTTCTCTTACTTCTTTCTTGGGTCCTTGTGATGTCATCTCATTGTATATATCTGCAAAAAAATAAAACAATGCATTACATATCCAGGTGATAAGAAATCACATCTTATAGTAGTTTATAATATCATTTAGACGTGAGAAACTATAAAACATCATTTAGTAATTAAAACTATTTACATATAAAAATTCAATTTTATTTTTAAAAAATTTAACCACAATTCATGCCAAATTGCAAAAAAATCCTCTTCATTTAAGAACTTAAAAGTTAAGATTTCACCATGTTTTACAAATAGATTAAAAATTATCAATTCTAAGACTTTATATTCAAACAGGAATAATGACTATGCATTCTCTTAATTCTAAGTTGCAATACTGCTATAAATTAGAAAGCACATGCACTTGAATTTCTAAACAAAAGATTTTAAGTGGATTAAGAAGATTGTTATCCATAGACAATCTGCATCCACACGAAAAATTTGGGATAATTAAATAACACCAATAAAAGGCCAAGGGATAACAAAATAGAAAAGGACAGACGTACTGCGAAGCATAAACATAAAATAAAGTACTCGGTAGACTACTATCTAAATTTTTATGAAATTTGAAAACACAGGACCCCCTTACTTCAAATCGTGTTTGTACTTATCCCATCACACAGTTGAATTTTCAAAGAAAACATTCATCATTTACTATACTAATTCGAAAGACACCACATATAAATAATCTTACGAACATAAGGGTCAAACTAGTAAGAGAATTTCCATTTTAGAAAAATCGTATAAATATTGTTCAATTAGATGACACACCCTACCCTTATCATTCTCACAATTCCCTACAAAAGTAACAAAATATCAGCCATACCACGATTGAAGTAAGGAATAAATGTGAGTCTCTATCTAAGTGAGGAATACATGTGAGTCTCTATATCACATTAAATTCTTAAAAATATATATTCCTCAACTGCCCCAAAGTTATTTTTAGGAGAGAAATTATGTAATCATAGATACATATTTCTCAAATATTGAAAAGAAGATGAGGTTCTTGCTCAGTGATAATCATGGATTAGCTATTTATACCCCATCCACCATTTAGTGAAAATTAACATGTCAAACTCTTTCTAGTAAATAGCAGAACAATTCAAAGGATGTTACTCATTATCTAAAATAGAAAATGTGCAATTCTACAAGGACAAAAGAATAACATTGGATGTATTAATACTATCACAAACACTAAAAATTCTTCTCAATATTTCTCCACTCAACTTGTTTGTCTAACTGGATCAATTTTCTTTAAAGATATCAAGGACAAGAGTAAGTATAATTTTTTCTAAAACAAGTAGTGATTGTTTGAGTAGTCTATTATATTAGAAGGAGAAAAAAGAAGATTCATAAGCGAAGATATGATGATATTTTCTACTTCGAAAGTCATATTTATCCCTCAAGAATCTATTTCTTAACAAATTCTATCTTTATTAGTTCAAGACTTTTATGATTGCTCATAACATAGGGAAAATCATTTTCACGCAGTAGAAGACTTCATTCCTTCATATATAACATGAACCAAAAAAGAATTGTAGAAAAAAACAAATAAAAACATTAAGATTGACTTCCGAAAGCATATACACCGATCAATATGCAGTATGTACATACAAATAGTTACTCCTAGATCTCCTTTGTAGTTAAATAACCAAATTTTAACAGTGATACAAAATAATGATTACCATAATCACCCCATAATGATTATGTTCGCAATATCAATGGCTTCAACAAATGTCCCTCAAAAATATAGTTTAATGTCATCATCGACATTAATATCTAAATATGACAAATATAATGAACCCCTAAACAAGGATAATGAGACAAAGTAAAATAAAAAGAAGATACCACGAATAAAAGTACATTATTATTGCTTCTATCTAGACTAAAGAGTTTATAGATAATAAGCAGCAAATGAGTTATGGTGACACCAAAACTTTGAAAATTATAGGAGAATACTGGAATCTCTTAGGTATAACATGCCAAAAGCATGTGATCAATCATCTGAATACCAAATAAGTCATAGAATGAAGACGTTGGTTCTTGCGTCAGATGCTTTCAAAGGGATGAATGAGTCGATGTTCATTCAAAAGTTGTTTATATAAAACAAGGAGATGAGGTAATTACAAGGTTGTCAAAGTTATTATGCCTAATTTAGTGTATGACCATAAAAAAGTATCATAAACTTCACAACTATTTACGATATATTTAAAATTCATCTTAACATTCTTATATTTTGTAGTTAATAGCGAAAGATAATGGAGAGAATTAATCATAAAAACTTTCTTATTATAGAGGAGAACATAAAAAAACATATTTGTGGGATCACATAATTTTTTGAGTTATGTTTTATTGTGAGATTAATGTTGTAATTTTGCTTTCTTTAAGTCGAAGGCCTATCAGAAACGAATTCATTATCTAACAATTGAAAGGTATAATTAATCATGTGCAAGGTTTAAATCAGTAGATTTAGCTTTCTAAATGTACATTTAGTTAACTCTATTGATCACGTTCAAGATGCACGTCGGCGTATAATTTGTGTACAATTTTGATTGCTGGTGACTGAAAAGAATTAAAACTTATATTTTGAATTTTTCAAGATACCAATATGAGTGACGTACTACTAAACTTGAAGAGTAACCTGTATAGAGTATTTTTCAACCTCTTTATTTGAGCTCTCAATGTAATTTTATCCTCAATATACTAATGTTGTTGGGATTTTTTTTCAATCTTTATATTTTTGAAGTGGATTCATTTAACAAAAAAAAGTATTTTCTATCGTTAGAAAACTCCTACTACATTTAAATGGTATGTACATATTTCTATTATATAATATAATATAAATGTAAATATTGCGTGAAATTGTTCTTTTTTTCTTAATTAATGGATCATCAAAAGCCATTCTCAATTGTTTACTTATTCCACATATATGCAAATTTATATATAACATATTTCTCATAAGTTATTGTGGTCCCAAACTTACATTCAAAAACCAAGTCAATTACATTTGCCAATGTACCGAGGGAGTTTCATAGGTAAAAATCTTACACTGGCTAAAATTATATCGTACTATATGTAGTAGAGTTGAAATTCCTTATTTTTTATTATGTGTGCTTAAATCTTTATATTCTGAATTCTGTTAATAAAAATGGGGATAATGCCCAAGTACCCCCTCAACCTATGCCCGAAATCTCAGAGACACACTTATACTATATTAAGGTCCTATTACCCCCTGAACTTATTTTATTAATAATATTTTACACCTTTTCGACCTACGTGGCACTATCCAAGATGATTGACTTTTTTTTTTCCAAACTAGTGCCACGTAGGCTAAGAAGGGGTAAAAAATTACTTAATAAATAAGTTTAGGGGTTAATAGAACCTTAGTATAGTATAACTGTGTCTCTGAAATTTCGGACATAGGTTGAGGGGGTACTTGTGCATTTTCCTATAAAAATGTTATATCTGTTCGAGGGTTGAAGGATATTGGAGTAAAACAAACAAACTCAATTCAAAATTGAAAGGGCTTTAATCACTATAGACCTAAAAGTTGTGTCTCAATATCATAGAAATTAATATAGACAAGGAGTGACATAGAGAGAAGGACAACTAGAGTAAAGAGTAACTAGATCCAAACAAAAATTGAAATAATATTTAACAAATCGGTACATTACATGCATACCTATTGATAAAATAAATCAGCTCAATTTCACAAATATGAACTCGAACCGTTACTAATTTGTTATTTTCTTATTATATAAACCTTCACAACAACCATGAATTTCAGCAATAAAATTAGGAAAGAGAATGAGATAGAATAACAAAGAGATCAAGGACAAAATTGAGTCGTAAAATTCAAGTCTATAAAAAAAAAGGCGAAAGAATTTTGTAGCAAAAGTTTGAAGAAAATATACCTGGAATTATGAAGAGTCCATATGTTCCTCGTCATAGTTTTGTAGGATAACATACCAGATGTTTCACTTTTGTGGAGATGAAGAGAACCAAAGAATGAAGATTTATGATTTTTAGTGGATTAAATATCTTGCACTGGATGATTCTAGATGTTTGGAGAGAGATCATTTATCTGTAAAAACTACCATTTTAACCTTGATCATTCCAACTATCACGTTTTTGACCTTGGATTAGTGGAAAATTACAAAAACAGTCTTGGTCGTCCATGTGATGACTCTTGTATATAGTAATAACTAGATCATCGAAGGCCCGTTCACGGGATCAATAAAATTAATTATTATTTTAAATTTTAAGTTTAAAAAATTATCCAGATTAATATCTTATTTTATTATAATTTTAAAGTTTTTTACTATTCAAAAAAGTTATAAATACTCCTTTCAGATACATTCCTTTTCTCTGTCAGACACATAAGTATTTCCTCTCGGATACATTCTTATCATCTCTTGAATACTTCTTTGACTCATCTTGTATACATTCCTATACTCTCTTGGATACATCTCTCTCCTCTCGGTTACATTCATATTCTCTCTCGAATACACCCCTCCCCTTTCGAATTCATCCGTGACATATGTATCTGCAAGTTTCCTCAATAACAATGTATCACGATCGATGTATCCGCATGTATGCTGATTTATCTGAAATTATTTAATTCTAAGAAAATTTTGTAATTTGAAAAAAGTAGGGATATAATGTAATTAAATCTTTACACTATGAAAATTTTACTTTAAAATAAGTTTTTTGACATATTTCTCTTTGTAGTCAATTTCAAAGGAATGATGTATAATATATTTAAATAACATTTTGACTTTAAAATATTCATTTTATTCTTAGTAAGATGATTTATAGTCATATGAACAT
Organism: Solanum lycopersicum; assembly: GCF_036512215.1. Classification (NCBI taxonomy): domain Eukaryota; kingdom Viridiplantae; phylum Streptophyta; class Magnoliopsida; order Solanales; family Solanaceae; genus Solanum; species Solanum lycopersicum. Next base: position 19,316,026 of record NC_090806.1, read on the forward strand.
CTATGGTTTGTTTTAGATCACGAGTTTTAAAAGTTTTTTTCTTTTAAAAAATCTTCATGTTAAGTTAAATTAAAATTATATAAATCGAAAGGGAGTGAGTACAAACTTTAAATCAATTTTATATTTAAAAAATTTAAGTTTTTGTAACTTATTTGCCTTTCAACAAAATTTAAATGAAAATAATTCACAATTAAATTTATAGTATTTTTTTTATCTCTATTCTATAGATATTAATCAAAATTTTTAATTTATATAAGGTAATAAAGTATTTGAATTTTGAAATTCAAGTATTGATGTAAATTGAGAAAATATTTGTTTAACATTTTGACTTTAAAATATTCATTTATTCTTAGTAAGATGATTTATAGTCATATGAACATCTATGATTTGTTTTAGACCACAAATTTTAAAAGTATTTTTTCTTTTAGAAAATCTTCATGTTAAGTTAAATTAAAATTATATACATCAAAAGGGAGAGAGTACAAACTTTAGATCGATTCTATATTTATAAAACTTTTTTTTTTGTAACTTATTTGCCTTTCAACAAAATTTAAATGAAAATAATTCACAATTACTTTTATAGTATTTTTTTTATCTCTATTCTATAGATAATAATCAAAAAATTTAGTTTATATAAGGTAATAAAGTATTTAAATTTTTAAATTCAAGTATTGATATCAATTGAGAAAAAAATTATTTTTAAGTTGTAACGCATTCGTAATCTAATATTTAATGTGCTCCTTACTCTCAACAAATGAAACTAATTTATAACAATTCAAGATTGCAAGAAATAGAAATCAAGACTAAAAACTGCAACTCACTATTATATGAAGGTAAATATGTAGTTTATCTATTGTGAAGTTTCATATGCATATGATATATAATTCTATGCCAAATAATTTTTGTTTCCATATATTTATACAATTTCAAATTCTATTTCGTTAATTGGTTATGTGTTTTATTAAAGGGAAAATCCCCAAGTACCCCCTCAACCTATGCCCGAAATCTCAGAGACACACTTATACTATATTAAGGTCCTATTTCCCCCTGAACTTATTTTATATGTAATTTTCTACCGCTATTTAGCCTACGTGGCCCTATTTTGAAAAAAAAGTCAACCATCGTTGGACCCACAAGATAGTGGCACGTAAGCTAAAAAGGGGTAAAAAATTATTAATAAAATAAGTTCAGGGGTGTAATAGGACCTTAGTATAGTATAAGTGTGTCTCTGAGATTTCGGGCATAGGTTGAGGGGGTACTTGGGCATTATCCCTTTATTAAACTAGAACTATGCACTCACTATTGTTTTTATTCTTAGATTATCAACTCTATTTTTTTTTATCACTTTAAAATTGTGATATTTTTTTTCTTATTTAAATCACAATTTTTCAAGATAAAACTAAATTTATTTTGAAAATTAAATAAATATTATTTTGGAGATAAAATAAGAAAAAGATTTACTAAGCTACAACCACAACGATCCACTTAGAAACCCAACGACGAAGAAAACTTTGAAACTCTTAGCCGTGAAATGAGAGAGAAGGAGTAATATCATTTCTAGAAAATAATGAAATGAGGGGAAAAAAGGGTAATAAATATTTAAGAATTTAGTCTATGTGTCAGTGGATCCCTATTGGCGTAGAATATGGAACTGACATGACAATTAACAACTTCCGTCAATAAGAAAGACATTTTTGATCCAATAGTTTGACGAAAAGGTAGTTTTGAACCGAAATATAGTTTAAGGATAAATATTAGCTATTTCAAATAGTTTAAGAGTTTTTACCCTTTTCCTTTTAGTCTATGTGGCAGTAGAACCCTATTGGCGTACAATGTGACATTCACATGACATTTAACAACTTTCATTAATAAGAATTGAATTATTGACCCAATTGTTTGACGGGAAGGAGAATTTTGAGCCAAAATATAATTTATGGATAAATATGTATTATTTCGAATAGTTTAAGAATATCTTTTATCCTTTTTTTGTTAAAACTGTATGAATACTTATGTTTTAAAAATATTGTATATAATTTAAAAGAAAATTACATCATGATAGATGGTAGGTTATACTGAATATGTTGTAGTAGCAATAAAAATATATGAACAATTTAAATTGTATAAATATTTTTTATATTATTATAATCAAATAAATAAAAATTAATTTTTAAAAATTAAATAAAATGATTATATGGGGCCACAAATGAAATAAAACTTTTTATGGCTCTTGAAAAAATTTATTGGATTCTTCTAGAAAATTATTTTTGACCAGTATTATGAAATTGTAAAGTTATAACTTTGCCCATAAATAATGTTTGAAATTACAATATTGTCATTGGTTGTCCTAATCATAAAATGAGATTATTTACAAATTTGTCATTGGTCGTCTCTCATTTCACTCTTGTATATAGTACTAGATAATTGAAGGTCGGCTCGTTCACCGGCCCAATATAATTAATTATCTTTTTAATTTAAATTTATTTTTTTTTAACCTAAATTCTCATTTTATTTTATTATAGTTTCTAAAATTTTCTTGTAACGACCTGTTTAGTCGTTTTAAGCAGTAGAGTTAATTCTGGTAATAGCTGTCTGGGTCGACGGATCCCACGACGGGCCGTCATGGGCACGACGGACCGTCGAGGGGGTCTCGTTCCAAAAAACATAGATCTAAAAATTTGGGCACTAAGAACAACTCTCTGAACTTCGAGACGACATGGTAGGACGGACCGTCGTGGGCACGACGGACCGTCACAGACCCTTAGTGAAATTTAGCCTCTGAACTTTGTGACGGAAGCAGCAGGATGGATCGTCGCAGGCACGACGGGCCGTCACAGGCTGCGTCTGACTGGGTCGGATTTCTGTTAAATGTTTTAAGGGGCGTTTTGGACTATCCCTGCTTATAATTATAAAGTTAGTGGGTTAATGTTAATAATTTAATTACTTGGGGTTTAAAGGTGACAACCTTGGAATAAATAGTTGGTTACTTTTAACATCTTTTATACTTAATTATATGGTAATTAGGGTAAAAGGAAAAGAGTTGAATAAGGAAAAATCAGAAAAAGAGAAGAGGGAGAACGAACGAACGAGAGAGGGAGAAACGAAGAGGAAAGCAAAGCATTGGAAAAGTAGATTTCTTGATCACGATTCTTCGGTGGAGGTAGGTTATGGTTTATGTTATTTAATACTAAACTCTTAATAGCGAATGATATGTATTTGGTAGTATTATAAACCCTTCTATATGTGTAATTGTGTGCTTGCATGATGTGATTATATAATTGTGATAAAATAAGCATGATGAGGCTACTGAATCTTAAACCTTGAAACCTCTTTGTTAATGATGATTCCTTGGTATAAAAGAAGGCTTGATGAACTAAAAAGATGAGGTTAATGGATCGGGTGTCACGTTCCGACACCAGGATAGTATTAATAGATCGGGTGTCACGTTCCGACACCAGGATAGTATTAATGGATCGGGTGTCACGTTTCGACACCAGGATAGTATTAATGGATCGGGTGTCACGTTCCGACACTAGGATAGTATTAATGGATCGGGTGTCACGTTCCGACACCAGGATAGTATTAATGGATCGGGTGTCACGTTCCGACACCAGGATAGTATTAATGGATCGGGTGTCACGTTCCGACACCAGGATAGTAGTAGTGGATTGGGTGACACGTTATGACACCAGGATAGTATGAGGAGAATCGGAGTGTCACATTCCGACACCAGGATAGTAAAGAGAATGAATCTCGAATTATGCTAATATTCTCAGATTTAATGAACCTATTTCCTAAATGAGTATGGTATGGAGGCTTAAGTCCTCTTGGGTGTACTTGGCGTTATTTATCAATGATTCTTGTACTTGTTGTTGCTACCTGTTGAGTATTGTAGTTGATTTTATGATATTATATGATATATATTTCTTTCTATTTTGAGTTGGCCGATGATATCTACTCAATACTTGTGTTTTGTGTTGACCCCTACTTGTATGTTTTCTCTTTGTTATTTGTGGAGTGCAGCAAACGTACCGTCGTCTTTAACTCAACCGCAACTCTAGCCAGTCTTGATCATGTCAGATTTCAGGGTGAGCTATTGTTTCTAGCTTGGAGTGGATCTTCTTCTTCACGTCTTGATGCCTTGAAGTTCTAGCATGGACTAGCTGTTTAGTTATTTTAGTTTCTTAGATACTCTTAGATTTAGTAAGTTGAGGATAAATGTTCTTGTGGTGATGACTTGCAGATTTTGGGGATAATAATAAGCTTTGAACTTAAGAAGTTATTTATTGGTTATACTATTGAGTTTTAAGTCTTCCGCATTATTTTCTGTTTATTATGGTTGAAATGTTGGGGTTTAGATTGGTTGGCTTGCTCATATAGTAGGATAATTGTGGGTGCCACTTGCGGCTCGTTTTGGGTCGTGACAAACTTGGTATCAGAGCATTAGGTTTGTTAGTCTCATCACACAAGAACGAGTCTAGTAGTGTCTTGAGGAACGGTAGGAGGACGCCTTTACTTTTCTTTGAGAGGCTATAGGACTTTAGGAAAATTCCATTCTTTCTTTATTTCGTGCTATTACTTGGATCCAATTCATATCTAGGTGATACAAATTGGTATCTGACCATCTTCACTCTATTTCGCAGATGGTTAGAACTAGAGCAACAACCGCGCCAACACCAAAACCGGCAAGGCAAGATGCGTCTGAGCCAGCCACTAGGACTGTAGCTCGAAGAGGAGCAGTTGCAAGAGGCCGCTGTGGAGGTCGCGGGAGGACGTCCTCCAGAGGAAGAGGACAAGCACCTGGCCCATCTAGTACTAGGGCGGTGAATCCTCCATCGACTGAGGAAGTGTTAAGAGAGGGTGAGGAAGGGGGAAATGAACAAGTGCGGAATGAGGAATTACCACCCCAACCTACCCCAGAGATGATTAATCAGATTCTTGCTTATCTTAGAGGGTTATCTGATCGGGCCAGAAACCTCCAGTGTTTTCTGCACCAGCACCTCAGGTTCCGGGAGTACAACATGCAGCTTCTGTGGCTCCCCGCATGGATGCCTCATTGGAAATAGGCACGTTTCCTCGGTTGCCTACAGGGCCTATAATGACAAGTGGTTAGCATGAACTTTTTTGGTAAGTTCTTTAAATTGAAACCTCCAGTCTTCAAGGGTGCTGAATTTGAGGATGCCTATGATTTTCTGGTTGATTGTCATGAGCTACTACAGAAGATGGGTATAGTAGAGCAATTTGGCATCGATTTTGTTACCTATCAATTTCAAAGGAACGCCAAAATGTGGTGGCGATCGTATGTTGAGTGTCAACTAGCACAAGCCCCACCTATGACTTGGGCATGATTCTCTAGCTTGTTTATGGAGAAGTATATACCCCGGACTTTGAGGGATAGGAGTAGAGATGAGTTCCTGAGCCTAGAGCAAAGCAGGATGTCTGTTACTGCCTATGAGGCTAAGTTTTATGCATTATCTAGGTATTCCACCCAACTTTGCTTCAGTCCACAAGAGAGTTTTCGCCGTTTTGTGAAGGGATTGAGGTCAGATTTGCAGATTCCATCCCTACAGGTATCTACTGCAGCAAAATCCTTTCAGGAAGTGGTAGACTTTGTGATAGGGTGGAGGGAGTGAAGCCAGATGACTTCACCATGGAATCAACAACTAAGAAGTTTCGTAAGGGAGGTGAGTTCAATGGTTCTTACTACAGAGGACAGGGTGCAGGAAGTTACCCAGCCCGACCTATTCAGTCTTCACTACGGACTCTAGTTGTGGGTCCACCGTAGACCGGTCAACATTTCTCTGAGTTTGGAGGTTATCCCCAGACTTCGTCATTCTCATAGAGGACTATGCTTGAATCGAGAGAGTGTTACAGATGTGGGGTGACTGGACATATTAAGAGGTATTGTCCAAAAATGAGTTATAGACCCCCAATAGTCGTAGGTAGAAGTGGTCATGGAAGAGGCCGCTATTTTGGAGGATGTGGTGGCCGAGGTAATGGTGGTCACAAAAACGGTCGGGGTGACGGGCAAACAGGAAATACTGCAGCGCAACATGGTAGGGGCAACGGGCAGACAGGTGATAGGGCCCATTGTTATGCTTTCCCTGGGAGATCTGAAGCGGAGACATCTGATGCTGTCATCACAGGTAATCTTTTCGTTTGTGATTGCATGGCTTCTGTATTGTTTGATCCTGGATCCACCTTATGTATCTTCCTCATTTGCTACTGGTTTTGATTTACATTGTGAATTGCTTGACATGCCTATTCGTGTTTCTACTCCGATTGGTGAGTCGGTGATAGTTGAAAAGGTGTATAGGACTTGTCTTGTAACTTTTGTGGGGAGCAATACTTATGTAGACTTGGTTGTCTTAGAACTGGTAGATTTCGATGTAATTCTGGGTATGACTTGGCTTTCTCGAAACTTTGCAATCGTAGATTGTAATGCCAAAACTGTGACATTGGCCAAGCCTGGGACAGATCCGTTAGTGTGGGAGGGTGACTACACTTCTACTCCAGTTCGTATTATCTCCTTTCTTCGTGCTAAGAGAATGGTTAGTAAGGGTTGTTTAGCTTTCTTGGCATACCTCAGGGATGATACTACTCAAGTAACTTCAATTGAGTCGGTTTCGATAGTCCGTGAGTTTCGGGATGTGTTTCCAGCAGACTTTCCTGGTCTACCACCGGATAGGGATATTGACTTTTGCATTGATCTGGAGTCGGGTACTCGCCCCATTTCCATACCCCCTTATAGGATGGCTCCCGCTGAGTTAAGAGAGTTAAAGGCCCAACTTCAAGAGTTCTTAGGGAAAGGCTTTATTAGACCAAGTGCATCCCCTTCGGGTGCTCCTGTTTTGTTTGTAAAGAAGAAGGATGGAAGTTTTCGGATGTGCATTGACTACAGACAACTGAATAAGGTAACTATTAAGAACAGGTATCCTCTTCCTCGCATCAATGATTTGTTCGATCAGTTACAAGGTGCTTGTACCTTCTCAAAAATCGATTTGAGATCTGGTTATCACCAATTGAAAATACGGGCAACAGATGTGCCCAAGACTGCTTTTCGGACCAGGTATGGGCATTATTAGTTCTTAGTAATGTCTTTTGGGCTTACGAATGCCCCTGCTGCTTTCATGAGCTTGATGAATGGGATTTTTAAGCCATACCTGGATCTCTTTGTCATTGTATTCATTGATGATATACTGGTATACTCAAAGAGCAAGAAGGAACATGAGGAGCACTTGAGAATGGTATTGGAAATGTTGAGGGAGAAAAAGCTTTATGCCAAGTTCTCTAAATGTGAGTTTTGGCTAGATGCAGTGTCCTTCTTGGGGCACGTGGTTTCTAAGGATGGAGTGATGGTGGATCCTTCTAAGATTGAGACAGTGAAGAATTGGGTAAGACCTACTAATGTGTCAGAAATAAGGAGCTTTGTTGGGTTAGCTAGCTACTACCATCGATTTGTCAAGGGATTCTCTTCTATTGCTTCCCAATTGACGAACTTGACTAAGCAGAATGTTCCATTTGTATGGTCGGACGAATGTGAGAAAAGCTTTCAGAAGCTCAAGACTTTGTTGACTACCGCACCTGACCTTACCTTGCCAGTAGAGGGTAAGAACTTCATTGTTTATTGTGATGCATCCTATTCGGGTTTGGGTGCAGTGCTAATGCAAGAGAAGAATGTGATTGCTTATGCTTCAAGACAATTAAAAGTGCATGAACGTAACTATCCAACTCATGATTTGGAATTGGCTGCGGTAGTGTTTGCATTAGAACAATGGAGACACTATTTATATGGGGTTAAGTGTGAGGTCTACACGGATCATCGCAGCCTTCAGTATGTCTTTACTCAGAAGGATTTGAACTTGAGGCAGCGGAGATGGATGGAGCTACTAAAGGACTACGATATCACTATCTTGTATTATCCGGGAAAAGCGAATGTTGTAGCGGATGCTTTAAGTAGAAAGGCGGGAAGCATGGGAAGTCTAGCTCACTTGCAAGCTTCTAGACGCACATTGGCTAGAGAGGTTCAGACTCTAGCTAATTATTTGATGAGATTAGATGTAAATGAGAAGGGAGGATTGTTGGCTTCTGTGGAAACAAGATCTTCCTTTCTTGACAGGATTAAGGGAAGACAGTCTGATGATGAGAAACTGCGCAGAATTCAAGATAAGGTATTGCGAGGAGAGGCTAAGGAAGCACAAATTGATGAGGAAGGTGTTTTGAGGATCAAGGGAAGGGTATGCGTACCCCGCGTCGATGATTTGATCAACACTATTCTGACAGAGGCTCATAGTTCAAGGTATTCTATACATCCGGGTGCAACCAAGATGTATCGTGACCTAAAGCAACACTTTTGGTGGAGTAGAATGAAGCGTGATATTGTTGACTTTATTGCCAAGTGTCCAAACTGTCAACAAGTAAAGTATGAACACCAGAGGCCCAGAGGAACACTTCAGAGAATGCCTATTCCTGAATGGAAGTGGGAGAGAATTGCAATGGACTTTGTGGTTGGTCTTCCCAAGACATTGGGAAAGTTTCATTCTATTTGGGTAATTGTTGATAGGTTAACTAAGTCTGCTCAGTTCATTCCGGTCAAGCTGACTTACAATGCAGAGAAGTTAGCCAAACTTTACATCTCGGAAGTGGTGCGATTGCATGGGGTTCCACTATCCATCATATCAGATAGAGGTACGCAGTTTACTTCTAAGTTTTGGAAAACATTGCATGCGGAATTGGGTACTAGGTTGGTCCTTAGTACTGCGTTCCATTCTCAGACCGATGGTCAGTCTGAGAGAACGATTCAAGTGTTGGAAGATATGCTTCGTGCATGTGTGATAGAGTTTGGTGGCCATTGGGATAGCTTCCTACCCTTAGCGGAGTTTTCATACAATAATAGCTATCACTCAAGCATTGATATGGCTCCATTTGAAGCATTGTATGGTAGGAGATGTAGGTCTCCCATTGGTTGGTTCGATGCATTTGAGGTTAGGCCTTGGGGTACTGACCTTTTGAGGGATTCGATAGAGAAAGTGAAGTCTATTCAAGAAAAGCTTCTAGCGGCGCAAAGTAGACAAAAAGAATATGCAGATCGAAAGGTTAGAGACTTAGAGTTCATGGAGGGTGAACAAGTCTTGTTGAAAGTTTCACCAATGAAAGGGGTGATGCGGTTTGGTAAAAGGGGTAAACTAAGTCCAAGGTACATTGGACCATTTGAAGTACTTAAGCGAGTAGGAGAGGTGGCTTATGAGTTAGCCTTGCCTCCAGGGCTGTCCGGAGTACATCCGGTATTCCATGTGTCGATGTTCAAAAGATACCATGGGGATGGAAACTACATTATCCGTTGGGATTCAGTTTTGCTTGATGAGAACTTGTCTTATGAGGAGGAGCATGTTGCTATTTTAGATCGAGAAGTTCGCAAGTTGAGGTCAAGAGAGATTGCATCCATCAAGGTGCAATGGAAGAATCAACCCGGTGAAGAAGCCAATTGGGAGAAGGAGGCGGATATGCGAGAAAAATACCCACATCTGTTTACAGATTTAGGTACTCCTTTTCGCCCTTGTTTTCCTTCTTGTGATCGTTCGGGAACGAACGATGGGTAAATTGGTATCTATTGTAACGACCTGTTTAGTCGTTTTGAGCAGCAGATTTTATATCTGGAAAAACAGGCTGAGGCGACGAACCCAACGATGGACCGTCATGGGCACGACGGGCCGTCGCAGGGTCTCGTTTTAAAACACTTAGGAAATCTGAAATTGGGTACTGAAAATCGACTCTCTGAACTTCGTAACGGAATGGCAGGACGGACCGTCACAGGCATGACGGACCGTCACAGATTATTCAGTGGAAATTGAGTCTCTGACCCTTGCGACAACCTGCAGGACGGACCGTCGCAGGTTGCGCAATCCCAGTCTGGGTCGGATTTCTTGATACGTTTTAAGGGACGTTTTTGACTATTCTTGCCTTAATTATAAAGTTAATTGGTTAATGTTAATAAGTCTAATGACTTGGGGGTTAAAAGAGGTAACCTTAAGTTAATTAGTGGGGTATTATTGCCATCTTTTATTCTTAATTATATACTAATTAGGGTAAAAGAAAGAGGGTTTGAATAAGAAAAATAGAAAGAACAAAGAGAGACAGAAAAAGAAAGAGAACGAGTAGAGAGAGAGAGAAACGAAGAGGATAGCAAGGATTTTGAGAAGATAGCTTGTTGATCGCAATTCTTCGGTGGAGGTAGGTTATGGTTTTCATGCTATTCGTAGTAAACTCTTAATAGCGAATGATATGTGTTAGTAGTATTGTAAACCTTCTATATGCTTCATTGTATGCTTGCATGAATGATGTAATTATGTAATTGTTAATAAATAAGCATGATGAAGCTATTGAATCCCAAATCTTGAAAAGAAACCCTAATCTACTTTGTTAATGATGATTCCTTGGTATAAAAGAAGGCTTGATGAACGAAAGTGGTGAGATTAGGGGATCGGGTGCCACGTTCCGGTACCAGGATAGAATATGGATCGGGTGTCACGTTCCGACACCAGGATAGAATATGGATCGGGTGCCACGTTCTGGTACCAGGATAGTATATGAGGATCGGAGTGTCACGTTCCGACACCAGGATAGAATATGGATCGGGTGCCACGTTCCGGTACTAGGATAGTATATGAGGATCGGAGTGTCACGTTCCGACACCAGGATAGATTATGGATCGGGTGCCACGTTCCGGTACCAGGATAGAATGAGGATCGGTGTGTCACGTTCCGACACCAGGATAGTATATTGAGGAGCAGAGTGTCACGTACCGACACGAGGGGAATAAAGATAATGAATCTTGAAATATGTTAATATATCCAATCTAATGAACTGAATTCCCAAATGAGTATGATGAGGAGGTGTGAGTCCTCATTGATGTGCTTTGTGTTGTAACCAAGGGTTATGGTAACTGTAAATGCTGCATGCTAAGGATATTAGTTGATTTTATGATATTGCTTAATACATACTGTTTTCTATTTTGAGTTGGCCGATGATATCTACTCAGTACCCGTGTTTTGTACTGACCCCTACTTTTATTGTTTTCTTCTTGTTTATTTGTGGAGTGCAGCAAACGTGCCGTCATCTTCGACTCAACAGTAACTCAAGCCAGTCTTACTACATCGGAAATTCAGGGTGAGCTAATGCTTCTAGCTTGGACTGGATCTTCTTCTTCATGTTTTGATGCCTTGAACTTCCGGCATGGACTAGCTTCTTATGTATTTTTAGCTTCTTAGAATACTCTTAGTTTAGTAATTTGATTATAGATGTTCTTGTGATGATGACTTCCAGATTTTGGGAATAATAATAGTTATTGATTTTATTAATGAGTTTAAGTCTTCCGCATTACTTTATGTTGATATTACCTTGAAATGTTAAGGTTTAGATTGGTTGGTTCGCTTACATAGGAGGGTAAGTGTGGGTGCCAGTCGCGGTCCGAATTTGGGTCGTGACATCATAAGAGCAATATTACATAAAATAAGTTATCAAGCATATTAGTTGTAAAACATTAATATGATTATTTAGACAAACATCACGTAAGTCAATTTTCTAGATCTTAACAAATCATTAATTTAGAATGACTTTTAGACCTACAAAAATCATTACTCTGTTTTTTAAAAAAATTTATCCTATATTTTTTAATAGATATTTTTGGTTTGATGAAAATTTTACACTGTATAAAAAATAAATATATACGAAGTGTAATATGATAGAAAATGTGGGTTCAAATTAAATGTCACATCATTAGGATACACATGACATTTAGAAAAATATATTTGATTGTTTTGTCAGTACAAAGCTATTACAAGTGTCGCGATCGCAAATGAGTCGTGAGTTGCATCTACACTTACCCCCCAGTTGGAGTAACCAACAAATCTAAACCCCAACATATACCAATAGTTCAACTATAAATAAAAAAAATAACGTGGAAGCTCCAAAACTTATTAAGTAATCAAATTAAGTAAGTTTCTAAAGTTAAATACTTATTATCCCAAAATCTGATAGTCATCGCGTCAAGGACATCTATGTTACAATTACCAAGTCTAATAGTGTTAAAAAACCAAAATAAGCAAAAAGATAGTCCATGTCCGAAATTCAAAGACATCAAGACGTGAATGAGAGAATCCAGCATGAGCTAGACTTAATAGCTCACCTAAACTCTGATGTGCTGGAGACTGGCTAGAGATGAAGGCGAGTCAAAGTCAATGATACACTTACTGCACTCCACAAAAGAAAAAAAGAAGAAAATACAAGTAGGAGTCAGTATAAGAAACACGTACTGAGTAGGTATCATTGGCCAACTAAAAATAGAAATCAATATATATTGAATAAATAATATAAAATCAACTACAATACTTAAAAGGTGGCAAGAAACAAACACATGAACCAATGACAACAACACCGTAGTAGGTACACCATCAAGCACACATATGAGGATTCAGCTCCACACCATAATCATTTTGGAAAATGAGTTCTTTGAGATTGAGTATGTTAAGTTAATTCAATATTTATTTCATTTAATGTTATTGTATCAGAACGTGACACTCTAATCTAATATATCGTGTCGGAACATGACACTCCGATCTCATAATACCGTATCGAAAGGTGACACTCTGATCCAATAATATCGTGTTGGAACGTGAAACTTCGATCCAATTATCTCATTATTTTATTTCATCAAGTCTTCTTTATTCAAGGCGTCCTTTTAATAGAGAGGGTTCAAGATTAGAAATTCAACAGTCTCATAATTTTAGGCCAACCACAAACCACACAATCAAAACATACAATCACACAATCAAGTACATAGGAGACTTTACAATATCACTCAATACATATCAATCGTTATTTAGAGTTTATATATGAAATAGAAATAAACCATAACCTACCTCCATCCAACAACCGAAGTCAAATAAGATAATTCTCAAATATTTTTCCTTTCCTCAGTGCCTCCAAACCTTTCCAATATATCAAGTATATATGCACAATTTGTAAGTTAACGAGTCTTTAAACACTCATATTATTTTATGTGTAGCTGAGACCCAATAACTCACCTAATTCTATAATCTCTTTCCTAAAAGTCAAACCTAAAGGTAAGTCCTAATTCCTCCAATTAGCTTAGCTTTAACGGATAAAAAGTTCAATACACCTAATATTTAATTATCTATGTCAATATATCAAAATATATTTTATAGTTTATAACAAAATATAATGATATTTCATAAATGAAGTCACTAGTTACGAAACTCGTGGAATCAACCATGAGTCCACTGAACAATCTTTCGTCTCGAACTTTCACTAATTATGACAACCTTTACCAGTTCTATCATTTTCTATTGACAGTGAAAATTTCATTATATATAAAAAATTGTCCTACAATTCATCACTAACATCAATAATCAATAATTTCCCCATATTGTTTAGTAAAAAACTAGAAAATAATAAACTAATGTAACCATGAGACAACTTTGTCTTCACCCAAAACCAATCAGTAGCACGTGATCCCATAAATTGCAACTTTCAATCTTGTAATTCTTTTCCCGTTCTACTAATTCAATCTTTTATTTGATTTTCTTTACAACCAACACTAATAATAATAATAATACTAATACTAATAATAATATGAACAAGGGTTGAAATATTTTGGTGAGAGCTTTTACCCGAAGGATTTGCAGGCTTTTACGCAGTCGCTCTCTGTTGCTTTCTTTCGTAATCGACCTCTATTTCATCTTATTTTCTTTTACTACATATTTACCATCCTAATTTTATATGACAAAATATAAATAAAGTGGTAAAAGTGACCCTACTATTAATTTTAATATTATCTTCTTTAACCACCAACTAACTTGAATATTAAACTACCCTACTAATTTCATAATTGTAATTATGTATAATTCAAAATACCCAATTAGAATCTATCAAAAAATATTTTATGAAACACAAGTATTTAGCACTCAAAACGACCAAAATGGTCGTTACAATAGATGCCAATTTACCCATCTTTCTTCCTCGAACGATCAAAAGAAAGGTGAGGGCGAGAAAGAGTACCTGAATCGGTAAAAAGCTGGGGATATCTTTCATCCTTATCAGCCTCGCTCTCCCAAGTGGACTCTTCAACTGGCCGATTCTTCCAATTAACCTTGATAGATGCAACCTTTGATCTCAACTTGGTGACCTCCCTAGCAAGAATAGCAACAGGCTCCGCCTCATAAGACAGATTGTCATCAAGAAGAACTGAATCCCAACGAATAATGTAATTTCCATCACTGTGTTATTTCTTCAGCATAGATACATGAAATACCGGGTGTACTCGTGAAAGCCCTGGAGGCAAGGTCAATTCATAGGCCACCTACCCTACGCGCTTAAGAACTTCAAATGGTCCAATATACCTCGGACTAAGCTTACCTCACATACCAAACCTCATCACACCTTTCATGGGTGAAACCTTCAGTAAGAATTTTTCACCCTCCATAAAATTCAAGTCCCTAACCTTTTGATTTGCATATTCCTTCTGCCTACTCTGAACTGGTAAAAGCTTTTCTTGAATAATTTCACTTTCTCTAATGATTCCCTCAAAAGATCAGTATCCCAAGGTCTAACCTCAAATGCATCAAACCAGCCAATGGGAGACCTATATCTCCTCCCATACAGTGCGTCAAATGGGGTCATATCAATTTGAATGATAGCTATTGTTGTACGACAACTCTGCTAAGGGTAAGAATTTATCCCAATGACCACCAAAATTTATTACACACGCACGAAACATATCCTCCAACACTTGAATTGTTCACTCAGACTGCACATCGGTCTGAGGGTGAATTGCAGTACTAAGATCCAATCTAGTACCTAATTCAACATGTAGGGTCCTCCAAAACATAGAAGTAAATTACATACCTCTATCTGATATGATGGAAAGTGAAACTCCATGCAATTGAACAATTTCCGAGATATAGAGTTTGACTAACTTCTCATCATTATAAGTCATCTTGACTGGAATAAAGTGAGCTGACTTAGTAATCTGTCAACAATTACCCAAATAGAATCAAACTTACCCAATGTCTTTGGAAGACCAACTACGAAATCCATTGCAATTCTTTCCCACTTCGATTCAGGAATGGGCATTCTTTGAAGTGTCCCTCCAGACTTCTGGTGTTCATACTTTATCTTCTGACAATTTGGGCATTTGGCAACAAAATCAACAATGTCACGCTTCATTCTACTCCACCAAAAATATTGCTTTAGAACACGATACATCTTGGTTGCACTAGGATGTATAGAATACCTTGAACTATTAGCCTCTATAAGAATATTGTGAGTCAAATCATCAACACGGGGCACACATACCCTTCCCTTAATTCTCAAGATGCCTTCTTCATTAATTACTGCCTCATTAACCTCTCCTTGCAATACCATATCTCGAATTTGGCTCAGCTTCTCATCAGCAAACTGATTTCCCTTAATCTTGTCAAGAAAAGAAGATCTTGCCTCCACACAGGCCAAAAATCCTCTTTTCTCTAATACTTCCAGCCTTATAAAGTCATTAGCCAGAGTCTGAACCTCTCTAGCCAATGGGCGTCTAGAAACCTGTAAGTGGGCTAAACTACCCATGCTCCCTACTTTTCTACTTAAAGCATCTGCCATAACATTAGCTTTTCTTGGGTGATATAAAATAGTGATATCATAGTCTTTCAATAGCTCCATCCACCTACTCTACCTCAAATTCAAATCTTCCTGAGTAAAGACATATTGTAAACTACGATGATCTGTATAAAGTTCACACTTGACCCCACATAGATAATGTCTCCATTTCTTTAATGCAAATAAAACTGTAGCCAACTCCTAAGCATGGGTCGGATAGTTACGTTCATGCACTTTCAATTGCCTCGAAGCATAAGCAATTACATTCCTCTACTGCATTAGCATTGCATCCAAACCAAAATAAGATGCATCATAATAAACAATCAATTCTTACCTTCCACTGGCAAGGTAAGAATTGGTGAAATAGTCAACAAGGTCTTGAGTTTCTTGAAGCTTTCTTCACATTCGTCCGACCATACAAATGGAACATTCTGCTTAGTCAAATTTATCAGCTGGGAAGAAATACAAGAAAATCCCTTGACGAATCGACGGTAGTAGCTAGCTAAACCAACAAAGCTCATTACCTCTGAAATGATAGCAGGTTTTACCCAACTCTTGACTGCTTCAATCTTAGAAGGATTCACCATTACTCCATCCTTAGAAACCACGTTTCCCAAGAAGGACACCGAATCGAGCCAAAACTCACTTGGAGAATTTGGCATAAAGCCTTTTCTCCCCTAACAACTCCAATGCAATTCTCAAATGCTCCTCATGTTCTTCCCTGCTCTTTAAGTATATCAGTATATCATCAATAAATACAATAACAAAGAGGTCCAGGTATGGCTCTAAAATCCTTCATCAGGCTCATAAAAGCAGTAGGGGCATTCGTAAGAGCAAAAGACATTACTAAGAATTCATAATGCCCATACCTGGTTCAAAAAGCAGTCTTTGGCACATCTGTTGTCCGTATTTTCAATTGATGATAACCGAATCTCAAATCAAATTTAGAGAAGACACAAGCAGCTTGTAACTGATTGAACAAATTATCAATGCGAGGAATGGGATACTTGTTCTTAATAATTACCTTATTCAGCTATCTGTAGTCTATGCACATCCGAAAACTTCTATCTTTCTTCTTCACAAATAAAACAGGAGCACCCTAAGGGGATGCACTCGGTCTAATAAAACCTTTACCTAACAACTCCTGAAGTTGGGCCTTAAACTCCCTTAACTCAACTAGAGCCATTCTATAAGGGGGAATGGAAATGGGGCAAGTACCCGGCTCCATGTCAATACAAAAATCAATATATCTATCCGGTTGCATACCTAGAAGGTCTACAGGAAAGACATCCAGAAACTCACAGACTATCAAAACAGACTCAATCGAAGGCACTTTGGAAGAATCATCCCTGAGATGTGCCAAAAAAGATAAACAACCCTTACTCACCAACCTCTTAGCACAATGAAAAGAGATAATACAAACTGGATTGGAAATATAGTCACCCTCCCACACTAGTGGATATATCCCAGGCTTGGCCAATGTCATAGTTTTAACATTACAATCTAAGATTGCAAAATTAGGAGAAAGACAAGTCATACCTAGAATTACATAAAAATCAACAATCTCTAGAATAATAAAATTTACAGAAGTATTGCTCCCCACAAAATTCACAAGGCAAGACCTATACACCTTCTCAACTATCACAGACTCACCCACAGGAGTAGAGACACGATAGGCATGTGAAGCAAATCACAATATAAATCAAGACCAGTAGCAAATAAGGAATATGCATATGAATATGTGGATCAAGGATCAAAAAATACAGAAGTCGTGCAATCACAGACCATACGAGTACCTGGGATAATAATATCAGATGTCTCTGCCTCAGACCTCCCGATGAAAGCATAACAATGGGCCCTATCACCTATCTGTCCATTGCCCCTACCAAGTTACGCTACAGTAGCTCCAACCGGCCCATCTCCATGACTTAACTGGTGACCACCATTATCTTGGCCACCACGTCCTCCAGAATAGCGGTCTCTACCATGACCACCTCTACCTCTAACTACTGAGGATCTATAACTCTTTTTTGGACAATATTTCCTAATATGTCCAGCCTCTCCGTATCCATAAAAATTCCTGGAGTCAAGTATACGTCTCTGTGAAAATGACGAAGTCTGAAGATAACCTCCAAACTCAAAAAAAGGCTGACTGGTCTGCGATGGACCCCCAGCTGAAGCCTGCAATGAAGACTCAATAAGACGGGTTGGATAACCTCCTAACTTTGCCCTCTAGAGTAAGAATCACTAATTCACCTTTATTACGGAACTTCTTAAATGTCGACGCCATAGTGAAGTCGTTTGGCTTCACCCCCTCTACCTCTATAAAAAAATCAACCACTTCCTGAAAGGATTTTGCTGCAGCAGCTACCTGTAAGGCTATAATCTGCAAATCTAACCTCAATCCTTTCACAAAGCGTAAAATCCTCTTTGTGGACTGAAGCAAAGATGAGTGGCATACCTGGATAGTGCATGAAATTTGGCTTTATAAGAAGCAACAGATATCCTTCCTGACTCTAGGATCAGGAACTCATGTTTACTCCTATCACTCAAAGTCCGGGGTATATACTTCTCCATCAATAAGCTAAAAAAGGATGCCTAAGTCATAGGTGGTGCC
This sequence comes from Solanum lycopersicum, assembly GCF_036512215.1. Taxonomy (NCBI): domain Eukaryota; kingdom Viridiplantae; phylum Streptophyta; class Magnoliopsida; order Solanales; family Solanaceae; genus Solanum; species Solanum lycopersicum. The sequence continues at coordinate 19,334,306 of NC_090806.1, forward strand.
TTTCCTGGTTGACAGTCAACATACAATCGCCACCATATTTTGCCATCCCCTTGAAACTAGCAGGTCAAAATATCAACACCGAATCGTTCTACTATGTCCATCTTATGTAGAAGATCATGACAATCAACCAAAAAATCATTGGAATCTTCACATTTCAGCAACCATGAATACTGGAGGTTTCAACTTTAATAACTTACTTAAAAGGCCATGTTTATCACCTATCATTATAGATGTTGTAGTCAATCGAGGAAACATGCCTATTTCCAATGATGCATCCACACAGGGAGCCATGCTGCATATTGTACTCCCTGAACCTGAGGTGCTGGTGCAGAAAACACTGTAGGTGTCTGACCTTGATTAGATAACCCTCTAAGATAAGTAAGAACTTGATTAATCATCTCTAGGGTAGGTTGGGGTGGTACTTCCTTATCCTGAATCTGCTCATTTTCCCCTTCTTCACCCTCTCTCACTACATCATCAGTCGGTGGAGGAGTCACTTCTCTATCCCTAGCTGGACCAGGTGTATGTCCTATACCTCTAGTGGGCGTCCTTCCGTGACCTCTACCACGGTCTCTTGCCACTGCTTCTCCTCGAGTTACAACCCCAATGGTTGTCTCAGACGCAACCTCTTTCCAGTGTTTGTGTTGGAAAAGTCGTTGCTCTAGTTCTAACCATCTACGAAATAGAGTAAGAAGGTGAGATACCAATTTGTCTCACCTAGATACCAATTGTGTCCAAGTAATAGCACGAAAGAGAGAAGGAATGAAGTTTTCCTAAAGTCTTATAGCCTCTCGAAGAACAGTAAAGGCGTCCCCATACCGTTCCGCAAGACTCTACTAGACTTGTCCTTGATTGATGAGATCACAGAACCTAACGCTCTGATATCAAGTTTTTCACGATCTAAAATTAGTCGTGAGTGTCACCCATACTTACCCCCCAGGTGGGCAAACCAACAAATCTAAACCCCAACATATACCAATAGTTCAACTATAAATAAAAAAAATAATGCGGAAACCTCAAAACTTATTAAGTAACCAATGTTTATAAGTTTCTAAAGTTTAATACTTATTATACTAAAATTTGATAGTGATCACTTCAAGGACATCTACTTAAAAAATAACCGAGTCTAACAGTGTTTAAGAAACCAAAATAAGCAAAAAGATGGTCCATGTCCAAAATTCAAAAACATCAATACGTGAATGAGAGAATCCAGCCGAGCTAGAATTAATAGTTCACCCTGAACTCTGATGTGCTAGAGACTGGATAGAGATGAGGGTGAGTCGAAGTCGATGCTACACTTGATTCACTCCACAAAATAACAAAGAAGAAAATACAAGTAGGGATCAGTACAAGGAACACGTACTTAGTAGGTATCATCGGCCAACTCAAAAAGAAATCAATATATATTGAATTATATATAAAATCAACTACAGTACTTAAAAGGTGACAAGAAACAAACACATGAACTAATGACAACAACACCGTAGTAGGTACACCATCAATCACAACATTAAGCACACCCATGAGGACTTATGCCTCCACACCATACTCATTTGGAAAATGAGTTCTTTGAGATTGAGAATATTAAGTTAATTCAAGATTCCTTTCCTTTAATGTTATTGTGTCGGAACGTGACACTCCGATCCCATATACCATGTCGGAATGTGACACTCCGATCCCATAATACCGTGTCGGAACATGATACTCCAATCAAATAATATTGCATCAGAATGTGACACCCCGATCCAATTATCTCATTATTTTATTTCATCAAGTATTCTTTATTCAATGGTCCTTTTAATAAAGAGGGTTCAAAATTAGAAATTCAACAGTCTCATATTTTTAGGCCAACCATAAACCACACAATCAAAACATACAACTACACACTCAAGTACATAGGAGACTTTACAATATCACTCAATACATATCAATCACTATTTAGAGTTTATCTATCAAATAGAAATAAACCATAACCTACCTCCACCGAATAACCTAAGTCAAATAAGTTAATTCTCCAATACTTTCCTTTCCTCAGTGCCTCCAAACCTTTCTAATATATCAAGTATATATGCACAATTTGTAAGTTAATGAGTCTATAAACACTCATATTATTTTATGTCTAGGCGAGACCCAATAATTTACCTAATTCTATAATCACTTTCCTAAAAGTTAAACCTAAAGGTAAGTCTCAATTCCTCTAATTAGCTTACCTGTAACGGATAAATAATTCAATACACCTAATATTTTATTACCTATGTCAATATATCAAAATATATTTTATAATGTATAAAAAAATATAATGATATTTCAAAAACGAAGTCTCTGGTTACAAAACTCGTGGCATCAACCATGAATCCACTCACCAATCTTTCGTCTTGAACTTTCACTAATTAATGATAACCTTTAACAGTTCTATCATTTTCTATTGACAGTAACAATTTCACTACATATAGAAAAATGTCCTGCAATTTATCACTAACATCAATAATCAATAATTTCCCCATATTGTTTAATAATTCACTAGAAAATAATAAACTCATGTACCCATGAGACAACTTTGTCTCCACCCAAAACCAATCAGCAGCACATGATCCCTTAAATTGAAACTTTTAATCCTTTTCTCGTTCTTCTAATTCAATCTTTTATTTAATTTCTTTTGCAACCAACACTAATAATAATAATTATACTAACATGAACAAGGGTTGAAAAATTTGGATAAGAACTTTTACCTGAAGGATTTGCACGCTTTCACGCAGCTGCTCTCTGTTTCCTTTTTTTGTAATCGACCTCTATTTCATCTTCTTTTCTTTTACTACATATTTACTATCCTAATTTCATATGACTAAATATAAATAAAGTGGTAAAAGTGACCCTACTATTAATTTTAATATTATCTTCTTTAACCACCAAATAACTCAAATATTAAAACTACCCTACTAATTTCATAATTGTAATTATGAATAGTTTAAAATGCCTAATTAGAATCTATCAAATAAATATTTTATGAAATACAAGTATTTAGCACTCAAAACTACCAAAAGGGTTGTTACAACAAGTTTCTTGATATCATAACATAGAAAGAAACATTCTAGAATCTTTATAAATTAACAAATTTGTCCTTGATCGTCCTTAACTTGGCTATTCTATATAATAAATACTAGATAATTGAAGGACCGTTCACGAGCCCAATAGATTTAATTATTTTTATAATTTTAATTTCTTTTTACCTAAATCACATATTATTTTATTATAATTTTTTAAAATTTTCTAGCATTTAAAAAAATAATAAAAATCTCATATAAGATACGTCTCTCTCTTTTGTTAGATACATCACTAGCTCCTCTAGAGTACATACATGTCCTCTCTCGAATACGTGTTTATCCCCTCTTGAGTATATCTCTATCGTTCCTTGGATACATCTCTCTCCTCTTAGGTTCATCCATATTCCCTTTAAAATATAGATCTCTCCTCTCAGATTCATGTGTTAGTTATGTGTCTGCAAGCTTCCTGAATCTTTCTTTTCATTACGAACGACACGCTTCACCTGCTCCCTCCGCGTGTCCACTAGCGTTCCTGTCCAGAGCGAAGAGAGGGCGAAAAAGCGCCACCAAAGCAGCATAAGCAGACTTCTATTGCTACGTAACAATAAAGCAGGATAACATTTTGTGGACACATGTTTGAATTTGAGGGTAAAGAGCTCGCTTCATGTATCATCATGTCTGCTGAAAAATCTAAATTTTTTTAATTCTAATTTTTTTTTTGTATTTTGAAAAGGAGTAGAGATATAATGTATTGACTTAAAGTTATGAAAATTTATGTCATTTTAACTTTAATTTATGTGATATATTTTTCTCTGTAGTCAATTACAAAAGAATGATGTATTAATACATTTAGTAACATTTTGACTTTAAAATATACATTTTATTCTTAGTAAGAAGATTATAGTCATATGAACATCCATGGTTTGTTTTATACCAAGAGTTTTAAAAGTATATTTTTAGAAAAATAACTTCATTTTAAGTTAAATAAACATTACTTATATCGAAGTTGAGTGAGTACAAACTTCAGCTAAGTTTTTTTCTTAAAAAAAACTATTTTGCTTTGACAAAATTTAAAATGAAAATGCTAAAACTTTTTCACAAGTATGTTTTATAGTTTTTTTAATCAGTATCTACTCTATACTATCCAAAATTTTAATATAAAAAAGTTAATAAAGTAACTTAATTAGGAAATTCAAGTATTAATATTAATTGAGAATATATTTATTTATAAATTGTAAAAAATTCATAATCCAGTATTTAATATGCTTCTTACTCTCAATGAATGACACAAATTTATTATAATTCAAGATTGTAATAAGTAGAAATCAAAACTAAAAAGTGCAACTCACTATTATATGAAGGTAATCCGTAGTTTACCTATTGTGAAAATTTCCTAAGTATATGATATATAACTCTATGACAAATTACTTTTTGATTCCATATATTAATACTATTTCAAAATTTATCCCCCTAATTAGTCAGGTATTTTTCTTAAACTACAATTATGCGGTCATTATTTATTAATTCTTATATTATCAACTCTATATTCTTCTTCTTTTTCAATCTCTTTAGAATTGTGCTATTTTTATTTTTTTATTATCTAAGTAACAACTTTTAAAGATAAAATATATATTATGTTGAAGATAAAATAGGTTTAATAAATTTATTTGAATACTGATGTTTAAAAAACATTATACATACTTAAAAAGGAAATTACATACATGGAATTAAGATAAACTAAATATTATTTTGGAGATAAAATAGGTTGAATGAAACTATATGAATACTTATGTTTGGAAAAACATTATATATAATGTAACAAACCATTTGGTCGTTTTGTCTACTAGGTATTTTGATTTGATAAAATACTTTTAGATAAATTCTAAATGGTGTTTTGGACAATTCGAAATTATAATTATGAAATTAGTGGGGTAGTTTTAATTAATTTATTGATGGTTAAAGAAGTTAACAATAAAATTAATAATAGGTCACTATTAACATAATTATAATTAATAATATAATAAGTCGGGTTAATATTGTTTGGTTGTACGAAAACTGCTCGCAACTTTTATTCTTGAGTTCTCGTCGCCGTCGAGACGACAAACTGGAAAGACTAGAGGTAAAATTTCATCGAAATCTCAATGTTATTGGATAAAAATGGATAGCATGATGAGTATTAATGCTTTTTATTATTATTTAATTGTAATCAAATAGATACTATGCATATTAATAATATTATAATATTGATGGTTAGGCGATAAATGAAAATTTTCATTATTGAAACTGTAGGCGAATGTATAGTGTTACTATGTGAAAGTAGGGGGAGACAAATATTAATTTTTCACTGACTAAAGAGGATAGTATACTGATGATGTTATTACATCAATGATATTATTAATTCATTGTTGAACTTAGAAAGAAACATAGTAGTAATTCGACCTTGTGGATTTTTGAAGTGTCGTTGTTTGGATTAGTGAAATTCGACGTTAATTGTTTTCTTTGATTATTATATTACGGTTAAGTTTTAATATATTGAGATAGGTAATTTCATATTAGGTCTATTATGGTACTTAAATATTATTAAGGTTATATTATTTGGAGGTTAAGACTTAACCCTAGGCTTGAATTTAAGACATAGGAAACTTAACATATTAATTGACCTTAAGATGTTAAGAACTTGAACATAGAACTGTGCTTGGTAAATTTTTGGGTTTAGGGTATACATATAGTAATAGGGGTGTTTGTAGACTCGTTAAATTACAAAATTATGCACATATACTTGATAGATGGAAGAGGTTCGGAAGCATTGAGGAAAAGAAAAGTATTGGAGAAGTAGCATGTTGATTTCGGTTCTTTGATGGAGGTAAGTTATAATTTATGCTATTTGATAGTAAACTCTCAATAGTGACTCATATACATTGAATGATAATGTGATGTATTTTATGTACTTGATTGTGTGATTGTGTGGCTTGGTCTTGTGTTTTGTAACTGGTCTGAAATCCCCAGACCGTGGAATGTATAATCTTAAACCATCTATATCGAAGTAATGCCTTGAATAAAAGAAGGGTCGATAAAATATTATTAATGAATGAAAAGGTGGTGATATTAAATGATAATTTAATAGTATTATTGGATTGGAGTGTCACGTTCCGACACGGTATTCTTGGATCGGAGTGTCATGTTCCAAAACGGTATTTTTGGATCGGAGTGTCAGGTTCCAACACGGTATTCTTAGATCAGAGTGTCACATTCTGACATGATATTCTTGGATCGGAGTGTCACGTTCCGACACGATAATATTAAAGGAAAAACATGTTGAATTAATGGAAGATACTCAATTTCAAAGAACTCAACTCCCAAAATGGTTTGGTTTGGAGGCATGAGTCCTCATGTGTATCTTGATACCATTGACTTAATACGTCCTTAATTTATTGTTATTGACAATTGTTCATGTTGTTTGTTGCTTATCACACGTTAAGTGCTATAGTTGAGTTCATACTTTTATTCTTTGTATATTAGTTACTTTTGGGTTGACCGATGATACTTGCTCAGTACATGTTGTCTCGTATTGAGCCCTACTTGTTTTCTTATTTGTTTTCCTTTTATGAAATGCAGCGAGTGTACCTATGACTTCTTATTTCCCTCATCTCTAGCCAACCTCCTGCATATCAAGTTTCAGGGTGAGCTATCCATTCAAGCTCGTGTTGGATTTTTTGGTCATGACGTGATATCCTATTCTTTCGGACACATACCATTTTATTCTTTTTTTTGTGTATTTGATATTCTTAGACTAGTATTGGAGATTAGATGTCCTTGATGTGATGACTTTCAGGTTTTGGGAAATGATATTTAGTAACATTTGAGTTTCCGCGTTATGCTTGTATTTTGTAAGTTAGGTTAAATTGGTTGGTTCTTCCACTTAAGAAGTTAAGTGTGAGTGGCACTCACGACTCATTTTCGGTCATAACATATAATTAAAAAGGAAGTTACATACATGGAAGATTATAGGATTATACTGAATATGTTGTAGTAATAATAAACATAGATGAAAGATTTGAATTGTTAAGAGTATAAAAGTAAAAATATTTTTCACATTATTATTATAATCAAACAAATACAAAATGATTTTTAAAGATAAAATAAAATGAGTTTGTGGGCCCACACATGAAACAAAAAATTTTGTGACTCTTAAAAATGAAAATAAAATTCTTCTAGAAAACTATTTTGACTATTCATTATACAATTATAAATTTAAAAATTTTCCCATAATAAGAATTAAAATTACAAAATTTTTATTGGTTGTCCTCATCATGACTCTTCTATATGATAGAAAAAACTAGATAATTTAAGGCACGTGATACTGGACCAATATAATGAAAGACTCATTTACACGCTCAATATTATAATATTATATAAACTTATAATAGAAATTTAATTCGTTTTAAAAAATAAAAATTGCTATGATATTTTCAAATAAACATGATAAGAAATAATAATTATAATAAAATATCACATGCTTCAGTGATTATTTTAACATCATGTCAAACAATATATTTGAATTAAATAATTAATTTAATAATATTTTTTCTATTTTATTTGAAATTCATCAAGAGAATAAATTAAAATTATGAGTCTCAATATATTGATAATTTTCATAAACTATATGAAGATAGAATCTATTGATCCATCTATGGATCAATTAAGAATACATTTAAAATTTGTTTATAGGTGTTTCACAAAAAAAAATAAAGACCTACTTTTAAAATATATTTTAAATATTTAAACTTAATTTTATTTATTTTTTAATTTCAATTTTATATATATATATATATATATATATATATATATATATATATAAATTTGTGATCATAGATATTTCTTTCAGGTATATTAATTAGAGCAAAAATAATAGTGACAATAATTAATTATATTTTTAAATAATGAATTTTTAAATTAAATTAGTCATATTTAGTAAGTATAATGAATATGAAAATATTAAAAATTAATTTAAATTAATACTAAAATAGAGTAATGAATAGATATAGAATAACTCATAGAAAAATAAAATAATAAGAAAATGAGTTAATAGTAATAATAATAACTAAAGATGTTTTTAGAAATATTTAGTTTTCATATTATAATTCTTTTTAAATATTTGTTACCGTGAAGTTACATTTTTACCTTCGATCATTATTCGCTTTATACATAGAAAGACATTTCTAGAATTATTTGTTTTTCTTGCTATCTCTCTTAGTATATTTTGTTAGAATGAAATTATATATTTATTCTTGATTGTCTTAAATACAAAGAATTAATCCTATTCATTTTTATTTGTAAGTTACCTTTAACATCCTTTTCTTTAATTTCAATCTAATATTTATTATCAATTTTATTACACCTATTTCTTTTCAAGTATATTAATTAGAGCTAACATAAAGGTGAATATAATTAATTCATAACAAACGTATGGATTTAAAGTAGGCATTTTTTATAAGTATACATATAATATTATGAACTAAATCAAACTGAGTAAACTAGAATGATAAAGATATATCGCAATAATTCACAAAAGATAAGAAAGTGAACTAATACCAAAACAAGTTAATAGTAATAACAATGGAAAATACAAAAGTACCCTCCTAGACTATGATCGAAATCTCAGAGACACATCTTAACTAAACTAATGTCATATTACCCCCCTGAACTTATCTTTTTTGTAATTTTGTGCACCTTTTGTCTTACGTGGCACACTTGTGACTTCACAATTCGTGGAATATATTTGAATGTCACGTAAGTACAAAACGGTGCACAAAATTAAAAAAGAAGAAGAAGATAAGTCCAGGGGATAAACGAACCTTAATTTAGTTAAGATGTGTCTCTATGATTTGGATAATAGTCTAAGGGGGTACTTGTGAATTTTCCCTAATTAAAATAACTAAAGATGTTTCTAGAAATATTTAATTTTCTTGTTATCATTCTTAGTAGATTTTTGTTAGCGTGAAATTACTTTTTTATCCTTGATCATTATTCACTTCATATATAGAAATAAATTTCTAGAATTATTTATTATCTTCTTAATAGATTTTTCTTTCTTGTTATAATTCTTGTTAGATTTTTGTTAGTATGAAGTTATATTTTTATTTTCGATCTCATTCACTTCATATATAGAAAGACATTTCTAGAATTATTTCTTTATCTTGTTATTACTCTTAGTATATTTTTGTTAGAGTGAAATTATATATTTATTCTTGATTGTCTTAAATTCAAATATTTCATCCTATTCATTTTTATTTGTACGTTATTTTTAACATATTCTTCTTTAATTTCAATCTAATATATATTATTAATTTTATCACACTTATTTCTTTTCAAGTATATTAATTAGAGCTAAAATAAAGGTGAATTGAGGTATATGATCAATTGAGCTATATCTATTAACTATTAGTGTTGATTATAATAAATCAATGATCTAAATTTTTTGTGTAATTATAATGTACGATCATAATAATGATCATCAAAAAGTGATAAAATTATAATTATTTTCAAGGCTTGAGGGTGAGCCTCATTGTGGGTAAGACAATGAATTTATGTTTTATCGCACCAAAAGAATAATACAATGAATTTACGTCCAATCGCACCAAGAGGGTAAGACATTGGGTTAAAGTCCCGGTGCACCACGATGAGATGATATTGGATTCAAGTTCCATCGAGTTATGGCCTAAGACACTTTTATATGAATAAGACATTGATTTTGATTTTTAATTGACCATATTTATAATATAATAATGATTTTTGATGAGAAGTCATGAAATTTACTGAATTTGCTCCATTACTTTAAGTGAATGTGGTAGTAGTACAAAGTATGTCTGAAAGAAGACAACTGATTGAATAATGCACATAAATATGGAATGAGGTACTAAAACTATCATAATTTGAGCAATAATGCACATAAATATGGAATGAGGTACTAAAACTATCATAATTTGATATGTTCACATATATGTGTTCTATTCATGAAGAATGAGAACTTTTGATGAATGCTAAAAATAAAGATCCATTCTCTAAAGGGAATGGAGTGTAAGCCACCATACTAGGCATGCAAAAGATTGCGACCTTTGGTCAATCATGTGGTATCACCAAGAATGTCTGTAGGAAGACATGTATTATAGAAAAGTTTAATACTTTATCTTCAGGTTTGTATTAGATAAGAATTAGTGCAATTGAGGCACATTCTATGGTAAATAAGAAGTTTATTAATTCTAATACTTTCTTAATTTGACATGATTGTCGTGGACATAATTAGTCTATAATCTTTAGACGATTTTATGGACATCCATGGAAAAACCTAAAAATTCTTTCAAATGGCGATTTTCTTGTACATTTTGTTATCATGACAAGTTAATTATGAAACCATCATAAACGAATGTTGAGATTGAATCCCCTGCGTTCGAGGGATGTATACATATATTTGTGGATCTATTAATTCACCTAATGGATTGTTTAGACACTTAATCATTCAAATAGATATTTTTTTCTACATGGTCTCATGTGTGCATATTGTTATCTCGCATTGATATTTGTAAAAGTATTGACATAAATAATATTAGTCTACTCAGTGATGGGATCACGACTCACCTCTACAAGATGTACAGTAATTGTGAAAAAAATTATATCTGAAATTTACTCCCGGAGTATTAAAATTAAATTTTTCTCATATAATAGTAATAAATTGAGAATTTACTAAAGCAAAAAAGACATATGGCATAGTTAACTTGGAGTTTACGAGTAGTAAAAATATTATTGTTGGCATGAATAATCTGGTCATCCCAAAGATGTGCATACTGAGTAATAAACATATATAAAAAATTAGAAGATTCTTCAAAAAGAATTCTGTTAATTTGTTGCTTGTTCTAATGACAAGTTGATTGGATCAACTAATTTTAAGACTAAATCCCTAAATTTTGAAAAGCATTAAAGGTAAATATGGGACCATTCACTTATCATGTGAATGATAAAGAGATACATCTATAAGATAATCACATTTGTGTTTGTTGTCAATTTATAGTTCGACATTCGAATAATTATTTGTGTAAGATAATTAAGTTAAGAGCACAACTTTCAGAATATGTAATCAAGATAATTTATCTTGATAATATTGACAAACATTGAAGCTGATTTGACATTAAATGTCTCAAAAGATGGTGAAATCACTACTTATGAAAATAAAGCTACACGCGTTGATATGACATATGATACCGCATACAAAAATAATTGTAAGCATCAGACCAATAAATTATGATCAGAATTTCTTTCAATTGATTTATGGTCAGTGATCAAATATTTTTCATCTGATTATATTTGTATGTAGTATATAATCAATGAATGATGCCCAAAGATAGATTCTCCAAAAGATTGAGATATATGTTAGTTTGTCTAACATAAGAGGGAGACTAGAAGAAACACAAGAGTGGTAAATACTCCTACTGAATGTCCCTTAAGGATAGAGTCTACGACATCCATAAAGCAAGATAGACTGATTAATTCTAATAATTATCATCCTTGAAAAAGGGAGGAAATCAAAGAATCAAAATGAACATACTAGGAAGACAATATGCTCTTTGAGAGCGGCAACAACACCTTATGGAATAATGAGAGGAGTAGCAACCTAAAAATAATAAAGTAATGAGATCTCAATAAGTTTTGTCGTATTCTGAATTAATGCAAAATGATATATCGTTGACAATATCTTTGATACAATAGCGCGCAATATTTTAAAAGATTATGAGTATATAAATTCTACATCTATTAAAGCATGTTGGTGTAGAAAAAGTTATCAAGTGAAAAATGGAACGGTGCATCTTGGTAAGCATAAATCTTATTTGACTTGCAATTTAGGCACTAGAAGATGTCATACATCTAACATTGAATGTTGTCACTTGACAAAACTGATATGAGAATATCCAATGGGTTCAAAATCTAAAGCATATAAAATTTTTGGAAAACTTATTTATCGTCCTCATAAGGATTAAATTGATTCAAAATGCATAAAGCATATACAAGTATTATAATGCAAGTTGATCACTAGAATTGAAACTCTTAAAGAGTTTTCAAAAGGCAATAGATTATTTGCTTAAAAAAGTTTAAGTAAGGAACTTGTAGAAATCATTGACCCTGAAGGGAAGATTCATAAAAGGAGATAGAAGGAAACATATGTCATGACCCAAATCCGGCCGCGACTGGCACCCACACATTTCCTCCTATGTAAACGAACCAACCAATCTAAACCTTAACATTTCAATATAATATCAACAGAAAGTAATGCGGAAGACTTAAACTCATTAAATAAAACCAATTCATAAACTTCTAAGATTCAACATCTATTATTCCCCAAAATCTGGAAGTCATCATCACAAGAACATCTATGATCAAATTACTAAACTAAGAGTATTCTAAAAGCTAAAAACAAGTAAAAGCTAGTAAATGCCGGAACTTCAAGGCATGAAGACATGAGGAATAAGATCCAGTCCAAGCTAGAAGCATTAGCTCACCCTGAAGATCTGATGTGACGAAGACCGGCTAGTATTGCGGTTGAGTTGAAGATGACGGTACGTTTGCTGCACTCCACAAATAAACAAGAAGAAAACATAAAAGTAGGGGGTCAGTACAAACACAAGTACTGAGTAGGTATCATCGGCCAACTCAAAATAGAAAACAGTATATATTAAGCAATATCATAAAATCAACTAATATCCTTAGCATGTAGCATTTAAAATTACCATAACCCTTGGTTACAACACCAAGCTCATCAATGAGGACTCACGCCTCCTCATCATACTCATTTGGGAATTAGGTTCATTAGATTGAGTATATTAACATCTTTCAAGATTCATTATCTTTATTCCTCTTGTGTCGGTACGTGGCACCCCGCTCCTCATATACTATCCTGGTGTCGGAACGTGACACTCCGATCCTCATTCTATCCCGGTGTCGGAACGTGACACCCGATCCATATTCTATCCTGGTACCGGAACGTGGCACCCGATCCTCATATACTATCCTGGTACCGGAACGTGGCACCCGATCCATATACTATCCTGGTGTCGGAACGTGACACTCCGATCCTCATATACTATCCTGGTACCGGAACGTGGCACCCGATCCATATACTATCCTGGTGTCGGAACGTGACACTCCGATCCCCTAATCTCACTACTTTCGTTCATCAAGCCTTCCTTTATACCAAGGCATCATCATTAAAAAAGTAGATTAGGGTTTCTTTTTCAAGATTTAGGATTCAATAGCTTCATCATGCTTATTTTATCACAATTACATAATCACATTCATGCAAGCATACAATTAAGCATATAGAAGGGTTTACAATACTACCCATACATATCATTCGCTATTAAGAGTTTACTACGAATAGTATAAAAACCATAACCTACCTCCACCGAAGATTAGTGATCAAGCAAGCAAATTCCCAAAGCTTTGGGTTTTCCTCTTCGTTTCTCCTCTCTCGATCAATCCTCTCTCTCTCTTTGTTCTTTCTATTTTCTTTATTCAAACCCTCTTTCTTTTACCCTAATTAGCATATAATTAAGAACAAAAGATGGCAATAATAACGCACTAATTAAGTTAAGGTTACCTCTTTTAACCCCCAAGTAATTAACCTTAACCCACTAACTTTATAATTAAAGCAGAAATAGTCAAAAACGTCCCTTAAAACAATTTAAGGAAATCTGACTCACACTGGGATTACGCAGCCTGTGACGGCCCATCGCGTTTGCGACGATCCGTCCTGCTGCCCGTCACAGAGTTCAGAGACTCAATTTCTCTGAAGAGTCTGTGACGGTCCGTCACACCTGTGACGGTCCGTCCTGCGATTCCGTCACAAAGTTGAGAGAGTCGATTTTCAGTACCCAATTTCAGATTTTTTAAGTGTTTTGAAACGAGACCCTGCGACGGTCCGTCGTGGGTTCCGTCGTCTCAGCCTGTTTTTCCAGAATTAAAATCTGCTGCTCAAAACGACTAAACAGGTCGTTACAATAGATACCAATTTACCCATCGTTCGTCCCCGAACGATCACAAGAAGGAAAACAAGGGCGAAAAGGAGTACCTGAATCTGTAAACTGATGTGGGTATCTTTCTCGCATATCTGCCTCCTTCTCCCAAGTGGCTTCTTCAACGGGTCGATTCTTCCATTGAACTTTGATGGATGCAATCTCCCTTGATCTCAACTTGCGAATTTCTCTATCTAGAATGGCAACAGGTTCCTCCTCATAAGACAAATTCTCATCAAGCAAAACTCAATCCCAACAGATAATGTAGTTTCCATCCCCATGGTATCTTTTCAACATCGACACATGGAATACCGGATGCACTCCGGACAGCCCTGGAGGTAAGGCTAACTCATAAGCCACCTCCCCTACTCGCTTAAGTACTTCAAATGGACCAATATACCTTGGGCTAAGTTTACCTCGCTTACCAAACCGCATCACCCCTTTCATTGGCGAAACTTTCAACAAGACTTGTTCACCCTCCATGAACTCTAAGTCTCTAACCTTTCGATCTGCATATTCTTTTTGCCTACGTTGCGCCGCTAGATGTTTTTCTTGAATAGATTTCACTTTCTCTATCGAATCCCTCAAAAGATCAGTACCCTAAGGTCTAACCTCGAATGCATCAAACCAACCAATGGGGGACCTACATCTCCTATCATACAATGCTTCAAATGGAGCCATATCAATGCTTGAGTGATAGCTATTATTGTATGAAAACTCCGCTAAGGGTAAGAAGTTATCCCAATGGCCACCAAACTCTATCACACATGCGAAGCATATCCTCCAATACTTGAATCGTTCGCTTAGACTAACCATTGGTCTGAGGATGGAACGCAGTACTAAGGTCCAACCTAGTACCCAATTCCGCATGCAATGTTTTCCAAAACATAGAAGTAAATTGCGTACCTCTATCTCATATGATGGA
The DNA here is from genome assembly GCF_036512215.1 of Solanum lycopersicum. Lineage (NCBI taxonomy): Eukaryota > Viridiplantae > Streptophyta > Magnoliopsida > Solanales > Solanaceae > Solanum > Solanum lycopersicum. The sequence goes on from NC_090806.1 coordinate 19,349,332, forward strand.
TAGTGGAACCCCATGCAACCGAACAATTTATGAGATATAGATTTTGGCTAACTTCTCGGCATTGTAAGTCACCTTGACCGGAATAAAATGAGCAGACTTAGTTAACCTATCAACAATCACCTAAATAGAGTCATACTTACCCATTGTCTTTGAAAGACCAACCACGAAATCCATTGCAATCCTTTCCCACTTCCATTCAGGAATGGGCATCCTTTGAAGTGTTCCTCCGGGCCTTTGGTGTTCATACTTTACTTGTTCACAGTTTGGACATTTGGCAATAAAATCTACAATATCATGCTTCATTCTACTCCACCAAAAGTGTTGCTTTAGGTCATGGTACATCTTGCTTGCACCAGGATGTATAGAATATCCGGAACTATGAGCCTCTATAAGAATGGTGTTGATCAAATCATCGACACGGGGTACACACACCCTTCCCTTAATCCTCAAAACACCTTCTTCATCGATATTCGCTTCTTTAGCCTCTCCTCACAACACTTTATCTCGGATCCGGATCAATTTTTCATCATTAAACTGCTTTCCCTTAATCTTGTCAAGGAAGGAAGATCTTTCCTCCACACAAGCTAAAAATCCTCCCTTCTCATTTACTTCTAATCTCATAAGGTCGTTAGCCAGAATCTGAACTTCTCTAGCCAATGGGCGTCTAGAAGCTTGCAAGTGAGCTAGACTTCCCATGCTCCCCGCATTTATACTTAAAGCATCCGCTACAACATTTGCCTTCCCCGGATGATATAGAATAGTGATGTCGTAGTCCTTCAGTAGTTCCATCCATCTCCTCTGTCTCAAGTTCAAATCTTTCTAAGTAAAGACATAATGTAGGCTACGATGATCTGTATAGACCTCACACTTAACCCCATATAAATAGTGTCTTCATTGCTTTAATGCAAACACTACCGCGGCCAATTCCAAATCATGAGTTGGATAGTTACGTTCATGCACTTTTAATTTTCTTGAAGCATAAGCAATCACATTCCTCTCTTGCATTAGCACTGCACCCAAACCCGAATAGGATGCATCACAATAGACAATGAAATTCTTACCTTCCACTGGCAAGGTGAGAATTGGTGCAGTAGTCAACAGAGACTTGAGCTTCTAAAAGCTTTCCTCACACTCATCCGACCATACGAATGGGACATTTTGCTTAGTCAAGTTCGTCAGTTGGGAAGCAATAGAAGAGAATCCCTTGTCAAATTGGCGGTAGTAGCTAGCTAACCCAACAAAGCTCCGTATTTCTGACACATTAGTAGGTCTTACCCAATTCTTCACTGTCTCAATCTTAGAAGGATCCACCATCACTTCATCCTTAGAAACCACGTTCCCAAAGAAAGACACTGCATCTAGCCAAAACTCACACTTAGAGAACTTGGCATAAAGCTTTTTCTCCCTCAACATTTCCAATACCATTCTCAAATGCTCCTCATGGTCCTCCTTACTTTTAGAGTATATCAGTATATCATCAATAAATACGATCACAAAGAGATCCAAATATGGCTTAAAAATCCCATTCATCAAGCTCATGAACGCAGCAGGGGCATTTGTAAGACCAAAGGACATCACTACAAATTCGTAATGCCCATACCTGGTTCTAAAAACAGTCTTTGGCACATCTGTTGCCCGTATCTTCAATTGATGATAACCGGATCTCAAGTCAATCTTAGAGAAGACACAAGCACCTTGTAACTGATCGAACAAGTCATCAATGCGAGGAAGAGAATACTTGTTCTTTATGGTTACCTTGTTCAACTACCGGTAGTCTATGCACATCCGAAAACTCCCATCCTTCTTCTTCAGAAACAAAACCGGAGCACCCTAAGGAGATGCACTTGGTCTAATGAAGCCTTTGTTCAACAACTCTTGAAGTTGGGCTTTTAACTCTCTTAAGTCCGCGGGAGCCATTCTATAAGGGGGTATAGAAATGGGGCGAGTACCCGGTTCAAGATCAATACAGAAGTCAATATCCCTATCTGGTGTCATACCAGGAAGATCTGCAGGGAACACATCCAGAAACTCACGGACCACCGAAACCGACTCAATCGAAGGTACTTGTGTAGTGTCATCCTTGAGATGTGCCAAGAAACCTAAACACCCTTTACTAACCATTTTCTTAGCATGAAGAAAGGAGATGATACACACCGTATTGGAAGTGTAGTCACCCTCCCACACTAACGGATCTGCCCCAGGCTTGGCTAACGTCACCGTTTTAGCATTACAATCCAAGATCACAAAATTCGGAGAAAGCCAAGTCATACCCAGAATTACATCAAAGTCAATCATTTCTAAGATAACCAAATCTACATAAGTGTTGCTCCCCACAAAATTCACCAAACAAGACCTATATACTTTTTCAACTATCACAGACTCACCCACCGGAGTGGAAACACGAATAGGTATGTCAAGTAATTCACAAGGTAAATTTAGACCATTAGCAAATGAAGAAGATACATAAGAAAATATGGATCTAGGATCAAACAATACGGAAGCCATGCAATCACAAACCGAAAGATTACCTATGATGACAACATCTGATGTCTTCGCTTCTGACCGCCCAGGGAAAGGGTAACAATGGGCCCTTTCGTTTGTTTATCCGTTGCCCCTACCATGTTGTAATGTAGTGGCTCCAGTTTTCCCATCACCCCGACCATTTTGGTGACAACCATTACTTCGACTACCGCGTCCTCCAGAATGACGACCTCTTCCATAACCACCTCTACCTCTAACATTTGGAGGTCTGTAACTCTGTTTTGGACAATACCTCTTAATGTGTCCGATCTCCCCACATCCATAACACTCTCTGGGTTCAAGCATAGGTCTCTCAGAGAAGTGTTGACCGGTCTGAGGTGGACCCCCAACTACAGTCTGTAGTGAAGACTGAATTGGTCGGACTGAGTAACCTCTTGAACCCTGTCCTCTAGAGTAAGAACCATTAAACTCACCTCCCTTTCGAAACCTTTTTGATGTAGTTGCCATGGTGAAGTCATCTAGCTTCACTCCTTCCACCTCTACCACCATGTCTACCACTTCTTGGAAAGATTTCGCTGTAGCCGCTACCTGTAAGGCTGAAATCCGCAACTCTGATCTCAACCCTTTCACAAAACGGCGAATCCGCTCTTATGGACTGAAACAAACTTGGGTGGCATACCGGGATAATGCACGAAACATAGCCTCATATGCAGTAACTGACATCCTACCTTGCTCTAGGCTCAAGAACTCATCCCTTTTCCTACCCCTAAAAGTTCGGGGGATGTACTTCTCCATAAAAAAGCTAGAGAATGAGGCCCAAGTCATAGGTGGTGCCTCTGTTGGTTGACACTCAACATGTGACCGCCACCACATTTTGGCGTTCCCTTGAAACTGCTAACTCACGAACTCAACACCAAACCGTTCTACTATACCCATCTTGTGTAGTATCTCGTGACAGTTAACCAGAAAATCGTAAGCATCCTCAGATTCAGCACCCTTGAAGACTGGAGGTTTCAATTTCAAGAACTTACTAAAAAGTTCATGCAGATCATTTGTCATTATAGGCCCAATAGTCAGACGTGGAAACGTGCCTATGTCCAATGAGGCATCCATATGAGGAGCCATAGTGGCTGCATGTTGTACCTCTGAAACCGGAGGTGTTGGTGCAGAAAACACTGGAGGTGCTTGACCCTGATCAGACAACCCACTAAGATAAGCGAGAACCTGATTGATCATCTCTGGGTAGGTTGGGGTGGCAATCCCTCATTCATCACTTGTTCATTTTCCCCATCCTTCCCTTCTCTTATTACTTCCTCAGTCGGTGGAGGAGTCACTGCCCTAGTATCAGATGGGCTAGGTGCTCGTCCTCTTCCCCTAGAGGACGTCCTCCCACGACCTCTACCACGGCCTCTTGCCGCTGCTCTTCCTCGAGCTACAGCCCCAGTGGCTGGCTCAGACGCACCCTGTCCCGCCGGTGCTAGTGTTGGTGTTGGCGTAGTCATTGCTCTAGTTCTAACAATCTACAAAAGAGAGTGAAGATGGTCAGATACCAATTTTTATCACCTAGATATCAATTGGATTCAAGTAGTAGCACGAAAGAAAGAAAGAAAGAATGGAATTTTCCTAAAGTTTTATAGCCTCTCAAGGAAAAGTAATGGCGTCCCCCTACCGTTCCTTAAGACTCTACTAGACTTGTTCTTATGTGATGAGACCAACGAACCTAATGCTCTGATATCAAGTTTGTCACGACCCAAATCCGGCCGCGACTGGCACCCACACTTTCTCTCCTATGTGAGCGAACCAACCAATCTAAACCTTAACATTTCAATATAATATCAACAGAAAGTAATGCGGAAGACTTAAACTCATTAAATAAAACCAAGTCATTAACTTCTAAGATTCAACATCTATTATTCCCCAAAATCTGGAAGTTATCATCACAAGAACATCTATGATCAAATTACTAAACTAAGATTATTCTAAAAGCTAAAACAAGTAAAAGCTAGTCCATGCCGGAACTTCAAGGCATCAAGACATGAGGAAGAAGATCTAGTCCATGCTAGAAGCATTAGCTCACCCTAAAGATCCGATGTGACGAAGACTGGCTAGAATTGCGGTTGAGTTAAAGATGACGGTATGTTTGCTGCACTCCACAAATAAACAAGAAGAAAACATAAAAGTAGGGGGTTAGTACAAACACAAGTACTGAGTAGGTATCATCGGCCAACTCAAAATAGAAAATAGTATATATTAAGCAATATCATAAAATCAACTAATATCCTTAGCATGCAGCATTTACAATTACCATAACCCTTGGTTACAACACCAAGCTAATCAATGAGGACTCACGCCTCCTCATCATACTCATTTGGGAATTAGGTTCATTAGATTGAGTATATTAACATCTTTCAAGATTCATAATCTTTATTCCTCTTGTGTCGGTACCTGACACCCCGCTCCTCATATACTATCCTGGTGTCGGAACGTGACACTCCGATCCTCATTCTATCCTGGTGTCGGAACGTGACACCCGATCCATATTCTATCCTGGTACCAAAACGTGGCACCCGATCCTCATATACTATCCTGGTACCGGAATGTGTCACTCGATCCATATACTATCTTGGTGTCGGAACGTGACACTTCGATCCTCATATACTATCCTGGTACCGGAACGTGGCACCCGATCCATATACTATCCTGGTGTCGGAACGTGACACTCCGATCCCCTAATCTCACTACTTTCGTTCATCAAGCCTTCCTTTATACCAAGGCATCATCAATAAAAAAGTAGATTAGGGTTTCTTTTTCAAGAGTTAGGATTCAATAGCTTCATCATGCTTATTTTATCACAATTACATAATCACATTCATGCAAGCATACAATTAAGCATATAGAAGGGTTTACAATACTACCCATAAATATCATTCGCTATTAAGAGTTTACTACGAATAGTATAAAAACCATAACCTACCTCCTTCGAAGATTAGTGATCAAGCAAGCAAATTCCCAAAGCTTTGTGTTTTCCTCTTCGTTTCTCCTCTCTCAATCAATCCTCTCTCTCTCTCTTTGTTCTTTCTATTTTCTTTATTCAAACCCTCTTTCTTTTACCCTAATTAGAATATAATTAAGAATAAAATATGGCAATAATAACCCACTAATTAACTTAAGGTTACCTCTTTTAACCCCCAAGTAATTAGACTTATTAACCTTAACCCACTAACTTTATAATTAAAGCAGGAATAGTCAAAAACGTCCCTTAAAACAATTTAAGGAAATCCGACTCACACTGGGATTATGCAGCCTGTGACAGCCCATCGCGCCTGCGACGGTCCGTCCTGCTGCCCGTCACAGAGTTCAGAGACTCAATTTCTCTGAAGAGTCTATGACGGTCCGTCACACCTGTGACGGTCCGTCCTGCCATTCCGTCACGAAGTTCAGAGAGTCAATTTTCAGTACCCAATTTCAGATTTTCTAAGTGTTTTGAAACGAGACCCTGCGACGGTCCGTCGTGCCCTGCGACGGTCCATCGTGCCCATGACGGTCCGTCGTGGGTTCCGTCGTCTCAGCGTGTTTTTCCAGAATTATAATCTGCTGCTCAAAACGACTAAACAGGTCGTTACAACATATTTCATCAAAAAATTTCTACATTCATGAGCTCTCAAGAATGGTGATATCAATATGCAAGAAGTTTGTTCAAGTAATACTATACTTTATATATTCACCATGACTCTACCAATTACAACTTTAAAGAAGATGACACACAAGTTCGGAAAATGAAGATTTTAGTCACTGAATTGATGTTGTTATTAGGGAGAATAAATACACGATGTACTCTTTTTCCCTCACAAGGATTTGTCCCAATGGGTTTTTCTTGTAATGTTTTTAATGAGGCATCCATAATGCATATTATTAGATATGTGTACTGTTTTTCCTTCACTAGATTTTTTCCCCACTGGGTTTTATCTAGTAAGCTTTTAACAAGGCACATAATCTACCGACATTGAAGGGGGAGTGTTATCAATAATTTGTATTATAATGAATGTCTAATTATGTGGAGTCATTTTAGGATATAGTTAGGAATTCTACTTGGGGAACAAGTTAGGTTTCCCCTATAAATAAAGAGTTTTCATTCTTTGTAAATAAAATTTGTGAAAGATGATTTCTGAATATACTTCAAGATTAATAAGAAATCTTTAATCCTCTCCCTACTTTCTTCTTCTTCTAAATTATATAGTTTCATAACAAAAATAAGTTAATAGTAACAACAATATCTAAAGATGTTTCTAGAAATATTTAATGTTCTTTTTTATAATTCATATTAGATTTTTGTTATCATGAAATTATTTTCTTACCCTTGATCATTATTCACTTCATATATAGAAAGATGTTTCTAGAATTATTTACTATCTTTCTTAATATATTTTTGTTAGAATGAAATTACATTTTTACCCTTGGTCGCGTCCTACTACTTCACTCTTCTATATAATTAAATTTCAATCTAATATATATTGTTAATTTTATCCCACTTATTTATTTTCAAGAATTTTAATTATATCCAAAAGAAAGGTGAATATAATCGATTCATAACAAATTTATATATTTAAAGTAGACATTTTTTTATAAGTATGTATAAAAAATATTAAGAACTAAATAAAAGTAAGTAAAATAGAGTGATAAATATATATCACAATAATTCACAAAAGAAAGAAAGTGAAGTAATAACAAAATAATTTAATGGAAAATAACAATAACTAAAGATGTTTCTAGAAATATTTAATTTTATAGTTATAACTATTGGTAGAGTTTTGTTAGCGTAAAATTAATTTCTTACTCTTGATCATTATTCACTTCATATATAGAAAGATGTTTCTAGAATTATTTACTATCTGTCTTAATAGATTTTTGATAGATTGAAATTATATTTTTACCCTTGATCGTCCTACTGCTTCACTCTTCTATATAATTAACTAGATATTTTAAGTCCCATGATACGGGCCCAATATAATTTCACATATTTTATTGAAAAAATTACATAAATTCACAACTTAAGATATTATAATCCTCTCTCATATACATTTCCTCTCGTATACATCTATTTCTTCTCGATACATATCTATCCACTCTCACGTACATCTCTTCCCCGAAGAAATGTCATTTGCAATGGATTGGACAACCAAAGGAATGTATTCGATAGGAACGAAAAATTTAAAATTTTTTTAATTGAGAAAATTCTCGAATATAATGTAATTAGCGTCCAAAGATATGAGATTTCTTTACTTTATACTATTTTTTCTTTAGTAAACGACTTCAATATATTGCTTTATAATCTATTTCAAACGGTCATACAATATAAATGTGTTATTACAACCTAAATTGAGAAAGTTTAATTCTAAAAAATTATTTACAACAATGAAATAGAGAATTGTGTTAGATTAAGAGGGGATAATGCATAAGTACCCTCTAGAACTATGCCAAAAATCTCAGAGACACAATTATACAATACTAAGGTCCTATTACCCCCCTGAACTTATTTTATTAATAATTTTTTACCCCTTGTCAGCCTACGTGGCACTATCTTGTGAGGTCAACAGTGGTTGACTTTTTCTTTCAATCTAATGCTACGTAAGCCGAAAAGGGTTAGAAAATTTTCTCATAAAATAAGTTTAGGGGGATAATATGTCACGACCCAAAACGAGTCATGAGTGGCACCCACACTTAACCTCCTAAGTGGGTGAACCAAACAATTTAACCTAATTTATAAAATACAAAGATAACGCGGAAACTATAAAATCTTACTAAATATGATTTCCCAAAACCTTAAAGTCATCACATCAAGGACATCTCATCTCCAGTACTAAGTCAAAAAAATATCAAATACACCAAAATAGAAGAATAAAATAGTATGTGCCCAAAAGTATAGGACATCATGTCATGATCGAGAGAATCCAACACTAGCCTGAATGAATTGCTGAGCATGATATGCGGGAGATTGGCTAGAGCCGAGGGAAATTTAATGTTATTGGTACACTAGCTGCATTTCATAAAAGAAAACAAAGAGAAACGTAAGGCTCAGTATGGGATAACATGTACTGAGTAGGTATCATCGGTCAATCAAAAATAGAAACTAATATTCAATGAATAATAGTATGAACTCAACTATAGCACTTAACAAGTGATAAGCAACAACAACATGAACCAGTGTAAACAACACTAAAGTAAGTATGTATTATGTTAACAATATCAAGATCATCCATTAGGACTCATGCCTCTAACCAATTCATTTGGGGATTTGAGTACTTTGAGATTGAGTACATTTTGTTAATTTAATATGTTTTTCCTTTATATTATCGTGTCAGAACGTGGCACTCCGATCCAATTATACCGTGTCGGGACGTGACACTCCGATCCAAGAATACCATGTCAAAACATGACACTTCGATCCAAGAATATTATTTCAGAACGCGACACTCCGACACAAGAATATCGTGTCGGAACGTGACACTCCGATCCAAGAATATCGTTAATTTATCGTCTATTATGATCACTTTAAATTCATTGATAATAGTTAATCACGCATTCTTTATTTAAGACATCAGTTCAATAAAGAGGGTTTAATAATATAATTCCAAGGTCTCAGGATTGTAGACCAATCACAAAACACATAACCAAGCCATACAACCACACAATCAAGTACATAGGAAACTTCACAATATCATTCGGTGCATATCAATCACTATTAAGAGTTTACTATCAAATAGCATAAATCATAACCTACCTCCATCGAAAAACCGAAGTTAAGCAAGCTACTTCTCCTATACTTTCCCTTTCCTCAATGCTTCCGAACCTTTTCAATCTATCAAATATATATGAACATAATTTGTAAGTTAACGATTCTATACACACTAATATTATCCTATTTCTTGCCTAGACCCAAAAACTCACTTAATTCTATAATCAATTTGCTAAAGTTCAAACATAAGGATAAGTCTTAATTTCTCCAATTAACTTATCTTTAGTGAAATTTAAATTATCACTTCCTCACTTGTATCCATCGTCCCAGCCCATCAGTGGGTACAACATAGTTCACCATACATTTCACTTTTATAATTTCATTAATTAACTAACAACAATCCCTTCAATTTAATAATTTCCACCCTCCTTTCCAATCAAGTTATAACACATAGTATATGATTAGAATAAACTAGTTCACTCATTACTGCTAATCATTAATTGGATATCAAGAGATCCTACTATGATTTCAAGAATTGTAAGTATGTGAACTTGCATGTAAGAATTCGTCGTTATCCAGAACCATTGCAGTTTAATCATTATCTTATATTTGGCCACTAGAAAATTTCCTAATAATTGCAAAGAATTCTCATCGACTAACAAATAAATTTCATCCAATTTTTAATAATATTAACGGTGAACCAATTTTTCCAGCTTAATGGCATCAACAATTCACCCACAATTTTTCGTTAATGCCTAACAACCGTTCAACTTCATAATCATTATACACACACACACACACACACACACACACACATATATATATATCCTCTTTTGATCCTCTCTTCACCTCTTTTCTTTTCTTTTACATACGATTTACTAACCCTAATTATTATACGACTTATTATAAAAGAGGTAAAAGTGAGACACTATTAATTTTTAATGTTATTTCTTCTAACCACTAATTAAATAAATTATTAAAACTGCTCAAATAATTTCATAAATATAATTTTGAATAGTCAAAAAAATCCATTTAGAATCTATCGAACGTATTTTATAAAATAAAAGTTGTAGTACTCAAAACGACCAAATGGGTCGTTACCATAATAAGACCTTTATATAGTATAAGTGTGTCTCTGAGTTTTCGGGCATAGGTTGAGGGGGTACTTGTGAAATTTTTTCGATTAAGAGTTAAAAAATTTCGTGTTCAACGAATATATAAAATGTTGATATCTTTGAAAAAATCCATCAATCTTCATATATATTAACAAGTGGTATCTATTGTTAAATTATACTAATAATTGATCAATCAATTTGTAAAAATCGATTTTAAATATTTTAAATTTCTATTGCTTCAACTTAAATATAATGTGTTTGTATTTGATTTTGTCGATGAATTTTGTGATACATTTATTATTGTCTTCGATAATAGAAATACTTAAAAAATTGATTTCTAACTTCATTGACAATAAAAACAATCAAGAAAGCAACTTTATTTCTACATACAATAACATTTATGGTAATGTTATATTCTAAATATTGAAAGTATTTAATAAAAAAATAATTTTTACCTCCACATATATGCACAAATTAATAGAAGGCATCCAAACAATTTTAAAAAAAAATATATATGAATGCTCATTCTAATATTAACACACATATATTTCTACTTAGTATATGACTCCCTCCTTTTCAATTTATATGATTTTTTTCTATTTCAAAAAGAAAATAACTTCAGAATTTTAGTTTTTCAATAAGCATATTTAAGATCACAAAATTAAAAAATATTTCAATACACTAAATTTAATTATACATATAAATTTTAGTTTTAATATTGATTGATTCCACCTAATATTATACTTGATATGTATTTATTAAGAGCTAAGTATAATCATAATTTATTTACTTGTATATAATAATTAGATATCACAATAACTCATAAAAAAAAAGAAATAACAAAAAAGAGGTAATCGTAATAATAAAAATTAATGTTTTTTCTAGAATTACTTAATCTTTTAGTTATCATTGTTGGTAAATTTTTGTTTTCAAGAAGTTAAATTTTTATCAAGTATATCAATTAGAACCAAAATAAAGATGAAAATAATTATTTCATGATAAATTAGTAAACATTTTTTATAAGCATAATGAATAGAAAAAATAATAAGAATTAAATTGTAACGACCTGTTTAGTCGTTTTGAGCAGCAGATTTTAATTATGGAAAAACAGGTTGAGACGACGGAACCCACAACGGACCGTCATGGGCACGACGGACCATCGCAGGGTCTCGTTTCAAAAAACTTAGAAAATCTGAAATTGGGTACTGAAAATCGACTCTCTGAACTTCGCGACGGAATGGCAGGACGGACCGTCACAGGTGTGACGGACCGTCACAGACTCTTCAGAGAAATTGAGTCTCTGAACTCTGTGACGGGCAGCAGGACGAACCGTCGCAGGCGCAATGGGCCATCACAGACTGCGAAATCCCAGTCTGGGTCGGATTTCTTTATACGTTTTAAGAGACGTTTTGGACTATTCCTACTTTAATTATAAAGTTAGAGGGTTGATGTTAATAAGTCTAATTACTTGGGGGTTAAAAGAGGTAACCTTAAGTTAATTAGTGGGTTATTATTGCCATCTTTTCTTCTTAATTATATACTAATTAGGGTAAAAGAAAGGGGGTTTGAATAAAGAAAATAGAAAGAACAAGAGAGAGAGAGGGAGAATCGAATGAGGAAGAAAGAAGAACAAAGCTTTGGGAATTTGCTTGCTTGATCACTAGTCTTCGGTGGAGGTAGGTTATGGTTTCTCTTACGATATTCGTAGTAAACTCTTAATAGCGAATGATATGTATTGATAATACTGTAAACCCTGCTATGTGCTTAATTGTATGCTTGCATGAATGTAATTATATAATTGTGATTATATAAGCATGATGAAGTTATTGAATCCCAAATCTTGCAAAACCCTAATCTCTTTGTTAATAATGAGGCCTTGGTATAAAAGAAGGCGTGATGAACTAAAATAATGAGATTGATGATGCCTTGGTAAGAAAGAAGGCTTGATGAATTGATAAAAGGAGATTAGGGGATCGGGTGTCACGAACCGAGACGTAGATTTAGGGGATCGGGTGTCACGAACCGACACGTAGATTTAGGGGATAGGGTGTCACGAACCGACACGTAGATTTATGGGATCGGAGTGTCACGTACCGACACAAGAGAAATAAATATAATGAATCTTGAAAGATGTTAATATACTCAATCTAATGAACATGATTCCCAAATGAGTATGGTATTGAGGCTTGAGTCCTCATGTGTGAACTTGACGGTAATTGTTAATGATATAGTGTTTGTTGTTGCTACATATTGAGTATCATAGTTGATTTTATGATATTACTTGGTATATATTGATTTCTATTTTGAGTTGGCCGATGATATCTACTCAGTACCCGTGTTTTGTACTGACCCCTACTTTTATGTTTTCTTCTTGTTTATTTGTAGAGTGCAGCAAACGTGCCGTTATCTTCGACTCAACAGTAACTCTAGCCAGTTTTCATTACTCCGGATATCAGGGTGCGCTAATGCTTCTAGCTTGGACTGGATCTTCCTCTTCATGTCTTGATGCCTTGAAGTTCTGGCATGGACTAGCTTTTACTTGTTTTAGCTTTTTAGAATACTCTTAGTTTAGTACTTTGATCATAGATGTTCTTGTGGTGATGACTTCCAGACCTTGGGAAATAATAGTTATTGAATTGGTTGTTATTAATGAGTTTAAGTCTTCCTCATTATTTTATGATGATATTACATTGAAATGTTAAGGTTTAGATTGGTTGGTTCGCTCACATAGGAGGGTAAGTGTGGGTGCCAGTCGCGGCTCGGTTTTGGGTCGTGACATAAATGGATATAAAGTAAAATTGAGTAATCAAAAAGTAGATATTACAATAACTCACAAAAAAAAAGTGAAGTAATTACAAAATTAGTTAATGGTAATAACAATAACTTAAGATGTTTCTAGAATTATTTAATTTTCTTGTTATCATTCTTGGTGGATTTTTGTTAGTGTGAAACTGTATTTTACTCTTGATCATTATTCACTTCATATATAAAAAGATGTTTCTATTATTATTTAATTTTTTCGTCATCATTCTTGGTAGATTTTTGTTTGGTAGAAGTTAAATTTTACCTTAGATCATCATTCACTTCATATATAGAAAGATGTTTCTACAATTATTTATACTTGATAGATTTTTGTTAGAATGAAATTACATTTTTATTCTTGGTCGTCTTTAATACAAATATATCATACAATTCATTTTTATCTGTAAAGTTACTTTTAACATTTTCTTCATTAATTTCAATCTAATATATATTATTAATTTATTAACACTAATTTATATTGAAGTATATTAATTAGAACCAAAATAAAGATGGAAATAATTAATTCATGATAAATTAGTAAATATTTTTATAAGCATAATGTATATAAAAAATATTAAGAATTAAATAAATGTAATAGTAAAATAGAGTAATAATGGAATAGATATCGCAATAACTCACAAAAAAGTGAAATAATAACAAATTAAGTTAATGGTAATAATAATAACTTAAGATGTTTCTAGAACTATTTAATTTCCTAGTTATCATTATTGGTATATTTTTTTTTATGTAAAATTATATTTTTGCCCTTGATCATTATTCACTTCATATATAAAAAGATGTTTCTAGAATTATTCAGTATTTTTCTTAATAGATTTTTGCTACCGTGAAATTACATTTTTGCCCTTGTTCGTCCACTCATTCCACTCTTCTATATAATATAATACTACATAATTTAAGTCCCGTAATACAGGCCCACTATAATTTAACATATTTTGTTAGATAGATTACATAAATTCAAAACTTGAAATATCATAATCCTCTCACGGATACATCCACCCCCTCTCGGATGCATAGATATCCCCTCCTGGGTACATCCTTCTCATTGAGTAATATATATATATATATATATATATATATATATATGACAATCAAGGAATGTATTCGATGGCAATGAAAATTCGAGATTTTTGTAATTGAGGAAGTTTCTTGCATTGGATGTAATTAGCCTTTAAATATATGAGATTTTTTATGTTTATACTATTTTTTTCACAGTAAACAACTTCAATATATTACTTAATAATTTTTTTCAAATGTTCATACGACATAAATGCGTTGTTCACAATCCAAATTAAGAAAGTTGAATTCCAAAAAAATCTATTTAGCAAGGAAATAGAAAATTGCATTAGATTATGAGGTAAAATTTTTCGCATTCGAGGAATAAATAAAATGTTCATATCTTTGAAAAAGTTCATTGATCTTCATATATTTTCGCAAGTGGTATCGATTTTCTACAATATTATCATCTTCTTTTTATAATATTTGTACCGTAAGCTTTGCATATGATAAAATTTTAATCATTTATCAACCAATTCGTAAAGATCAATTCAAAGCCTTTCAAATCTCTACTGCTTCAACTCATGCATAATGTGTTTGTAGTTGTAATGACCCGGAAAGTCATTTTAGAAAAAAATTATAAAAAAAATATTTTTTACCCCTCTCAATAATTGCCCCGTGTTATTAATGACTAGTTGGTGAAATTGATTTGAGGATTTTAATCTATTATATATGTAACGACCTTTTTAGTCGGTTTGAGCATTAGAACTATTTTTGATAAAAACTAACTGGGTCGACGGATCACACGACGGACCGTCATGGTCACGACGGACCGTGATGGACTCCGTCGTCCCACACTTGTGTAAATTCTTCTGCTGCTCTCCTCATTACCCTCGACGACAGGTAGGACGAGCCATCATAGGCACGACGGTCCGTCAAGGGTCTTCGTTCAAAAACACTTCAACTCTGAAATTTGGGTACTGCGATCGACTATCTGAATATTGTGACGGACATGCAGGACGGACCGTCGTAGATACGACTGACCGTCACAAGCTTTACTACTGAATTTAACTCTCTGAACTTTGTGACGGACCTGCAGCATGGACCGTCGTAGACACGATGGACCGTCACAATCTGCGTAACCCCGACTGGGTTTGATTTCTGCTAAAAGTTTTAAAGGGTTGTTTTGGACTATTCATGATTATAATTATAGAATTAGTGGGGTAAGTTTAATAATTTATTTACTTAGGGGTTAAAGAAGTTAATAAAGGAGCAAATAGTGGGTTACTTTTATCATTTTTTATAATTGATTATATGATAATTAGGGTAAAAGAAAAAGAATCTGGAGAAGAAAAATAAAAAGAACAGAGAGAGAGAGAACGAGCGAGAAAGAGAGAACGAAGAGGAAAGCAAAGGCATTGAGAAGGTAGCGTGCTTGATCAAGATTCTTCGGTGTAGGTAGGTTATGGTTTATTTCTATGTGATAGATAAACTCTAAATAGCGATCTATATGTATTGGGTAGTATTGTAAAGTCGTCTTCTATATGCTTGATTGTGTGTTTGTATTTTGTGATTGTGTAATTGTGGTGGTCAGAATGATGAGACTGCTGAATCTTTAATCTTAAATCCTCTCTATTAAGATGGCGCCTTGACATAAAGAAGGCTTGATGAACTAAAATAAGGAGATAAATGGATTGGGTGTCACGTTCCGACACGGTAGTATTAGGGGATCGGGTGTCACGTTCCGACACGGTAGGATTAGGGGATCGGGTGTCACGTTCCAACACGGTAGTATTAGGGGATCGGGTGTCACGTTCTGACACGGTAGTATTAGGGAATCGGAGTGTCACGTACCTACACAGTAGCATTAGGGGATCGGAGTGTCACGTTCCGACATGATAATGATAAAGAGAATGAATCTTGAATTATGTTAATATACTCAAATTCAAAGAACCTAATTCCCAACTGAGTATGGTGTGGAGACTTGAGTTCTCATAGGTGTGCTTGGTGTTGTTGTCAATGGTTCTTATACTTGTTGATTGTCACCTGTTAAGTATTATGGTTGATTTTATATTATTGTTCAGTATATATTGTTTTCTATTTTGAGTTGGCTGATGATACCTACTCAGTACGTGTTCCTTGTACTGACCCCTACTTGTGATTTTCTTCTTTGTTATTTGTGGAGTGCAGCAAGCGTGCCATCAACTTCGACTCGTCCTCAACTCTAGCCAGTCTTCAGCACATCAGATTTCAGGGTGAGATATTATTCCTAGCTCGTGTTGGATTCTCTCCTTCCCGTCATGATGTCTTGAAATTCGGATATGGACCATCTTTTTACTATTTTTAGCTTCTTAAATACTCCTAAATTTAGAAATTCGAGGATAGATGTTCTTGGTGTGATGACTTCCAGATTTTGGGAATAATAAGTATTTAACTATAGAAGTTGATTTAATTCATTTTCGTTAATGAGTTTTGGAGCTTCCGCATTATCTTTACTATTTATAAATGTTTTACTGGTAAATATTGGGGTTTAGATTTGATGGTTTGCTCACCTAGGAGAAAAGGTGTGGGTGCCACTCGTGGCTCATTTCGGGTCGTGACAAACTTGGTATCAGAGCGTTAGGTTCGTTGGTCTCATCACACAAGAACGAGTCTAGTAGAGTCTTGAGGAACGGTAGGGGGACGCCCTTACTTTTCTTTGAGAGACTATAGGACTTTAGGAAAATTCTATTCTTTCATGCTATTACTTGGATGCAAGTGGTATCTAGTTGATACAAATTGGTATCTGACATTCTCACTCTATTTCGCAGATGGTTAGAACTAGAGCAACAACTGTGCCAACACCAACACCGGCAAGACAGGGTGCATCTGAGCCAAACATTGGGGTTGTAGCTCGAGGAGGAGCAGTGGTAAGAGGTCGTGGTAGAGGTCGCAGGAGGACGTCCTCTAGTGGTAGAGGATAAACACCTGGTCCAGCTAGTAATAGGGCGGTGACTCCTCCACCGACTGATGAGGTAGTGAGAGAGGGTGAAGAAGGGGAAAACGAGCAGGTTCAAGATGAGGAATTACAACCCGAACCTACCCCAGAGATGATCAACCACGTTCTTACTTATCTTTGCGGGTTATCTGATCGGGGCCAGACTGTTTCCTGTACCAGCACCTCAGGTTCTGGGAGTACAACATGCATTTGCTGTGGCTCCCCGCATTTATGTCTCATTGGAAGTAGGCACGTTTCGTCGATTGACTACAGGGTCTATAATGACGAGTGATCAGCATGAACTTTTCACTAAATTCTTAAAGTTGAAACCTCCAGTCTTCAAGGGTGCTGAATCTGAGGAGGCCTATGATTGTCATGAGTTGCTACATAAGATGGACATAGTAAAACGATTTGGTGTTAAGTTTGTGACCTACCAGTTTCAGGGGAATGCCAAAATGCGGTGGTGGTCGTATGTTGAGTGTCAACCAGCACAGGAACCACCTATGAATCATTCTCTAGCTTATTTATGGAGAAGTATATACCCCGGACTTTTAGGGACAATAGGAGAGATGAGTTCCTGAGCCTAGAGCAAGGAAGGATGTCTGTTGCCGCTTATGAGGCCAAATTTCATGTGCTATCGAGGTACGCCACCCTTCTTTGCTTCAGTCCACAAGAGCGGATTCGCCGCTTTGTGAAAGGATTGAGGTCAAATTTGCAGATCCCAGCCTTACAGGTAGTTGCTGCAGCAAAATCCTTTCAGGAAGTGGTCGACTTTGTGATAGAGGTGGAGGGGGTGAAACCAGACAATTTCACCATGGCGTCGACCTCTAAGAAGTTCCGTACGGGAGGTGAGTTTAGTGGTTCTTACTCTAGAGGACAGAGTTTAGGAGGTTACCCAGCCCGACCTATTCAGTCTTCAATACTGGCTGTAGTTGGGGGTCCATCGCAGACCATTCAATCTTTCTCTGAGTTTGTAGGTTATCCCCAGACTTCGTCATTCTCACAGAGACCTATGCTAGACTCCAGATATTGTTATGGATGTGGAGATACTGGACATATTAGGAGGAATTGTCCAAACCAGAGGTACAGACCCCCAATAATTAGAGGAAGAGGTGGTCATGGGAGAGGCCGCCATTCTGGAGGACGTGGTGGTCAAGGTAATGGTGGTCAACAAATCAGCCGAGGTGGCGGGCAAGTTGGAACTACTGCAGCAAAACATGGTAGGGGCAACGGGCAGACAGGTAATAGGCCCATTGTTATGCTTTCCCCGGGAGGTCTGAAGAAGAGACATCTGATGCTGTTATCACATGTAATCTTTTGGTTTGTGATTGCATGGCTTTTGTATTATTTGATCCTGGATCGACTTTTTCATATGTATCTTCCTCATTTGCTACTGCTCTTGATTTACATTGTGATTTGCTTGACATGTCTATTCATGTCTCTACTCCTGTGGGTGAGTCTGTGATAGTCAATAAGGTGTATAGGTCTTGTCTTGTGACCTTTGTGGGGAGCAATACTCATGTAGATTTGATTATTCTAGAGATGGTTGATTTCGATGTAATTCTGGGTATGACTTGGCATTCTCCAAATTTTGCAATCTTAGATTGTAATGCTAAAACTGTGATATTAGCAAAGCCTGGGACAGATCCGCTAGTGTGGGAGGGTGACTATATTTACACCACAGTTCGTATTATCTCCTTTCTTCGTGCTAAGAGGATGGTTAGTAAGGGTTGTTTAGCTTTCTTGGCCCATCTCAGGGATTATACTTCCAAAGTACCTTCGATTGAGTCTGTTTCGATAGTCCGTGAGTTTCTGGATGTGTTTCCTGCAGACCATCCTGGTATGCCACAAGATAGGGATATTGATTTTTGTATTGATCTGGAGCCGGGTACTCGCCCCATTTCCATACTCCTTATAGAATGGCCACAGCTGAGTTAAGGGAGTTAAAGGCCCAACTTCAGGAGTTGTTAGATAAAGGCTTTATTAGACCAAGTGCATCCCCTTGGGGTGCTCATGTTTTATTTGTGAAGAAGAAGGATGGAAGTTTTCGGATGTGCATAGACTACAGACAACTGAATAAGGTAACTATTAAGAACAAGTATTCTCTTCTTCGCATTGATGATTTGTTCGATCAGTTACAAGGTGCTTGTACCTTTTCAAAAATTGATTTGAGATCGGTTATCATCAATTGAAAATACGGGCAGCAGATGTGCCAAAGACTGCATTACGAACCAGGTATGGGCATTATGAATTCTTAGTAATGTCTTTTGGGCTTACGAATGCCCCTGCTGCATTAATAAGCCTGATGAACGGGATTTTTAAGCCATACCTGGATCTCTTTGTTATTGTATTTATTGATGATATACTGATATACTCAAAGAGCAGGAAAGAACAAGAGGAGCATTTGAAAATTGTATTGGAATTTTTGAGAGAGAAAAGGCTTTATGCCAAATTCTCCAAGTGTGAGTTTTGGCTAGATTCAGTGTCCTTCTTGGGGCACGTGGTTTCCAAGGATGGAGTGATGGTGGATCCATATAAGATTGAAGTAGTGAAGAATTGGGTAAGACCTACTAATGTTACAAAGGTAAGGAGCTTCGTTGGTTTAGCTAGCTACTACCGTCAATTTGTCAAGGGTTTTCTTTTGTCGCTTCCCAATTGACAAATTTAACTAAGCAGAATGTTCCATTTGTATGGTCGGACGAATGTGAAGAAAGCTTCCAGAGCCTCAAGACCTTGTTGACTACTGCACCAATTCTTACCTTGCCAGAGGAAGGTAAGAATTTCATTGTTTACTGCGATGCATCTAATTCTGGTTTGGGTGCGGTGCTAATGCAAGAGAGAAATGTAATTGCTTATGCTTCGAGGAAATTGAAAGTACATGAATGTAACTATCCGACCCATGATTTGGAATTGGCTGCAGTCGTGTTTGCATTAAAGCAATGGAGACATTCTCTATATGGGGTTAAGTGTGAAGTGTATACAAATCATCGTGGTTTACATTATATTTTTATATAGAAAGATTTGAATTTGAGCCAGAGGAGGTGGATGGAACTACTGAAGGACTATGATATTACTATTTTGTATCACCCAGGAAAAGCTAATGTTGTGTTCAGACTCTGGCTAATGACTTTATGAGGATGGAAGTACTAGAGAAGGGAGGATTTTTGGTCTTTGTGGAGGCAAGATCTTCTTTTCTTGACAAGATTAAGGGAAAACTGTTTACTGATGAGAAGCTGAGTCGAATTCGAGATATGGTATTACGAGGAGAGGCTAAAGAGGCAATAATTGATGAGGAAGGAGTTTTGAGAATTAAGGGAAGGTTATCTGTGCCCCGTGTTGATAATTTGATTTACACTATTCTTACAGAGGCTCATAGTTCAATGTATTCTATACATCCTGGTGCAACCAAGATGTATCGTGACCTAAAGCAACATTTTTGGTGGAGTAGAATAAAGCGGGACATTGTTGATTGTGTTGCTCAATGCCCGAATTGTTAGCAGGTAAAGTATGAACACGAGAGGCCCAGAGGAACACTTCAAAAAATGCCCATTCCTGAATAGAAATGGGAAAGAATTGCAATAGATTTTGTGGTTGGTCTTCCCAAGACATTGGGTAAGTTTGATTGTATTTGGGTAATTGTTGACAGATTAACTAAGTCTTCTCACTTTATTCCGGTCAAGGTGACTTACAATGCAGAGAAGTTAACCAAACTCTATATCTCAGAAATTGTTCGATTGCATGGAGTTCCATTTTCCATTATATCAGATAGAGGTACACAATTTACTTCTATGTTTTGGAGAACATTGCATGCTGAATTAGGTACTAGGTTGGATCTTAGTACTGCATTTCACACTCAGACCAATGGTCATTCTGAGAGAACGATTCAGGTGTTGGAGGATAAGCTTTGTGCATGTGTGATAGACTTTGGTGGTCATTGGGATAACTTCTTACCCTTAGAAGAGTTTTTATACAATAATAGTTATCACTCAAGCATTGATATGGCCCCATTTGAGGCACTGTATGGGAGGAGAGTGAACAAGTCTTGTTGAAGGTTTCACCCATGAAAGGGGTGATACGGTTTGGGAAGCAAGGAAAGCTTAGTCCGAGGTATATTTGTCCATATGAAGTTCTAAAGCGCGTGGGGGAGGTGGCTTATGAATTTGCATTGCCTCCAGGACTCTCAGGAGTGCATCCGGTATTTCATGTGTCTATGCTGAAACAATAACATGGGGATGGAAACTACATTATTTGTTGGGATTCAGTTCTCCTTGATGAGAATTTGTCTTAAGAGGAGGAGCCTATTGCTATTTTAGGTAGAGAGGTCCGCAAGTTGAGATCAAAGGATATTTCATCTATCAAGGTTCGGTGGAAGAATCGGCCAATTGAAGAGTCCACTTGGGAGAATGAGGCTGATATTCAAGAAAGATATCCACATCTTTTTACAGATTCAGGTACACTTTGTCGCCCTTGCGTTTCTTTTTGTGATCGTTCAGAGATGAACGATTGGTAAATTGGTATCTATTGTAACGACCTATTTAGTTGGTTCGAGCAGTAGAACTATTTTTGATAAAAAATGACAGGGTCGACGAATCACACGATGGACCATCATGGTCACGATGGACCGTGATGGACTCCGTCGTCCCACAATTGTGTAAATTCTTCTGCTGCTCTCATCATTGCCCTCGACGACAGGTAGGATGAGCCGTCATTGGCACGACGGCCCGTCAAGGGTCTTCGTTCCAAAACACTTCAACTCTGAAATCTGGGCACTGGGATCGACTCTCTGAACTTTGTGAAGGACATGCAAGACGGACCGTCGTAGATACGACGGACCGTCACAAGCTTCACTACTGAACTTAACTCTCTGAACTTTGTGACGGAACTGCAGCACGAACCGTCGTAGACACGACGGACCGTCACAATCTGCGTAACCCCGACTGGATCGGATTTCTGCTAAAAGTTTTAAAGGGGTGTTTTAGACTATTCATGATTATAATGATGGAATTAGTGGGGTAAGTTTAATAATTTATTTACTTTGGGGTTAAAGAAGTTAATAAGGGAGCAAATAATGGGTTACATTATCATCTTTTATAATTGATTATAAGATAATTAGAGTAAAAGAAAAAGAATCTGGAGAAGAAAAATAAAAAGAACAGAGAGGGAGAACGCGCGAGAAAGAGAGAACGAAGAGGAAAGCAAAGGCATTGAGAAGGTAGCGTGCTTGATCAAGATTCTTTGATAGAGGTAGGTTATGGTTTATTTCTATGTGATAGATAAACTCTAAATAGCGATCGATATGTATTGGGTAGTATTGTAAAGTGTTCTATATGCTTGATTGTGTGTTTGTATTTTGTGATTATGTAATTGAGGTGGTCAGAATGATGAGACTGTTGAATCTTTAATCTTAAATCCTCTCTATTAAGATGGCTCCTTGACATAAAGAAGGCTTGATGAACTAAATAAGGAGATAAATGGATCGGGCGTCACGTTTCGACATGGTAGTATTAGGGGATCGGGTGTCACGTTCCGACACGGTAGTATTAGGGGATCAGGTGTCACGTTCCGACATGGTAGTATTAGGGGATCGGGTGTCATATTCCGACACGGTAGTATCAGGGGATCGGAGTGTCACGTTCTGACTCAGTAGTATTAAAGGATCGGAGTGTCATGTTCCGACACGATAATGATAAAAAGAATGAATCTTGAATTATGTTAATATACTCAAATATAAAGAACCTAATTCCCATATGGGTATGGTGTGGAGGCTTGAGTTCTCATATGTGTGCTTGGTGTTGTTGTCAATGGTTCTTATACTTGTTGATTGTCACCTGTTAAGTATTATGGTTGATTATATATTATTGTTAGTATATATTGTTTTCTATTTTGAGTTGGCCGATGATACCTACTCAGTACGTGTTCCTTGTACTGACCCCTACTTGTGATTTTCTTCTTTATTATTTGTGGAGTGTAGCAAGCATGCCATCGACTTCGACTCGTCCTCAACTCTTGCCATTCTTAAGCACATCAGATTTCAGGGTGAGCTATTATTCCTAGCTCGTGCTGGATTCTCTCCTTCACGTCGTGATGTCTTGAAGTTCGGATATGGACCATCTTTTTACTATTTTTATCTTCTTAAATACTCTTAGATTTAGAAATTCGAGGATAGATGTTCTTGGTGTGATGACTTCCAGATTTTGGGAATAATAAGTATTTAACTTTAGAAGTTGATTTAATTGGTTTCCGTTAATGAGTTTTGGAGCTTCCGCATTATCTTAACTATTTATAAATGTTTTACTGGTAAATGTTGGGGTTTAGATTTGTTGGTGTGCTCACCTAGGAGAATAAGTGTGGGTGCCACTCGCGGCTCGTTTTGGGTCGTGACAATATAACTACAGTTACTTAGTTTACATGTATTTATTAAATAATTTCTTTTAATTTAATTGTGGTTAATGAATCAAGTTCATAATTTACTTTAGAAAATATATTAAAAATAAGTTACTAGGGTTTTCACTTTTAATACATAATTATTATAGAGAAAAAAAGGGAGACAGAAAACGTATCTACATTTCATCGAGTGAAGAGGAATCGCGTGGTGAATTAGGTAAACCATACCTCAACCTATAAATTTGAATGTATAACTATATGTATATTTACCTATTATTATAATAATTATACTTGGAAAAGAGAGGAAATAATTTGAATGTTTTGAATTTAAATATGTAAATTTTCGTTGTAGCTGTGTGATTTGAAAAAAGAAAAGGACATTGGTGTTCAATGATTAAATAATGGCTGCATAAATATTAAGGATGATTATTAGCAAATCACTGGTATTGTTTGGGAGTATATGACGAATGCCTATTTTAGCTTTTTCGAGTTCATGTGGTATTTGGTAATTTTATATTCCTTTCTCCTTTCTTTATTTATCGTTACTAATAAAACAATAATCAAGTTATAATTTAAGTCTTGACCAATTGATATAGGTAATTAAATATTAAGTGTAATATACTATATGAAATAAATAGATTCCTGATATTGGAGATATTTAAACTTGTCTCTAGACTTGAAATTAAAAAATTGTGAGAATTGACATGTTAATTGGTATCAAGATTAGGAGGTTGATTATACATTAGAGTGAGTTTTTGGGTCTAGGTTAAACACATAGTAATGTATGTGTTGTTAGTTTCAAAATATTATCATGATTACGTATTTTGATAGATTGCATTGGTTTAGAAGCTCAACGAAAAGAGGAAGACTCGAGTTTCGAAGTGAATTGTTGACTAATTGAGGCAAGTGAATTTCTAAACTCTTGTTAAGTGTAAGAAATGTGTGTATTTTCCTTATGGTATATATTTGGGAGTAATGATACTTGGTGATGGTTGAATGTCAATATTGATTAATTCTAATGATGAAAAAGGAATAACAAAAGGCAACGTGATTAATTGTTTATGTGTGATGTGTTGAGAAAGGTTTGAAAGCTTGTTGAATCATTGTTGATGTGATATCATGTTTGTGTTGTTGTGAATTGTGCAATGCTATGAAAATGGTCATCTCCTCATTATTTGTGTGAACATGTCATTTGTATTATTATGAGACATGGTTGTGAAAAGTATTATGTGCATTGAGAAAGAATGAGAACTGAAAGAGGATGTATCATTTCGAGGGACGTATCGCGCACCGCGATGGATACTATATTTCGAGGGACGTATCGAGCGCCGTGATGGTTACTATTATCAAGGGTCATGTCGTGCACCGCAACAGATGCATGGACAGATATGTCCCCCATGGGTCCCGGACTGAGAGACAGCGGGTGTGTATCACTAGGTCAAACATGCACCATTATACTTGACATTGAATTCCATTGCATTGCACATATTTGTCATAAGTGAACTTTATATTGTGTTTTGTTGATCATGTGAATGCCTTTCTATGGAACTTGTGATTGATGAATACTGAGTTTGTTGTTGAGGATATGTAATTTGTCAAAGTGTTGTTGTTGAGGATATGCAACTTGTCTAAGTGTTGTTGTTGAGTTATGTAATTTATCTAAGTGTTGTTGTTAAGTTATGTAATTTGTCTAAGTGATATTGTTGAGTTATATAATTTGTCTAAGTGTTGTTGTTGAGTTATGTGCTATTTAAACTGCGAGCTATTAGGTTGGACTGAATTTTATGCAGGTTGTAGTTGTGGAGGTTCGGTTGGGGTGGTAGGAGTACCCGTATTTCATCCCCTTAGCTTGTGTTTATAGGTGTACTTGTTGAGTACCTTGTGGTTTGGTACTCACCATTGCTTCTACAATTATTTTTGTAGGTTACTATGCCCAGACCTTTGTGATGTATTCTCTTCTTTTCCGAGGCTTCTTGGAGATTTGTGAGGTAGTTGTTTGTTATCTCAGCAAACCTTCTTAATCCTGTTTATAATTTTGCTCTACTCTAGAAACAATATCATATGAGACTTGAGTTTTTCATTTGATTCGATTGAAATACTTTAGAGGTTTGTACACGTGACAATTAGTTTTTTGGGGTATTTTTGAGTTTATTATAGATTTTTCGCATTTTATTGTAATGGTTGAGTTTTAGGCTGATTTGTCTTGATGGATAAGAAGAGTGTGATCACGTTTATTTTTGGGTCATGACAATAGTTTGCTTTGTCGGTGAATTTTGTGACACATTTTATTATTGTCATCGATAATAGAATACTTTTTAATGTGGTATTAATATCGAAAAGTATTTATTAAAAAACTTGATTTCTAACTTCCACAACAATAAAAACAATCATGAAATCAAATTTATTTCTATATACAATAACAATTATCATAATGTTATATTCTAAATATTAAAAATATTTATTAATACATTGATTTTTAACTCCACAAAAATAAAAAATAATCATGAAAGCAATTTTTTTCTATACACGATAACAATTGACATAATGTTATATTCTAAATTACATTAATAATTATCTTTGATATTACACTTTGAATATCACATTGTAAAAGAAAACTTTGAATCTCACCCCCCACAAAATAACCAATATACTTGGATTTTTTTTCAAGTTATTATTTATTTTTTAATTTTTTTTCTTCCTCTATATTTCTCAAGCCCTTTTCTATTGACATTTTTATTTTTTATTATTTTTTTTATTTTTTAACTAAACATATTTCTTTCGTTTGTAATTTTAATATTCCTTAAAATTTGAATATTAATTTTTTTATTGTCAAATTTTTCCTGTCAAATAGTTTATCATATTTGATACTAAGAATATATTCTATATAATTTTTCTCTGTTAAATAGTCAAACATTGTTCATTCTTTTAGTCACGTAATTTTATATATCTTCAAATTAATTTAAAAATAATGATACATCATTTTAAAGATTATTTTAATAATCAAGATACGAATTTAATGATCATATTCTGTAACAAATATTAAAAATATGTTTACGCAATAATTCTTTAAAGTATTTTTAGGAACAAAAATAGTAACTATTCAAACTCATTTTATTTTAAATTGGTTCAAAATTTTCTTTCAAAAACATGTCAGAACAAGCTTAGCATTTATGACTATTTGAAAAAAGTTAACTAATAGAAACTCTTCATTTTAATACAATTATAAGAATATCTTTATGGGCCTATTTTAAAAGTAAAGACAGCATGAATTCTTCTAGATTTTCATTTTGGTCATTAATTATACAATTATCATTTCACCCTTAAATAATATTAAAATTACTAAAATATCCTTATTTAATAGATATTTTTGGTTTAATGAGAATTTCACACTGTAAAAAAAATCTATAAAAAATGTAGGTTCATATTAAATATCACATCATTATTAGGGTACATATGTCATTTAAGAAAATATATTTGATTGTACTGTTATTATAAATCTTTTATCACTTTTTTTTATGCTTTTTTTGTTTCATTTTATGATACTAGTGATTTTAGGAAAATCAACGAAATTTTTCATATGGTTCTCACATATTTTTAGTTGTTATTTTACTGTGACTCATTGTACTTCTTAGTTTTTAACATTTTTTCAAATAATATGTAACTTTTTTTTGTTTCGATAAAAATAAGGGAGTCAACCAAATTTCATTATGTTTTTTAACTATGTTTTTTATAAAAATGTCTTAAATTGTCACGTTGCGTTTTTAAGCTTTATTTTTATGTAATTTTTGAATATGTAACAAATTAGAAATTAATATAAAGAATTGTAGTTTTCAAATCATTATATTTCGTTTTTAACATACAACTCCCTCCTTTTCGATTTATATGAACTTATTTTTTAATTTCATTTCAAAAAGAAAATAACTTTTGAATTTTAATTTTTTTTATATAGCATATTTAAGATTACAAAATTAAAGCATTTCAATAAACTAAATATAAATATACATATAAATTTTAGTTTTAATTTTCATTGATTTTACCTATATTATACTTGATATATAATTATTAAGAGTTAAGTGTAATCATAATTTATATACTTTTATATAATAAATAGATATTGCAATCGCAATGACCCGGACAAACAAAAGTATTCTTTTATAATTTTAAATAGTCATTTGACTATAATTAATTAATTTGTGGATAATTTATTTATTGTTAATGATAATGAATCAAGTCGCAAATATTAAAATAGGTTAAGAAGAATTACTACTTTTAATACATATTCATTTAGAAAAGAAAATAAAGGGAAGGAAGAAAAATAACCTGTAAATCGGCAGCACAAAATGAAAAACATAAATTTATCAGGTAATCGTCTAAACTTTGTACTATTTATATAGGATGGATATCATATCATTATATTATTAATGTTAGTATAGTTGATTGTTAGTGAAAAAAAAAAGGGAAACAATTAAGTGGGTTTTTAGTTTGAACAATTGAAAAATAGTTTACTGCATATGCCTTTTTATTTAAAGAAAAAAAGGACTTTACAAATCATTACGTAATGATTAGTCAATGATGACTAAAGTAGAACATGGAATATGTGTCATATCAAAGTAAGGTTTGAAACAGATTTTGTTTATAATTTAGTTTGCTGAAAAACATTGTTTGTAATTTAGTTCGCTGCTTTTTTTTTCCTTCTCAGTATTACCATATTATGATTTAAGTGTTGATATATTGGTAAGGAAATTAAATATTAAAGGTAGTGTATTATGTGAATATAATCAGATTTAGGATATTGAAAAACTTGGAACTTAATCTTAGGCTTGAAGCTTAAGAACTTGATTTTAGATTTGGGTGACTTTTGGGTTTAGGCTAGACTTATAGTAATATGTGTAACGACCTCTTAGTTGTTTTGAGCAGTAGAGTTTATTTCTGGTAATTACAGTCTGAGTCGACGGATCCCACGACGGACCGTCATGGGTACGACGGACCGTCGAGAGGGTCTCGTTCCAAAACACTTAGATTTCTGAAATTTGGGTACTGAAATCTACTCTCTGAACTTCGTGACGGAATGTCAGGACGGACCGTCACAGGCGTGACGGGCCGTCACAGGCGTGACGGGCCGTCACAAATCCTTTAGTAAAATTTAGTCTCTGAACTTTGTGACAGAAGCAGCAGGACGGACCGTCGCAGGCACGACGGGCCGTCACAGACTGCGTTATCCCAGGGTGGGTCGGATTCCTGTTAAATATTTTAAGGGGCGTTTTGGACTATTCCTGCTTATAATTATAAAGTTAGTGGTTTAATGTTAATAATTTAATTATTTGGGGGTTAAAGGAGAGAACCTTGAAACAAGTAGTGGGGTATTTTATCATCTTTTATACTTAATTATACGCTAATTAGCTTAAAAGAAAGAGGGTTTGAATAAGAAAAAAAAAGAACAGAGAGAGAGGGAGAAACGATCGATTGAGAGAGAGGAAGAACACATCTTTGGGAAAGTAGATTACTTTACTTCAATTTTTCGGTGGAGGTAGGTTATGGTTTTTATGTTATTGCATAGTAAACTCTTAATAGTGAATGATATGTATTGGGTAGTATTGTAAACCCTTCTATATGCTTAATTGTGTGTTTGCATGATGTGATGATATAATGGTGATGAAATAAGCATGATGAAGCTATTGACTCCTAAATCTTGAAAACCTCTTGTTAATGATGATGCTTTGGTATAAGAGAAGGGTTGATGAACTAAAAGAAAGAGGTTAGGGGATCGGGTGTCACGAACCGACACGTAGTATTAAGGGGATCGGGTGTCACGAACCGACACATAGTATTAGGGGGATCGGGTGTCACGAACCGACACGTAGTATTAGGGGGATCGGGTGTCACGAACCGACACGTAGTATTAGGGGGATCGGGTGTCACGAACCGACACGTAGTATTAGGGGGATCGGGTGTCACGAACCTATATGTAGTATTAAGGGATCGGAGTGTGACACAAGAGGAATAAAGAGAATGAATCTTGAATTACCTTAATATACTCAAAATTTAATGAACCTATTTCCCAAATGAGCATGGTATGGAGGCTTGAGTCCTCATGGGTATACTTGGCGTTATTATCAATGATCTTTGTACTTGTTGTTACTACCTGCTGAGTATTGTAGTTGATTTTATGATATTATCTGATATATATTGCTTTCTATTTTGAGTTGGCCGATGATATCTACTCAGTACTCGTGTTTTGTACTGACCCCTACTTGTATGTTTTCCTTTTGTTCATTGTGGAGTGCAGCAAACGTACCATCGTCTTCAATTCAATCGCAACTCTAGCCAGTCTTCATCACGTCAGATTTCAAGGTGAGCTAAAGTTTCTAGCTTAGACTGGATCTTCTTCTTCATGTCTTGATGCCTTGAAGTTCTGGCATAGACTAGCTATTATTTATGTTTAGTTTCTTAGATACTCTTAGCTTTAGTAATTTGAGGATAGATGTTCTTGTGATGACGACTTCCAGATTTTGGGGATAATAATAAGTATTTGAGTTTTAGAAGTTATTAATCTATTTCTATTAATTAGTTTTAAGTCTTCCGCATTGTATTCTGTTTATTATGGTTAAATGTTGGGGTTTAGATTGGTTGGTTCGCTCACATAGGAGGATAAATGTGGGTGTCACTCACGGCTCAATTTGGGTCGTGACAAACTTGGTATCAGACCATTAGGTTCGTTGGTCTCATCACACAAGAACGAGTCTAGTAGAGTCTTAAGGAACGGTAGGGGGACGCCTTTACTTTTCTTTGAGAGGCTATAAGACTTTAGGAAAATTCCATTCTTTCTTTCTTTCGTGCTATTACTTGGATCCAATTGGTATATAGGTGATACAAATTGGTATCTGACCATCTTCACTCTATTTCGCAGATGGTTAGAACTAGAGCAACAACTACGCCAACACCAACACCGGCAAGACAAGATGCGTCTGAGCCAGCCACTGGGGCTGTAGCTCGAGGAGGAGTAGTGGCAAGAGGCCGTGGAAGAGGTTGTTGGAGGACGTCCTCTAGAGGAAGAGGACAAATACCTGGCCCATCTAGTACTAGGGCGGTGACTCCTCCGCCGACTGAGGAAGTAGAAAGAGAGGGGGAGGAAGGAGAAAATGAGCAAGTGCAGAATGAGGAATTACCACCCCAACCTACCCCAGAGATGATTAATCAGGTTCTTGCTTATCTTAGCGGGTTATCTGATCAGGGCCAGACCCCTCCAGTGTTTTCTTCCACAGCACCTCAGGTTTTGGGAGTACAACATGCAGCTGATGTGGCTCCCCGCATGGATGCCTCATTGGATATAGGCACGTTTCCTCGGTTGAGTACGGGTCCTATAATGACAAGTGATCAGCACGAACTTTACAGTAAGTTCTTGAAATTGAAACCTCCAGCCTTCAAGGGTACTGAATCTGAGGATGCTTATGATTTTCTGGTTGATTGTCATGAGCTACTACACAAGATGGGCATAGTAGAACGATTTGGCGCCGAGTTTGTGACCTATCAATTTCAGGGGAACGCCAAAATGTGGTGGCGGTCACATGTTCATTGTCAACAAACAGAGCATCATTCTCTAGTTTATTCATGGAGAAGTATATACCCCGTACTTTGAGGGATAGAAGGAGAGATGAGTTTCTAAGCCTAGAGCAAGGCAGGATGTCGGTTATTGCTTATGAGGCTAAATTTCGTGCACTCTCAAGATATGCCACCCAGCTTTGCTTCAGTCCACAAGAGCGGACTCGCCGTTTTGTGAAGGGGTTGAGGTCAGATTTGCGGATTTCAGCCTTACAGGTATCTGCTACAGCAAAATCCTTTCAGGAAGTGGTAGACTTTCTGATAGAGGTGGAGGGAGTGAAGCCAGATGATTTCACCATGGCATCAACTACTAAGAAGTTTCGTAAGGGAGGTGAGCTTAGTGGTTCTTACTCCAGAGGGCAGAGTTCTGGAGGTTATACAGCCCGACCTATTCAGTCTTCACTGCAGGCTGTAGCTGCGGGTCCACCGCAGACCGGCCAATAATTCTCTAAGTTTGGAGGTTATCCCAGACTCTGTAATTCTCACAAAGACCTATGCTTGAATCCAGAGAATGTTATGGATGTGGAGAGACTGGACATATTAGGAGAAATTGTCCAAAACAGAGTTACAGACCCCCAATGATCAGAGGTAGAGGTGGTCATGGAAGAGGCCGTCATTCGGGAGGAAGTGGTGGCCGAGGTAATGGTGCTCATCAAAACGGCCAGGGTGACGGGAAAACTGGGCTTCTGCAGCACAACATGGTAGGGGCAACAGGCAGACAGGTGATAGGGCCCATTGTTATGCTTTCCCTAGGAGGTCTGAAGCGGAGACATCTGATGCTGTCATCACAGGTAATCTTTTGGTTTGTGATTGCATGGCTTTTGTATTGTTTGATACTGGATCCACATTTTCTTATGTATCTTCCTCATTTGCTAATGGTCTTAATTTACATTGTGAATTGCTTAACATGCCTATTCGTGTTTCTACTCCGGTGGGTGAGTCTGTGATAGTTGAAAAGGTGTATAGGTCTTGTCTTGTGACTTTTGTGGGGAGCAATACTCATGTAGACTTGGTTATCTTAGAAATAGTTGACTTCGATGTAATTCTGGGTATGACTTGGCTTTCTCCAAATTTTTTAATCTTGGATTGTAATGCTAAAACTGTGACGTTAGCCAAGCCTGGGACAGATCCGTTAGTGTGGGAGGGTGACTACACTTCAAATCCGGTTCATATCGTCTCCTTTCTTCGTGCTATGAGAATGGTTAGTAAGGGTTGTTTAGCTTTCTTGGCAAACCTCACGGATGATACTATCCAAGTACCTTCAATTGAGTCGGTTTCGATAATCCGCGAGTTTTTAGATTTGTTTCCGGCAGACCTTCCTGGTATGCCACCAGATAGAAATATTGACTTCTGCATCGATCTTGAACTGGGTACTCGCCCCATTTCTATACACCCTTATCGAATGGCTCCCGCTGAGTTAAGGGAGTTAAAGGCCCAACTTCAAGAGTTGTTGAGCAAAGGCTTCATTAGACCAAGTGCATCCCCTTCGGGTGCTCCTGTTTTGTTTGTGAAGAAGAAGGATGGAAGCTTTCGGATGTGCATAGACTACAGACAACTGAATAAGCTAATGGTTAAGAACAAGTATCCTCTTCCTCGCATTGATGATTTGTTCTATCAGTTACAAGGCGCTTGTACCTTCTCAAAAATCAACTTGAGATATGGTTATCATCAATTGAAAATACGGGCAGCAGATGTGCCCAAGACTGCTTTTTGGACCAGGTATGGGCATTATGAGTTCCTAGTAATGTCTTTTGGGCTTACGAATGCTCCTGCTGCTTTCATGAGCTTGATGAATGGAATTTTTAAGCCATATCTGGATCTCTTTGTCATTGTATTCATTGATGATATACTGGTATACTCAAAGAGCAAGAAAGAACATGAGGAGCACTTGAGAATTGTGTTGTAAATGTTGAGGGAGAGAAAGCTTTATGCCAAATTCTCTAAGTGTGAGTTTTGGCTAGATTAAGTGTCCTTCTTAGGGCACGTAGTTTCTAAGGATGGAGTGATGGTAGATCCATCTAAGGTTGAAACAGTGAGGATTGGGTAAGACCTACTAATGTGTCAAAAGTAAGGAGCTTTGTTGGTTTAGCTAGCTACTACCGCCAATTTGTCAAGGGGTTCTCTTCTATTGCTTCCCAATTGACAAGCTTGACTAAGAAGAATGTTCCATTTGTATGGTCGGACGAGTGCGAAGAAAGCTTTCACAAACTCAAGACTTTGTTGACTACTGCACCCATTCTCACCTTGCCAGTGGAAGGTAAGAACTTCATTGTTTATTGTGATGCATCTTATTCGGGTTTGGGTGCAGTGCTAATGCCAGAGAAGAACGTAATTTCATATGCTTCGAGGCAATTAAAGATGCACGAACGCAATTACCCGACCCATGATTTGGAGTTGACCGCGGTAGTATTTGCATTAAAGCAATGGAGGCACTATCTATATGGGGTTAAGTGTGAACTCTATACGGATCATCGTAGCCTACAGTATGTTTTAACTCAAAAGGATTTGAACTTGAGACAGTGGAGATGGATGGAATTACTGAAGGACTACGATATCACTATCTTGTTTCATCCGGGAAAAGCTAATGTTGTGGCAGATGCTTTAAGTAGAAAGTCAGGGAGCATGGGAAGTCTAGCCCACTTACAAGCTTCTAGACGCCCATTGGCTAGAGCGGTTCAGACTCTGGCTAAAAACTTTATGAGGTTAGAAGTAAATGAGAAGGGAGGATTTTTTGCCAGTGTGGAGGCAAGATCTTCTTTTCTTGACAAGATCAAGGGAAAATAGTTTAATGATGAGAAGCTGATTCTGATTCGAGATAAGGTCTTGCTAGGAGAGTCTAAAGAAGCAAAAATCGATGAGGAAGGTGTTTTAAAAATTAAGGGAAGGGTATGTGTACCCCGCGTCGATGATTTGATTCACACTATTATTACAAAGGATCATAGATCAAGGTATTCTATACATCCGGGTGCAACTAAGATGTATCGTGATCTAAAGCAACATTTTTGGTGGAGTAGGATGAACCGTGACATTGTTGAGTTTGCTGCTCAATGCCCGAATTGTCAGCAAGTAAAGTATGAACATCACATGCCCGGAGGAACACTTCAGAGAATGCCCATTCCTGAATGGAAGTGTGAGAGAATTGCAATGGACTTCGTGGTTGGTCTTCCAAAGACATTGGGGAAGTTTGACTTTATTTGGGTAATTGTGGACAGATTAACTAAGTCTGCTCACTTCATCCCGGTCAAGGTGACCTACAATGCAGAGATGTTAGCCAGACTCTACATCTCAAAAATTGTTCGATTGCATGGAGTTCCACTTTCTATTATATCAGATAGAGGTACGCAGTTTACTTCTAAGTTTTGGAGAACATTGCATGCTGAATTAGGTACTAGGTTGGACGTTAGCACTGCATTTCACCCTCAGACCGATGGTCAGTTTGAGCGAACAATTCAGGTGCTAGAAGATATGCTTCGTGCATGTGTGATAGAATTTGGTGGTCATTGGTATAACTTCTTACCCTTAGCGGAGTTTTCATACAATAATAGCTACCACTCAAGTATTTATATGGCTCCTTTCGAAGCATTGTATGGGAGGAGATGTAGGTCTCCCATTGGTTAGTTTGATGCATTTGAGGTTAGACCCTGGGGTACTGATATTTTGAGGGATTCATTAGAGAAGGTGAAATCTATTTAAGAAAAGCTTTTAGCGGCTTAAAGCAGGCAGAAGGAATATGCAGATCGAAAGGTTAGAGACTTGGAGTTCATGGAGGGTGAGCAAATCTTGCTGAAGGTTTCGCCCATGAAAGGGGTGATGAGGTTTGGAAAAAGAGATAAGCTAAGCCCGAGGTATATTGGACCATTTGAAGAACTTAAGCGAGTAGGGGAGGTGGCTTATGAATTAGCCTTGCCCCCAGCACTCTCAGGAGTGCACCCGGTATTTCATGTGTCTATGCTGAAAAGGTACCATGGGGATGGAAACTACATCATTCGTTAGGATTCAGTTCTGCTTGATGAGAATTTGTCTTATTAGGAGGAGCCTGTTGCTATTTTACATAGAGAAGTCCGCAAGTCGAGGTCGGGAGATTGCATCCATTAAGGTTCAATGGAAGAATCGGCCGGTTGACGAGTCCACTTGGGAGAAGGAGGCTGATATGCAAGAAAGATACCCACATCTGTTTACAGATTCAGGTACTCCTTTTCGCCTTTGTTTTTCTTCTCGTGATCGTTCGGGGATGAACGATGGGTAAATTGGTATCTATTGTAACGACCTGTTAGTCGTTTTGAGCAGTAGAGTTTATTTCTGGTAATTACAGTCTGAGTCGACGGATCCCATGACGGACCGTCATGGGCACGACGGACCGTCAAGGGGGTCTCGTTCCAAAACACTTAGATTTCTGAAATTTGGGTACAGAAATCGACTCTCTGAACTTCGTGATGGAATGGCAGGACGGACCGTCACAGGCGTGACGGGCCGTCACAGATCCTTTTGTGATATTTAGTCTCTGAACTTTGTGACGAAAGCAGCAGGATGGACCGTCGCAGGCACGACGGGCCATCACAGGCACGACGAGCCGTCACAGACTGCATAATCCCAGGCTGGGTCGGATTCCTGTTAAATATTTTAAGGGGCATTTTGGACTATTCCTGCTTATAATTATAAAGTTAGTGGTTTAATGTTAATAATTTAATTACTTGGGGGTTAAAAGAGAGAACCTTGAAACATGTAGTGGGGTATTTTATAATCTTTTATACTTAATTATATGCTAATTAGGGTAAAAGAAAGAGGGTTTGAATAATAAAAAGAAAAAGAACAGAGAGGGAGGGAGAAACGATCGATTGAGAGAGAGGAAGAACGCAGCTTTGGGAAAGTAGATTGCTTGACTTCAATTCTTTGGTGGAGGTAGGTTATGGTTTTTATGCTATTGCATAGTAAACTCTTGATAGCGAATGATATGTATAGGGTAGTATTTTAAGCCCTTTTATCTGCTTAATTGTGTGTTTGCATGATGTGATGATATAATGGTGATGAAATAAGCATGATGAAGCTATTGAATCATAAATCTTGAAAATCTCTTGTTAATGATGATGTCTTGGTATAAGAGAAGGCTTGATGAACTAAAAGAATGAGGTTAGGGGATCGGGTGTCACGAACCGACACGTAGTATTAAGGGGATCGGGTGTCACGAACCGACACGTAGTATCAGGGGGATCGGGTGTCACGAACCGACACATAGTATTAGGGGGATCGGGTGTCATAAACCGACACGTAGTATTAGGGGGATCGGGTGTCACGAACCGACACGTAGTATTAGGGGGATCGGGTGTCACGAATCGACACGTAGTATTAGGGGATAAGAGTGTCACGTTCCGACACAAGAGAAATAAAGAGAATGAATCTTGAATTACCTTAATATACTCAAAATTTAAAGAACCTATTTCCCAAATGAACATGGTATGGAGGCTTGAGTCCTCATGGGTGTACTTGGCGTTATTATCAATGATCCTTGTACTTGTTGTTGCTACCTGCTGAGTATTGTAGTTGATTTTATGATATTATCTGATATATATTGCTTTCTATTTTGAGTTGGCCGATGATATCTACTCAGTACTCGTGTTTTGTACTGAACCCTACTTGTATGCTTTCCTTTTGTTCATTGTGGAGTGTAGCAAACATACCGTCGTCTTCAATTCAACCGCAACTCTAGCCAATCTTCATCACGTCAGATTTCAGGGTGAGCTAAAGCTTCTAGCTTGGACTGGATCTTCTTCTTCATGTCTTGATGCCTTGAATTTCTGGCATAGACTAGCTATTATTTATGTTTATTTTCTTAGATACTCTTAGCTTTAGTAATTTGAGGATAGATGTTCTTGTGATGATGACTTCCAGATTTTGGGGATAATAATAAGTTTTTGAGTTTTAGATGTTATTAATCTATTTTTATTAATGAGTTTTAAGTCTTCCGCATTGTATTCTGTTTATTATGGTTAACTGTTGGGGTTTAGATTAGATTGGTTGGTTCGCTCACATAGGAGGATAAATGTGGATGCCACTCATGGCTCAATTTGGGTCGTGACAATATGGGTATTGTTAGTTTTGAATACTTATTGTAATCATTAATGTGAATAGATTGCTATGAGTTGGAAGTTCATCGAAAGGGGAAGACTCAAGTCCCAGAGTGAATGATTGATTAATTGAGGAAAGTGAATTTCTAAACTCTTGCTAAGTATATGGAATGCATATATTTCCTTGTGGTATATATCTGGGAGTAATGGGACTTCGTGATAGGTTGACTTGTCCACCTTGATTAATTTTAATGATAACAAAAGTGTAATGAAAGACAATGAGATTATTTGTTTGTATGTGATGTGTTGAGAATGATGTGAGTTCCGTTGTTTTAATGGGAAGGTTTATTATTATAGAATGTGTATTGTAATCCGAGAATGCCAAAGCGTATAAGCGATATATTATTGATTTGATTTATTATGTGTGATTGTTCTTTACTGAACTCGTATAATTGTGATAATTGAGGTTATTATATGTCATAGCGACATTTGTATTTATTGAGATATTGCATCATTTCCTTATTTGATATCATATTGTGCATATGCATTGACATGATATTGTGTATAAGTAAAGGTCTAACACGTGGAAATCGTCTGTGTTGAGATCGAGTATTGATTATTTGGGCACGTGGAGATCGTCTGTGCGATAGAAATGTTATGATTATGATTTGGGCACGTGGAGATGGTCCGTAAAATTTTTTTTAATTATGATAGTGTGCTTATATCGTCCACACAGACACGTGGAGATCGTACTTGTCGGTATATGGACCTTGCGAGTCCCCCATGGGTCATGAAATATCAATGAATTTCCAAGGAATATCATATATGAACGGTTGAGAGAGAAATTGGTATTCTGAGGCAAATTATTTCATAGTATCATATTGCATTGCATCCCATGACATCCTTCATTTTTTATGATTATATGTTTTACTGGTGGTTGGAAAGTACTTCATAATCAATTACCTCTATTTGACGAACTTGATCTTGTGTATTGCTAATATTGTGAGTGACTTTTCGTGCAAGTTTCAAATGTTGAATATTGAGTTTGTAATTGAGGATGTGCAAATTTGTGGAAATGATTTTTGATAAGATGGGTGCTACGAAAACTGTGAACAATTGGGATGGGTTTTATGAAGATTGTAGTTGTGGAGGTTCGGTTGGTGTGTAAGGGATACCTATATTTTATCCC
This sequence comes from Solanum lycopersicum, assembly GCF_036512215.1. Taxonomy (NCBI): domain Eukaryota; kingdom Viridiplantae; phylum Streptophyta; class Magnoliopsida; order Solanales; family Solanaceae; genus Solanum; species Solanum lycopersicum. Next base: position 19,387,688 of record NC_090806.1, read on the forward strand.
CTTAGCTTGTGTTCAGAATTTTACTCGCTGGATACTGTGTGATTTGTAACTCACCCCTTGCTATTACAATTTTTTTTGTAGGTTACTATCCCGGACTTTGTGATATTTTCTCTTCGCCTTGTCTGAGCCTTCTTGTGGAGAATTGTGAGGTAGTTGCTTGTTATCTCAGCAGACCTTCATACTCCTATTTATGATCTTTTTCTATTAAAGAAACAATGTCATTTGATACTAAAAAAATTTTCCTGAATCAGTTGTAATACATTAGAGACTTGTATACGTGACAACCAGATTTTGGGGTACTTTTGAGTAACTTATGAAATTTTTGCATTTTATTGTAATGGTCGAGTCTTAGGCTTATTTGTTTTGGTGAAACAAGACGAGTGTCATCATATCTATTTTTGGATCGTGGCAGCAATAACTCATAAAAAATGAAGAAATACATAAAATGAGGTAATAACTAGTAAGAATAATTAAAGATATGTCTAGAACTATTTAATTTTCTTGTTATCATTCTTCGTACATTTTTATTTTTGCATGAATTTACATTTTTACCTTTGGTCATTATTTAATGCATATATCGAAAGATGTTTCTACAATTACTTATTCTTGTTAGATTTTTGTTATTATGAAATTAAATTTTTATTCTTGGTCATCTTTAATACAAATATATCATGCTATTCATTTTTATTTGTAAAGTTACTTTTTAACATTTTTTTAAAAATTAAACCAAATATATTTTATTAATTATATCACACTTATTTATTTTCAAATATATTAATTAGAAACAAAATAAAAGATGAAAATAATTAATTCATGATAAATTTTTGTATAAAAAGTAACATTTGTTATAAGCATAATGAATTGAAAAAGCATTATGAATTAAATTAAAGTAATATTAAAATAGAGTAATAATAAAATAGATACCACAATAACTCACAAAAAAAAGTGAAGTAATAACAAAATAAGTTACTGGTAATAATAATAACTTGAGATGTTTCTAGAACTATTCAATTTTCTTGTTATCATTCTTGGTAGATTTTTGTTAGTGTGAAATTAAATTTTTGCCCTTAGTCATTATTCATTTCATATATAAAATGATGTTTCTAGAACTATTTATTATTTTTCTTAATATGTTTTTATTTGCATTAAATAACATTTATGCCCTTGATCGTCCTCCACTTCACTCTTCTATATAATAGATAAAAAAAATACTTATTTCATGATAAATTAGGAAACATTTCTATAAGCATAATGAATAGAAAAAATATTAAGAATTCAATAAACATAATATGAAATTAGAGTAATAATAAAATAGATATCACAATTACTTACAAAAAAAAGTGAAATAATAACAAAATAAGTTAATGGTAATAACAATAACTTAGGATGTTTCTAGAATTATTTAATTTTCCTATTTAATGGTAATAATAATAACTTAATATGTTTCTAGAATTACTTAATTTTCTTGTTATCATTCTTGGTGAATTTTTGTTAGTGTGAAATTACATTTTTATCCTTGATCATTATTCACTTCATATATAATTAGATGTTTCTAGCATTATATAATTTTTTTTGTCATCATTCTTGGTAGATTTTTGTTTGCAAGAAGTTAAATTTTACCTTTGATTGTCATTCACCTCATATATAGAAAGATGCTTATCCAATTATTTATACTTGATAGATTTTTGTTAGAATGAAATTACATTTTTATTCTTGGTCGTCTTTAATCCAAACATATCATCCTATTGATTTTTATTTGTAAAGTTACTTTTTAACATTTTTTAATTAATTTCAATCTAATATATATTATTAATATAATCACACTAATTTATTTTCAAGTGTATTATGTAGAACCAAAATAAAGATGGAAATAACTAATTAATGATAAATTAGTAAACATTTTTTATAAGCATAATAAATAGAAAAAATATTAAGAATTAAATAAATGTAATAGTAAAATAGAGTAATAATGAAATAGATATCACAATGACTCACAAAAAAAAGTGAAATAATAACAAAATAAGTTAATGGTAATAACAATAACATAAGATGTGTCTAGAACAATTCAATATACTTGTTATCATTATTGGTAGATTTTTGTTAGTGTTATATTAATACATTTTTGCCCTTGATCATTATTCACTTCATATATAAAAAGATACTTATAGAATTTTTTAGTATTTTTCTTAATAGATTTTTGTTCGCGTAAAATTATATTTTTGCCATTGGTCGTCCTCCCACTTCACCTCTTCTATATAATATACTAGATAAGTATTGTCCGTGCTAAGCACGGACCCACCATGTAATCTTATTCGTGATCTACAATTGATTAATATATATTTGACAATCACATATAGAAATATAAAATAAATAAAAATAGGCTAAATACATAAAATAGATTCCTAAACTTGTTGTATTTTTCCCCTTACGTACCTCAACTATGCCATTTTCTTATTCAATCATTGAACCGCTTGTTCCTTTTAAACATCGTTAGTTGATTTTGATCAGCTTTTCTATTGTAAATGCCTTCGTCTGTGTTCTAATTGTAATGACAAAAGATCTACCTACAATACTCATAAATTCAGTTCCTCTAGATTCTTTGAAAGAAAAGGAGGCAGACTACAATCCCGGGAATGAGAAGGGTAAACTATAAGCAAACCTTACTACTAACTCACTACTAACTCGTGAAACAAAAGATTGTGTCATATTTGTGCAAGTATGAGTCTTCAAATCAAAGGGAATCTCTTAAGTCCTGCACAGTTATATCTGTTAGTGACTCATGTAGAACAGAATACACTGGCCTCACACCAGTTAACTATAACCATAATATACACTTTATCCAAAAATTTGTAACAATTGACTTACAACAGTGTATTACCTAAATATGTGGTGTATTGGAGTGTTAAAAGTAATTTTCTATTTTAATCATACTAGTGAGATCTAAAATTGGATATATTAAAGTCACGATGGAGAGGATCAATAAAGAAAGCAACAAATAACTGACCAACGAAGAAGGTTGAAGAGCTTATAGGTGTCAAGGCTTGACAATATTACTACTATCCTCTCTCATGAACTCTTTTATTCATTGTAGAAAACCAACACTGTCAAATACAACATCTAACAAACATTTTCATTGTTTGAACTAGAACTATTATAAAGTGGACATGTCACACACTTATCGTCGAAAACCTTTGATGACATCTCTGTCAACTATTTCCTCTTTTCTTGAATCAATTTTTTTAAAATTCTTTCAAATGATCAATACAGTAATAGATATTACAACTATATAACATATATATCCAACATATATATATATTATTAGGCAAGAACTTCAAAAATCAATCCAACACTCACAACTTTAATCTTGAATTTTGGAGAATGTAAGATGACATGACTACAGAGGAACAGAAAATTATGCTGCAATCAATATAATATTTATTGTACTTAATTATACATAGTTCTACCAAAGTAAAGACAAATAAAATGATTTAGTTTTACCAAAGTAAGGACAAATTAAAAGTAAGATATGATAAGTTTGTCCCTGTTTACACTCCCTCCGTTCGTTTTCACTTTGGTAGAGTTTATGTATGATTACATTCCCTCCGTTCAAATAAGAACTATCTGCTAATAAGAACAATGTGCCAATAGAAGTGTAATTATACATAGTTCTATCAAAGTAAAGACAAATAAAATAATAAAACAAAAATTTGGTTCTTAAAAATGCAAGAAATCCATAAATCTCACCATTGATTGATCTAATTTATCTAAAGCTTGATCATTACATCAAAAATACAAATCATGAAGGCAAGACTATACAAAATATATCGACAATTTTTTGAATAAACTATTTTTATCTATATTTTTTAATTACTGATAAACTGAGGTCGAAAAGGCTGTCAACTTACTTCTTTTTAATTAATATAGTCATCTTTTCGTAACAACAACTTGATATAATGATATCCTTAAGGTTTAAAACTGTGGCTAGCTATTTATGAATTTCTCCTTGAACTTTTAATGAATTTGTTATATGGCTTTTTATATTCATGAAATAAATTGTTACTTTAAGCAAAAAACTCCAACTACATCTAAGAAATTTTAGTCCCTTGCGATTGAGAAAGTGTGTTGATAGTCTTGGAACTCACATTTCATTCTATCCAAAGTAGGCCCATTTATCTGTGTGATGATGCCCCTTGGTTCCACATATTTCACACACAATATGTTGGTCTCCATGTGGACACTCAAACAACTTCCTCTGCTGCTGCAAGAGATGTTACGTCAAGTAATCCTTTCCATAGCAGTTGGATTGACATTCCTCTACATGAAAAATAAATAACCTTTGTTTATGCAAAATATCAAGAGTACAATATTTTAAGCACGTTCTAATTTTTGGAGGTCCAAGAGTAAAGTGCATGTATGCTAATGAACATAAAGGATTGTTCTTTTTATTAAATCAAAAGAGCGGTGTGTGAGCAACCTTACCCCTACTTTGTGAAGGTAGAGAGTTGTTTTTCGATAGACTCACATCACTATTTTTGGATATGCTTCCGAAAAAAATATATTTACATAAATTTTCAACAACAATTACTAGATGCAATATATAGAATTGACTGAGCCGAAGAACAATCAAGTTCATTTATTCTTTCTTATAAGTATAAAGTTTATACCTATTACAACATAAAATAAATTTGATTCTTTATTCAATTCACTTAAACAACATTCCTAGTGATTCAATATACTCAAAAATAGAACATAAAAGTGATTTAAAAAATACAATAAACATACAACTTTAAAGATAAAATATAGGCAAGAAATACAATAATTTTCTTTATTTTCGTAATTGCTACAAATACAAGATATGAAATATTTTTCACACTTTAAACTGCACTGCTATAGTATAACTTCATAATATTAGTTTGTCCATATTGTTGTGTGTACCCTTTTTTATGCAATTTCATAAACCTGGCATAGGCTTTGACCCAACCACATTTATTTAAATCTTCAAATTTCATTAACTTCTCAATTTTTGTTAATTCACAAATATATCAAAAAACATACACCTACTAATTGTATGATAAAAGTGCATCCCTTCAGAAAGAGCAATAAACATGTTCCCAAATGAAATCTATAATCTATCCAAATCAACTTGAAAAATGAAGTAAAATACTATAACGGAAATTGAGAAAACAAGAATAAAAAAGAGGATATATCTTAAAATAATTAATAAAAAATAATAGAGTATAATTTATACATATCTCAAGAACACATGAGAAATTTAAATCCTGGGCAAAAATCCTATGTGTATTTGATGACTTTTTTTATTGCTTGATCAGCCATTGTAATGAGAGAATATAATTTTACTCTTCAACCCCCAATTTTCATTCAAACCTTAAAATAAAAATCTACAACTCCTAAGGAAACAAACATACATATAATTACAACAATATAACCTTAGAACATAGAGTCATGATAACACACAATCAAAAGAAAAATATGAGAGTTTGAAAATGTCACGAATCAAAACGAGCCGCGAGTGGCACCCACACTTATCCTACTATGTGAGCGAACCAACCAATCTAAACCCCAACATTTCAACCATACTAAACAGAAAATAATGCGGAAGACTTAAAACTCATTAACGAAATCAATTAACAACTTCTAAAATTTATCAATTACTATTATCCCCAAAATCTGGAAGTCATCATCACAAGAACATCTATCCTCAAATTACTAAATCTAAGAGTATCTAAGAAGCTAAAATAAATAAAAGAGATGGTCCATGTCCGAACTTCAAGACATCAAGACGCGAAGGAAATAATCTAGTCCGAGCTACGAGCAATACCTCACCCTGAAGTCTGATTATGCTGAAGTCTGGCAAGAGTTGCGGTTAAGTCGAAGTCGACGGTACGTTTGCTGCACTCCACAAATAACAAAGAGAAAACATACAAGTAGGGGTTAGTACAAGGCACAAGTACTGAGTAGATATCATCGGCCAACTCAAAATTGAAAGCAATATATATCAGATAAAAACATAAAATCGACTACCATACTCAACAGATAACAACAACAAGTACCATAACCATTGGTCATAACTCAAGCACATCTATGAGGACTCACGCCTCCACACTATACTCGTTTGGGAAATAGGTTCTTTAAATTGAGTATATTAACATAATTATAGATTCATTCTTTTTACTATCCTGGTGTCAGAACGTGACACTCTGATCCTCTACTATCCTGGTGTCGGAACGTGACACTCCGATCCTCTACTATCCTGGTGTCGGAACATGACACCCGATCCACTACTACTATCCTGGTGTCGGAACGTGACACCCGATCCACTAATACTATCCTGGTGTCGGAACGTGACACCCGATCCACTACTGCTATGCTGGTGTCGGAACGTGATACCCGATCCACTACTACTATCCTGGTGTTAGAACGTGACACCCGATCTATTAATATTATCCTGGTGTCAAAACGTGACACCCGATCCATTAACCTTATTCTTTTAGTTCATCAAGCCTTATTTTATACCAAGGCATCATCATTAAAAGAGAGGGTTTTAGGTTTAAGCTTCAAAACCTCATCTTTCCAACCCATTTCAATTACATAATTACATCATGCAAGCATACGATTAAGCATATAGAAGACTTACAATACTACCAATACATATCATTCTCTATTAAGAGTTTACTATGAAATAGCATAAACCATAACCTACCTCCACCGAAGAATTCGCGATCAAGCAAGCTATCCCCCAAAACCTTTGCTTTCCTCTTTGTTTCTCTCTTCTCTCGATCGTTCTCCCTCTCTTTCTCTGTTCTTTCTATTTTTCCTTCTTCTAACACTTTTTCTATTACCCTAATTACCATATTATTAAGTATAAAAGATGGTAAAAGTAACCCACTATTTATTCCAAGGTTGTCTCCTTTAACCCCCAAGTAATTGAATTATTAACATTAAACCACTAACTTTATAATTATAAGCAGGAATAGTCCAAAACGCCTCTGAAAACATTTAACAGAAATCCGACCCAGTCAGGGTTACGTAGACTGTGACGGCCCGTCGTGCCTGCAAAGGTCCGTCCTGCTGCTTCCGTCACAAAGTTCAGAGACTAAATTTCACTAGAGGGTCTGTGACGGTCCGTCGTGCCTACGACGGTCCGTCCTGCCATGTCGTCGCGAAGTTCAGAGAGTTGTTCTCAGTATCGAATTTTTCCAGAGTCTAAGTGTTTTGGAACGAGACACCCTCGACGGTCCATTGTGAGATCCGTCGACTCAGACAGTTATTACCAAAAATAAACTCTACTGCTCAAAACGACTAAATAGGTCATTACAATAGATACCAATTTACCCATCGTTCGTCCCCGAATGATCACAAGAATAAAAACAAGGAGGAAAAGGAGTACCTTAATCTGTAAACAGGTGTGGATATCTTTCTTGCATACCGGCCTCCTTCTCTGTAATAACCTGTTTAGTCGTTTGAGCAGCAGATTTTATTTCTGGAAAAACAGGCTGAGGCGACGAACCCAACGACGGACCGTCGCAGGGTCTTGTTTCAAAACACTTAGAAAATCTGAAATTGGGTACTGAAAATCGACTCTCTGAACTTCGTGACGGAATGGCAGGACAGACCGTCACAGGCGTGACGGACCGTCATAGATTGTTCAGTGGAAATTGACTCTCTGACCCTTGCGACGACGTGCAGGACGGACCGTCGCAGGCACGACGACCCGTCACAGCTTGTGTAATCCCAGTTGGAGTCGGATTTCTGGTTAAGTTTTAAGTAGATGTTCTTGTGATGAAGACTTTCAGGTTTTGGGAATAATAGATGTTGAATATTGATAGTTATTGAATTGGTTTTTATTAATGAGTTTAAGTCTTCCGCATTACCTTCTGTTGTTATTACATTAAAATTTTAAGGTTTAGATCGGTTGGTTCGCTCACATAGGAGGGTAAGTGTGGGTTCCAGTCGCAACCCGGATTTTGGGTCGAGACAAACTTGGTATCAGAGCATTAGGTTCGTTGGTCTCATCACACAAGAACAGGTCTAGTAGAGTCTTAAGGAACGGTAGGGGGACGCCTTTACTTTTCCTTGAGAGGCTGTAAGACTTTAGGAAAAATTTCACTCTTTCATTCTTTCTTTCGTGCTACTACTTGAGTCCAATTGGTATCTAGGCGATACGAATTGGTATATGACCATATTCAATCTCTTTCGCAGATGGTTAGAACTAGAGCAACGACTACGTCAACACCAACACCGGCCAGACAAGAAACAACTGAGCCAGCCACTGGGGCTGTGGCTCGAGGAAGAACAGCGGCAAGGGGCCGTGGTAGAGGTCATGGGAGGACGTCCTTTAGAGGAAGAGGACGAGCACCGAGCCCATCTGGTACTAGGGCGGTGATTCCTCCACCGACTGAGGAAGTAGTAAGAGAGGGGGAGGATGGGGTGAATGAGCAAGTACAGAATGAGGAAATGCCACCCCAACCTACCCCAGAGATGATCAATCAGGTTCTGGCTTATCTTAGCGGGTTATCTGATCAGGGCTAGACACCCCCAGTGTTTTCTGCACCAGCACCTCAGGCTCCGGAGGTACAACATGCGGCTACTATGGCTTCCCACATGGATGTTCCATTGGAAATAGGCATGTTTCCACGTCTGACTGCTGGGCCTATAATGACAAATGATCAGCATGAACTTTTCAGTAAGTTCTTGAAATTGAAACCTCCAGTCTTCAAGGGTGCGGAATCTGAGGATGCTTATGATTTTCTGGTTGACTGTCACGAGCTACTACACAAGATGGGAATAGTAGAACGGTTTGGTGTGGAGTTTGTGACTTATCAGTTTCAAGGGAACGCCAAAATGTGGTGGCGGTCACATATCGAGTGTCAACCAATAGAGGCACCACCTATGACTTGGGCCTCATTCTCTAGCCTGTTTATGGAGAAGTATATCCCCCGAACTTTGAGGGATAGGAAAAGGGAAGAGTTCTTCAGCCTAGAGCAAGGTAGGATGTCGGTCAATGCATATGAGGCTAAGTTTCGTGCATTATCCCGGTATGCCACTCAACTCTGTTTCAGTCCTCAAGAGCGGATTCGCCGGTTTGTGAAGGGGTTGAGGTCAGAATTGCGGATTTCATCCTTACAGATAGCGGCAACGGCAAAATCCTTCCAAGAAGTGGTAGACTTTGTGATAGAAGTGGAAGGAGTGAAGCCAGACGACTTCACCACAACATCGACATCAAAATGGTTTCGAAAGGGAGGTGAGTTTAATGGTTCTTACACTAGAGGACAGGGTTTGGGAAGTTACTCAGTCCGACCAATTCAGTCTTCACTACAGATTGTAGTTGGGGGACCACCTCAGACCGGTCAACACTTCTCCGAGGGGCATATGCTTGCCTCCAGAGAATGTTATGGATGTGGGGAGATTGGACATATTAGGAAAAATTGTCCCAGACAAAGTTATAGACCCCCAATAGCTAGAGGTAGAGGTGGTCATGGTAGAGGCCGTTAATCTGAAGGACGTGGTGGTCGAGGTAATGGTGGTCACCAAAACGACAGAGGTAATGGGAACACTGGGGCCACTACATCACAACATGGTAGGGGCAACGGACAGACGAACGATAGGGCCCATTGTTACGCTTTCCCTGGGCGGTCTGAAGCGGAGGCATCTGATGCTGTCATCACATGTAATCTTTTGGTTTGTGATTGCATGGCTTCTGTATTATTTGATCCCGGATCCACATTTTCTTATGTATCTTCCGCATTTGCTAATGGTCTTAATTTACATTGTGAATTGCTTGACATACCTATTCGTGTTTCTACTCCGGTGGGTGAGTCTGTGGTAGTTGAAAAGGTATATAGGTCTTGTTTGGTGAACTTTGTGGGGAGACACACTTATGTAGATTTGGTTATCTTAGAAATGGATGATTTTGATGTAATTCTGGGTATGACTTGCCTTTCTCCGCAATTTGCGATCTTTGATTGTAATGCTAAAACGGTGACGTTAGCCAAGCCTGGGAAAGATCCGTTAGTGTGGGAGGGTGACTACACTTCCAATCCGGTGCGTATCATCTCTTTTCTTCGTACTAAGAAAATGGTTAGTAAAGGGTGTTTAGCTTTCTTGGCACATCTCAAGGATGACACTACCCAAGTACCTTCGATTGAGTCGGTTTCAGTAGTCCGTGAGTTTCTGGATGTGTTCCCTGCAGATCTTCCTGGTATGCCACCAGATAGGGATATTGATTTCTGTATTGATCTTGAACCGGGCACACGCCCCATTTCTATACCCCCTTATAGAATGGATCCCGCGGAGTTAAGAGAGTTAAAAGCCCAACTTCAAGAGTTGTTAAACAAAGGCTTTATTGGACCAAGTGCATCTCGTTGGGGTGCTCCGGTTTTGTTTGTGAAGAAGAAGGATGGGAGTTTTCGAATGTGCATAGACTACAGATAACTGAATAAGGTAACCATAAAGAACAAGTATCCTCTTCCTCGCATTGATGACTTGTTCGATCAGTTACAAGGTGCTTGTGTCTTCTCTAAGATTGACTTGAGATCCGGTTATCATCAGTTGAAAATACGGGCAACGGATGTGCCAAAGACTGCTTTTCGAACAAGGTATGGGCATTACAAACTTGTAGTGATGTCTTTTGGTCTTACGAATGCCCCTGCTGCGTTCATGAGCTTGATGAACGGGATTTTTAAGTCATATTTGGACCTCTTCGTGATCGTATTTATTGATTATATATTGGTATACTCAAAGAGCAAGAAGGAACATGAAGAGCATTTGAGAATGGTACTGGAAATGTTGAGGGAGAAAAAGCTTTATGCCAAGTTCTCTATGTGTGAGTTTTGGCTAGATTCAGTGTCCTTCTTGGGACACGTGGTTTCTAAGGATGGACTAATGGTGGATCCTTCTAAGATTGAGACAGTGAAGAATTGGGTAAGACCTACTAATGTGTCAGAAATAAGGAGCTTTGTTGGGTTAGCTAGCTACTACCGCCGATTCGTCAAGGGATTCTCTTCTATTGCTTCCCAACTGACGAACTTGACTAAGCAAAATGTTCCATTTGTATGGTCGGATGAGTGTGAGGAAAGCTTTCAGAAGCTCAAGACTTTGTTGACTACCGCACCTATCCTTACCTTGCCAGTAGAGGGTAAGAACTTCATTGTTTATTGTGATGCATCCTATTCTGGTTTGGGTGCAGTACTAATGCAAGAGAAGAGTGTGATTGCTTATGCTTCAAGGCAATTAAAGGTGTATGAACGTAACTATCCGACCCACGATTTGGAATTGGCTGCGGTGGTGTTTGCATTAAAGCAATGGAGACACGACGAACCCAACGACGGACCCAACGACGGACCGTCATGGGCACGACGGACCGTCGCAGGGTCTCGTTTCAAAACACTTAGAAAATCTAAAATTAAGTACTGAAAATCGACTCTCTGAACTTCGTGACGGAATGGCAGGACGGACCGTCACAGGCGTGACGGACCGTCATAGATTGTTCACTGGAAATTGACTCTCTAACCCTTGCGACGACCTGCAGGACGGACCGTCGCAGGCACGACGGCCCATCACAGCTTGCGTAATCCCAGTTGGAGTCGAATTTCTGGTTAAGTTTTAAGGGACGTTTTTGACTATTCTTGCCTTAATTATAAAGTTCGTGGGTTTATATTAATAACTCAAATTCTTGGGGGTTAAAAGAGGTAACCCTAAGTTAATTAGTGGGGTATTATTGTCATCTTTTATTCTTCATTATATACTAATTAGGGTAAAAGAAAGAGGGTTTGAATCAGAAAATAGAAAGAACAAGAAGGGAGAGAGAGAAACGATCGAGAAGAAGAGGAAAACACCAAGCTTTGAGGATTAACTTGCTTGATTTCAATTCTTCGGTGGAGGTAGGTTATGGTTTCATGCTTTCATAAGTAAACTCTTAATAGTGAATGATATGTATTGGTAGTATTGTAAACCCTACTATATGCTTAATGGTATGTTTGCATGAATATGATTATGTGATTGTGATAAGATAAGCATGATGAAAATATTGAATCCCAAATCTTGAAAAGAAACTTTAATATACATTATTAATGATGAGGCCTTGGTATAGAAGAAGGCTTGATGAATTAAAGTAATGGGATTGATGATGCCTTGGTATAGAGAAGGCTTGATAATTTACAGAATGATATTAGTGGATCGGAGTGTCACGTTCCGACACATAGTATTAGTGGATCAGAGTGTCACGTTCCGACACATAGTATTAGTGGATCAGAGTGTCACGTTCCGACACATAGTATTAGTGGATCGGAGTGTCACGTTCCGACACATAGTATTAGTGGATCAGAGTGTCACGTTCCGACACGTAGAATTAGGGGATCGGAGTGTCACGTACCGACACATATAGGGGATCGGAGTGTCACGTACCGACACATATAGGGGATCGGGTGTCACGAACCGACACGTAGAATTAGGGGATCGGAGTGTCACATACCGAGACATAGCAGTAGGGGATCGGAGTGTCACGTACCGACACAAGAGGAAGAAATATAATGAATCTTGAAAGATGATAATATACTCAACTTAATAAACTTAATTCCCAAATGAGTATGGTGTTGAGGCTTGAGCCCTCATGGATGAACTTGATTGTACTTATTGATGATTATAGTACTTGTTGTTGCTACATGTTGAGTTTTATAGTATATTTACGATATTATTTGATATATATTGTTCCCTATTTTGAGTTGGCCGATGATATCTACTCAGTACCCGTGTTTTGTACTGACCCTTACTTTTATGTTTTTCTTCTTGTTATTTGTGGAGTGCAGCAAACGTGCCGTCATCTTCGACTAAACAGTAACTCAAGCCAGTCTTCGTCACACCGGATCTTCAGGGTGAGCTAACGCTTCTAGCTTGGACTGGATCTTCTCCTTCATGTCTTGATGCCTTGAACTTCCAGCATGGACTAGCTTCTTATGTATTTTTAGCTTCTTAGAAACTCTTAAAATTAGTAGTTTAAAGTAAATGTTCTTGTGATGATGACTTCCAGGTTTTGGGAATAATAGATGTTGAATATTGATAGTTATTGAATTGGTTTTTATTAATGAGTTTAAGTCTTCCGCATTACCTTCTGTTGTTATTACATTGAAATATTAAGGTTTAGATCGGTTGGTTCGCTCACATAGGAGGGTAAGTGTGGGTGCCAGTCGCAACCCGGATTTTGGGTCGTGACATTCTCCCAAGTGAACTCTTCAACGGGTCGATTCTTCCATTGAACTTTGATGGATGCAATCTCCCTTGATCTCAACTTGCGAACTTCTCTATCTAAAATGGCAATAGGCTCCTCCTCATAAGACAAATTTTCATCAAGGAGGACTGAATCCCAATGAATGATGTAGTTTCCATCCCCATGGTATCTTTTCAACATAGACACATGAAATACCGGGTGCACTCCTGACAGTCCTGGGGGTAAGGCTAATTGATAAAATACCTCCCCCACGCGCTTCAGAACTTCAAATGGACCAAGGTACCTCGGACTAAGCTTACCTCGCTTACCGAACCGCATCACCCCTTTCATGGGCGACACCTTCAGCAAGACTTGCTCACCCTCCATAAACTCCAAGTCTCTAACTTTTCGATCTGCATACTCTTTCTGTCTACTTTGAGCCGCTAAAAGCTTTTCTTGAATGCATTTTACTTTATCTAATGATTCCCTCAAAAGGTCAGTACCCCAAGGTCTAACCTCAAATGCATCAAACCACCCAATGGGAGACCTACATCTTCTCGCATACAATGCCTCAAATGGGGCAATATCAATACTTGAGTGATAGCAATTGTTGTATGAGAACTCTGCTAAGGGAAAGAAGTTATCCCAATGACTACCAAACTCTATCACACATGCACGAAGCATATCCTCCAAAACCTGAATCGTTTGCTCAGACTGACCATCGGTCTGAGGGTGAAATGCAGTACTAAGATCCAACCTAGTACCCAATTCAGCATGCAATGTTTTCTAAAATCTAGAAGTAAACTGTGTACCTCTATTTGATATGATGGACAGTGGAACCCCATGCAATCGAACAATTTCTGAGATGTAGAGTTTGGCTAACTCCTCTGCATTGTAAGTTACCTTAACCGGAATGAAGTGAGCAAACTTAGTTAATCTGTCAACAATTACCCAAGTGGAGTCATACTTACCCATTGTCTTTGGAAGACCAACCACGAAGTCCATTGCAATTCTCTCCCACTTCCATTCAGTAATGGGAATTTTCTGAAGTGTCCCTCCAGGCCTCTGGTGTTCATACTTTACCTGCTGACAATTCGGGCATTGAGCAACAAAATCCACAATGTCACGCTTCATGCTACTCCATTAAAAATGTTGCTTTAGGTCACGACACATCTTTGGTGCACCAGGATGTATAGAATACCTTGAGCTATGAGCCTCTGTAAGAATAGTGTGAATCAAATCATCTACGCGGGGCACACATACCCTTCCCTTAATTCTCAAAACACCTTCCTCATCAATTTTTGCTTCTTTAGCCTCTCTTCGCAATACCTTATCTCGAATCCGGTTCAGTTTCTCATCAGTGAACTGCTTTCCCTTAATCTTGTCAAGAAAGGAAGATCTTGCCTCCACACAGGCCAAAAATCCACCCTTCTCATTTACTTCTAGCCTCATGAGTTCATTAGCTAGAGTATGAACCTCTCTAGCCAATGGGCGTCTGGAAATCTGTAAGTGAGCTAGGCTTCCCATGCTCCCTACTTTTCTACTTAACGCATCTGCCACAACGTTAGCTTTTCCCGGATGATACAAGATAGTGATATTGTAGTCCTTCAGTAGTTCCATTCATCTCCTCTGTCTCTGATTAAAATCTCTCTGAGTAAAGACATACTGTAGACTACGATGATCCGTATAGACTTCACACTTAACCCCATATAGATAATGTCTCCATTGCTTTAATGCAAACATTACTGCAGCCAACTCCAAATCATGGGTCGGATAATTATGTTCATGCACCTTTAATTACCTTGAAGCATAAGCAATTACATTCTTCTCTTGCATTAGCACTGCACCCAAACCAGAATAGGATGCATCACAGCAAACGGTGAAATTCTTACCTTCCACTGGTAGGGTAAGAATTGGTGCAGTGGTCAACAAAGTCTTGAGCTTCTGAAAGCTTTCTTCACACTCATCCGACCATACAAATGGAACACTCTGCTTAGTCAAATTTGTCAGTTGGGAAGCAACAGAAGAAAATCCCTTGACGAATCGACGGTAGTAGCTAGCTAAACCAACAAAGCTCCTTACTTCCGTGACATTAGTAGGTCTTACCCAACTCCTCACTACTTCAATATTAGAAGGATCCACCATCACTCCATCCTTAGAAACCACATGCCCCAAGAAGGACACTGAATCTAGCCAAAACTCACACATGGAGAATTTGACATAAAGATTTTTCTCCCTCAATACTTCCAATATAATTCTCAAGTGCTCCTTATGTTCTTTCCTGCTCTTTGGGTATACCAGTATATCATCAATGAATACAATAACAAAGAGGTCCAGATATGCCTTAAAAATCTCGTTCATCAAGCTCATGAAAGCAGCAGGGGCATTCGTAAGCCCAAAAGACATTAATAAGAACTCATAATGCCCATATCTGGTCCGAAAAGCAGTCTTGGGCACATCCGTTGCCCGTATTTTCAATTGATGATAACTAGATCTCATGTCGATTTTTGAGAACGTACAAGCACCTTGTAACTGATCGAACAAATCATCGATGAGAGGAAGAGGATACTTGTTCTTAATAGTTACCTTATTCAGTTGCCTTTAGTCTATGCACATCCTAAAACTTTCATCCTTCTTCTTCATAAACAAAACAGAAGCACCCCAAGGGGATGCACTTGGTCTAATGAAGCCTTTGCTTAACAACTCTTGATGTTGGGCCTTTAACTCTCTTAACTCACAAGGCGCCATCCTATAAGGGGGTATGGAAATGGGGCGAGTACCCGGTTCAAAATCAATGCAAAAGTCAATATCCCTATCCGGTGGCATACCAAGAAGGTCTGCAGGAAACACATCCAAAAACTCACGGACTATCGAAACCGACTCAATTGAAGGTATTTGAGTAGCATCATCCCTGAGGTATACCAAGAAAGCTAAACAACCCTTACTAACCATTCTATTAGCACGAAGAAAGGAGATAATGCGAACTAGAGTGGAAGTTTAGTCACCCTCCAACACTAATGGATCTGTCCCAGGCATGGCCAACGTTACAGTTTTAGCATTGCAATCTAAGATTGCAAAATTTGGAGAAAGCTAAGTCATACCCAGAATTACAGCGAAGTCAACCATTTCTAGGATAACCAAGTCTAAATGAGTATTTCTCCCCAGAAAAGTCACAAGACAAGACCTATACACCTTTTCAACTATCACAGACTCACCCACCGGAGTAGAAACACGAATAGGCATGTCAAGCAAATCACAATGTAAATCAAAACCAGTAGCAAATGAGGAAGATACATAAGAAAATGTGGATCCAGGATCAAACAGTACAGAAGCAATGCAATCACAAACCAAAAGATTACTTGTGATAACAGCATCAGATGTCTCCGCTTCAGATCTCCCAGGGAAAGCATATCAATGGGCCCTATCACCTGTTTGTCCGTTGCCCCTACCATGTTGTGCTGCAGAAGTTCCAGTTTGCCCGCCACCCCGGTTGATTTGGTGACCACCAATACCTCGGCCACCACGTTCTCCAGAATAGCAGCCTCTTCCATGACCACCTCTACCTCTGACTATGGGGGCCTGTAACTCTGTTTTGGACAATATCTCTTAATATGTCCAATTTCCCCACATCCATAACACTCTCTGGGTTTAAGCATAGGTCTCTGTGAGAACGACGCAGTCTGGGTATAACCTCCAAACTCAGAGAAATGTTGATTGGTCTGCGGTGGACCCCCAGCTACAGCCTACAGTGAAGACTGAATAGGTCGGGCTGGGTAACCTCCTACACCCTGTCCTCTAGAGTAAGAACCATTAAACTCACCTCCCTTAAGAAACTTCTTAGTTGTTGATGCCATGGTGAAGTCATCTTCCTTCACTCCCTCCACCTCTATCACAAAGTCTACCACTTCCTGAAAGGATTTGGCTGTAGTAGATAGCTGTAAGGCTGGAATCTGCAAATCTGACCTCAATCCCTTCACAAATCGGCGAATATGCTCTTGTGGACTGAAGAAAAGTTGGGTGGCATACCTAGATAATGCACGAAACTTAGCCTCATATGCAGTAACCGACATCCTGCCTTGCTCTATGCTCAGGAACTCATCTCTCCTCCTATCCCTCAAAGTCAAGGGTATATACTTCTACATAAACAAGCTAGAGAATGATGCCCAAGTCATAGGTGGTGCTTGTGCTGGTTGACACTCAACATACGATCGCCACCACATTTTGGCATTCCCTTAAAATTGATAGGTCACAAACTCGACGCCAAATCGTTCTACTATACCCATTTTGTGTAGTAGCTCATGACAATCAACCTGAAAATCATAGGCATCCTCAGATTCAGCACCCTTGAAGACAGGAGGTTTCAATTTCAAGAACTTACTGAAAAAGTTCATGCTGATCACTTGTCATTATAGGCCCTGTAGTCAATACAGGAAACGTGCCTATTTCCAATGAGGCATCCATGCGGGGAGCCACAGCAGCTGCATGCTGTACTCCCGGAACCTGAGGTGATGGTGCAGAAAACACTGTAGGTGTCAGGCCTCGATCATATAACCCACTAAGATAGGAAAGAACCTGATTAATCATCTCTGGGGTAGGTTGGGGTGGTAATTCCTCACTCTGCACTTTTCCATTCTCCCCTTCCTCACCCTCTCTTACTACTTCCTCAGTCGGTGGAGGAGTCACCGCCCTAGCACTAGATCGGCCAGGTGCTTGTCCTCTTCCTCCAGAAGACGTCCTCCCGCGACCTCTACCGCGGGCTCTTGCCACTACTCCTCTTCGAGCTACAGCCCCAGTGGCTGGCTCAGACGCATCTTGTCTTGCCGGTGTTGGTGTTGGCGCAGTTGTTGCTCTAGTTCTAACCATCTGCGAAATAGAGTGAAGATGGTCAGATACCAATTTGTATCACCTAGATACCAATTGGATCCAAGTAATAGCACGAAATAAAGAAAGAATGGAATTTTCCTAAAGTCCTATAGTCCCTCAAGGAAAAGTAAAGGCGTCCCCCTACCGTTCCTGAAGACTCTACTAGACTCGTTCTTGTGTGATGAGACCAACGAACCTAATGCTGTGATACCAAGTTTGTCACGATCCAAAACGAGCCGCGAGTGGCACCCACACTTATCCTACTATGTGAGCGAACCAACCAATCTAAACCCCAACATTTCAACCATAATAAACAGAAAATAATGCGGAAGACTTAAAACTCATTAACGAAATCAATTAACAACTTCTAAAATTTATAAATTACTATTATCCCCAAAATTTGGAAGTCATCATCACAAGAACATCTATCCTCAAATTACTAAATCTAAGAGTATCTAAGAAGCTAAAATAAATAAAAGAGATGGTCCATGTTCAAACTTCAAGACATCAAGACGTGAAGGAAAGAATGCAGTCCGAGCTAGGAACAATAGCTCACCCTGAAGTCTGATTATGTTGAAGTCTGGCTAGAGTTGCGGTTGAGTCGAAGTCGACAGTATGTTTGCTGCACTCCACAAATAACAAAGAGAAAACATACAAGTAGGGGTCAGTACAAGGCACAAGTACTAAGTAGATATCATCGGCCAACTCAAAATAGAAAGCAATATATATCAGATAATAACATAAAATAGACTACCATACTCAACACATAACAACAACAAGTACCATAACCATTGGTCACAACTCAAGCACATCTATGAGGACTCACGCCTCCACACTATACTCGTTTGGGAAATAGGTTCTTTAAATTGAGTATATTAACATAATTCAAGATTCATTCTTTTTACTATCCTGGTGTCGGAACGTGACACTCCGATCCTCTACTGTCCTGGTGTCGGAACGTGACACTCCGATCCTCTACTATCCTGGTGTCGGAACGTGACACACGATCTACTACTACTATCCTAGTGTCGGAACGTGACACCCGATCCACTAATACTATCCTGGTGTCTGAACGTGGCACCCGATCCACTACTACTATCCTGGTGTCGGAACGTGACACCCGATCCATTACTACTATCCTGATGTCGGAATGTCACACCCGATCCACTACTACTATCCTGGTGTCGGAATGTGACACCCGATACATTAATACTATCTTGGTGTCGGAACGTGACAACCGATCCATTAACCTCATTCTTTTAGTTCATCAAGCCTTCTTTTATACCAAGGCATCATCATTAACAGAGAGGGTTTTAGGTTTAAGCTTCACAACCTCATCTTTCCAACCCATTACAATTACATAATCACATCATGCAAGCATACAATTAAGCATATAGAAGACTTTACAATACTACCAATACATATCATTCTCTATTAAGAGTTTACTATGAAATAGCATAAACCATAACCTACCTCCACCGAAGAATTCGCGATCAAGCAAGCTATCCCCCAAAATCTTTGCTTTCCTCTTCGTTTCTCTCTTCTCTCAATCGTTCTCCCTCTCTTTATCTGTTCTTTCTATTTTTCCTTCTTCAAACTCTTTTTCTTTTACCCTAATTACCATATAATTAAGTATAAAAGATGGTAAAAGTAACCCACTATTTATTCCAAGGTTGTCTACTTTAGCCCCCAAGTAATTGAATTATTAACATTAAACCACTAACTTTATTATTATAAGCAGGAATAGTCCAAAACACCCCTTAAAACATTTAACAGAAATCTGACCCAGTTAGGGTTACACAGACTGTGACGGACCATCGTGCCTGCGAAGGTCCGTCCTGCTGCTTCTATCACAAAGTTCAGAGACTAAATTTCAGTAAAGGGTCTGTGACGGTCCGTCGTGCCCACGACGGTCCGTCCTGCCATGTCCTCGCGAAGTTCAGAGAGTTGTTCTCAGTACCCAAATTTTCCAGAGTCTAAGTGTTTTGGAACGAGACACCCTCGATGGTCCGTCGTGCCCATGACGATCCGTCGTGGGATCCGTCGACTTAGACAATTATTACCTTAAATAAACTCTACTGCTCAAAACGACTAAACAGGTCATTACAGAAAAAGTCATAGACAAGAAATTGAAAGTGATAAAATATAGAGACGATAAACCTCAGAAAAGGATGTGTAATTCCCCTCAAACTAACGAAAAGAGGACTCATTTGAAGGATCCACAATTCTCCCCTGCCATGAAATTACACAGCTATACCTGGACAACAATATCAGAAATCAGAAATTACATAGCATATAATAAAATAAATCAAGGATCTAAAGAACCAAAATTGTATCATATTGCTCTTCACCAAACATGGATAAATTTCATAAATATTTGGCATTTATGCTTTATCAATTTTCTTCCTCTTCCATGTCATGTGTTTCCAATTGGAATATTTAACAGTATAACTATTTAACTCGTAATCCATAAGCTTTGAACCGTTAGGAGAAGAAGAGATTTGAGGGAGATGATCCATCATTTTGTCTATGAGGCGTTGGCAATTGTTTATATTATAATAATCTAGAAGTTGAGGAAAAAGATCTAGAACAATTGGAAATGAAAAGAAAAAGTAATTTGGTTTGCTAAAATATCAATCATGTGTAATTACTATTTTACCCTTGTATCATAACATAATTATAAAATTGTCGTTGATCATCCTACTTCATCATGCTTCTATGTAATACTAGAAATATAAGACTTTTGAGGTAACAAAGTATTGTTCTAATTATTGTGTAGCCATATAATTATAATTATTATTTTAATGTTGGAGTCAAAAATAAAATAGGAAAAAGTGATTTTGAAATTTAGAAAAAAAAGAAGAAAATTAATAGTATGGATTAAGTATTATATGTGGGTTTGCGTGCAGCATGAAGAGTCACATTTATTAGGCTCAATTTTTATTTATTTGGGTGGCATGATGATTGCAATGTCATTAGGGAATATGTTATATTATAAGATAAATCCAACAGTCATACGTATAGGAAATTTTGAGGGATTAGTTTTAGGGTTCCTGTGATTTAGATTTAATATGTTTACATCACTTAATTAACTTTGATTTGAATTCCTTTTTATAGTTATCACATTATGAATTAAGTTTTGATATATTAAGATATACAATTAACTTTATATTATTTGTATATTAAGACAAAACCTTAGGCTTGAAATTTGGAAAAGAGCCTCGTAGAGTTTACCTATTAGTTAGTGTCCAGATTAGGATAACTTGATTATAAATTCGATGTTATTTTTTAGGTCTAGTATGGACCTGTAGTGGTATGGGTCTTGTTAGTTTTGAAATCTTATTATGGACAATTATTTGAATAGATTTCTTTGAATTGGAACTTAAATGAAAGGGGAAGACTCATATCTCAGAGTGATTGTTCGACTATTTTAGGCAAGTGAATTTCTAAACTCTTGCTAAGTGTATAGAATGCATGTATTTCCTTGTGGTATGTGTTTCGGAGTAATAGGAATTTGTGGAGTTGACTTTTCAACCTTTATTAATTCTAACGATGAAAAGGGATTTTAAAAAAAAGGCAATGTGATTGATTGTTTGTGTGTGATGGGTTGAAAATGGTAGGAGTACCTCCGTTATAAAGGCAAGGATTATTACTATAGAATGAGGATTGTAATACTAGAATGTCAAAGCATATGGGTATTAATTGATATATTGCTGACTTGATTTTTATGTGTGATTATGTTTCTTATTGAACCCGTATAATTGTGATAATTGAGGTGATTATATGTCATAGATACATTTGATTTATTGAGATGTTACATCATCTCCTTTATTTGACATCATTTGTGCACATGCATTGATATGAGATTGGGTGTGAGTAAAGGTATAACACGTGAAGATCGTCTGTGTTGAGATCGAGTTATGATTATATAGGCACGTGGAGATCGTCTGCGATAGAAATGTTATGATTATGATTGGGCATGTGGAGATCATCCGTGCAAAATTTATTTGATTATGATAGTGCGTTGAGATTGTCAGCACAAACACATGGAGATCGTCCATATCGGTATATGGACCACGCGAGTCCCCCATGGGCCATGAATTCTAGGTGTATTTCCGAGAAGTATCATGTATATACGTTTGAGACAGAAATTGATATTATGGGGCATATTATTTCATGGTATCATATTGCATTGCATCCCATGACATCCTTCATTCTTGATGATTATATGTTTTACTGGTGGTTGTAAAGTACTTGATATTTGATTACCTCTTTTTGACAAACTTGATATTGTATATTGCTGATATTGTGAGTGACTTTTTGTGAAAGTTGTAATTGTTGAATATTGAGTTTGTACTTGAGAATGTGCAAATTTGTTGAAATGATTTTTGATAAGTTGGGTGCTATGAAAACTGTAAACAGTTGGGCTGAGTTTTATGCATGTTGTAGTTGTGAAGGTTCGGTTGGTGTGTAAGGAGTATCCGTATTTGTAACGACCTGTTTAGTCGTTTTGAGCAGTAGAGTTTATTTCTGATAATAACTATCTGAGTCGACGGATCCCACGATGGACCATCATGGGCCCGACGGACCGTCAAGAGTGTCTCGTTCCAAAACACTTATACTCTGGAAAAATTGGGTACTGAGAAAAACTCTCTGAACTTCGCGACGGAAGAGCAGGACGGACCGTCGTAGGCATGATGGACTGTCACAGACTCTTTAATGAATTGAGTCTCTGAACATTGTGACGGAAGAAGCAGGACGGACCGTCGTAGGCACGACGGGCCGTCACAGGCTGCGTAACCCTGACTGGGTCAGATTTCTGCTAAATGTTTTTTAGGGGCGTTTTGGACTATTCCTTCTTATTATTCTAAAGTTAGTGGTTCAATGTTAATAATTCAATTACTTGGGGGTTAAAGGAGACAACGTTGGAATAAATAGTGGGTTACTTTTAACATCGTTTATACTTAATTATATGGTAATTAGGGTAAAAGAAAAAGAGTTTGAATAAGGAAAAATAGAAAGAACAGAGAAAAGAGGGGAGAACGAACGAGAAGAGGGGAGAAACGAAGAGGAAAGCAAAGCATTGGAGAAGTAGATTTCTTGATCACGATTCTTCGGTGGAGGTAGGTTATGGTCTATGTTATTTCATAGTAAACTCTTAATAGCGAATGATATGTATTGGTCGTATTGTAAAGTCTTCTATATGCTTAATTGTATGCTTGCATGATGTGATTATGTAATTGTAATGGGTTGGAAAGATGAGGTTGTGAAGCTTAAACCTAAAACCCTCTCTGTTAATGATGATACCTTGGTATAAAAGAAGGCTTGATGAACTAAAAGAATAAGGTTAATGGATCGGGTGTCACGTTCCGACACCAGGATAGTAGTAATGGATCGGGTGTCACGTTCCTACACCAGGATAGTATTAGTGGATCGGGTGTCACGTTCCGACACCAGGATAGTAGTAGTGGATCGGGTGTCACGTTCCGACACCAGGATAGTAGAGGATCGGAGTTTCACGTTCCGACACCAGGATAGTATGAGGAGGATCGGAGTGTCACGTTCCGACACCAGGATAGTAAAAGGAATGAATCTTGAATTATGTTAATATACTCAATTTAAAGAACCTATTTCACAAACGAGTATAGTGTGGAGGCGTGAGTCCTCATAGATGTGCTTGAGTTGTGGCCAATGGTTATGGTACTTGTTGTTGTTATCTGTTGAGTATGGTAGTAGATTTTATGTTATTATCTGATATATATTTCTTTCTATTTTGAGTTGGCCGATGATATCTACTTAGTACTTGTGCCTTATATTGACCCCCTACTTGTATGTTTCTTTCTTTGTTATTTGCGGAGTGCAGCGAACATGTCATCGACTTCGACTCAACCGCAACTCTAGCCAGACTTCAGCATAATCAGACTTCAGGGTGAGCTATTGTTCCTAGCTCGTACTGGATTCTTCCCTTCACGTCTTGATGTATTGAAGTTCGGACATGGACCATTTCTTTTACTTATTTTAGCTTCTTAGATAATCTTAGATTTAGTAATTTGAGGATAGATGTTCTTGTGATGTTGACTTCAAGATTTTGGGGATAATAATAAGTTTTGAATTTTAGAAGTTATTTATTGGTTATATTATTGAGTTTTAAGTCTTCCGCATTATTTTCTGCTTATTATGGTTGAAATGTTGGGGTTTAGATTGGTTGGTTCGCTCACATAGTAGGATAAGTGTGGGTGCCCCTCGCAGCTCATTTTGGGTCGTGACAGTATTTTATCCCCTTAGCTTTGTTTAGAAGTTTACTTATTGAGTACCGTGTGGTTTGGTACTCACCCTTTGCTTCTACAATTTTTTGTAGGTTATTAGCCTGGACCTTTGTAATATTTCTCGTCTTTGTCCAAGGCTTCTTGTGGAGAATTGTGAGGTAGATGCTTGTTATATCATCAAACCTAATTACTCCTATTTATGATGTTGTTCTACTCCATAAACAATGTCATTTGAGACTTATTTTTTTCTTTGAATCAATTATTAATATTTTAGAGGCTTGTACATGTGACAACCAGATTTTGGGGGATATTTTGAGTAAATTATGAAACTTTCGCATTTTATTGTCCTGGTTGAGTATTAAGCTGACTAGTCTTGGTGGGATAAGAAGAGTGTCATCAGGTTCATTTTTGGGTCATGACCACTATCTCATTAAAATAAGTCTATATTATTAAAGTATGATTGAAAATGTGGGTTCATATTAATGTCACATCATTAGGATACACATGCCCTTAAGAAAAATATATTTGGTTGTTTTGTCATTATAAATCGGGATAATGCACAAGTACCCCCTCAACCTATGCCCGAAATTCCAGAGACACACTTATACTATACTAAGGTCCTATTACCCCACCTAAACTTATTTTATAAGTAATTTTCTACCCCTTTTTAGCCTACGTGGCACTAGTTTGAAAAAAAAAAGTCAACAATCATTGGGCCCACAAGATAGTGCCACGTAGGTCGAAAAGGGGTAAAAAAATTATTAATAAAAAAGTTCAGGGGGGTAATATGACCTTAGTATAGTATAAGTGTGTCTCTGAGATTTCAGACATAGGCTGAGGGGGTACTTGGGCATTTTCCCTTATAAATATATTACAACTTACTTGATATCATAACATAGAAAGAAACATTCTAGAATCTTAATGAATTGACAATTACTTTCATATACAAAGAAATGTTTCTAAAATTATTTATTTCTGTTGCTATCTTTATTAAAAGATTTTTATTAGTATAAAATTACATTTTTACCCTTAATCAATATAAAAATATTAGGAATTAATTAAAATAATAATTAGATAGTGTAATGAATAGATATCACAATAACTCATAAAAAATGTGAAGTGATAACAAAATGTGTTGATAAAAATAACATTAATCAAAGATGTCACTAAAACTACTTATTTTCTTATTATTATTCTTGTTCGATTTTTACAAGTATGAAATTACATTTTTACCCTTGATCACCATTTACTTTCATATACAAAGAGATGTTTCTAGAATTATTTATTTCTCTAGCTATCTTTATTAAAAGATTTTGGGAAAATGCACAAGTACCCCCTCAACCTATGCCCGAAATCTCAGAGACACACTTATACTATACTAAGGTCCTATTACCCCCCCCCCCCTGAACTTATTTTATAAGTAATTTTTTACCCCTTTTTAGCCTACGTGGCACTAGTTTGAAAAAAAACGGTCAACCATCGTTGGGCCCACAAGATAGTGCCACGTAGGCTAAAAAGGGGTAAAAAATTATTAATAAAATAAGTTCAGGGCGGTAATAGGACCTTAGTATAGTATAAGTGTGTCTCTGAGATTTCGGGCATAGGTAGAGGGGGTACTTGAGCATTATCCCAAAGATTTTTTATGAGTATATAATTACATTTTTACCCATAGTCGTCCTACCACTTCACTCTTCTATATAATAGAAAAATAATAATAAATAACTAGATAACTGAAGGTCCGTTCATGGGTCCAATTTAATTAATAATCTTTACAATTTTAATTTTTTACACAAATTCACATATATATTATTATAATTTCTAAAAAAGTTAGCATTTTAAAAAAATTACAAAAATCCCCTATCAGGCACATCTCTATCCACTGTCAGATATATAACTATCTCCACTCGGATACATACATATCCTCTCTCAAATACATTTGACATTTTTGACATCGGAATCTGGATCACCCAAAAAATGATTTGCTATAGATCACAAAAATCATCTAAATGGGGGGGGTATGCACGCTTCAGGGCTCGTTGACCTTTAAAATGGGTCGAATTTGCCGTGATGGCCAACCGGTTGCATAGGGAAGGTCTTCACAAACGTCCACAAAAAATTTGGCATGTGACTTTAAAGGTGTACTTGTTAAAATTTGAACTTCAGACGGACATAAGCGCGCATCCGATGTCTGATCGAGCCGATTTTTTTCAACCTGATAATTTTTTTGATATCTATGCAAAACACACCACGCACTGCCTTTGGACTTATAGTTTAACGTTTATCGGATTTTGACCATATATATGAAAAAATTATAATGAAAAACGGAAAGTCAAATCAGTCAAAGGGATTGGGTCTATATCGTCGATCTCAAAAAAATAAGAACATAATCACCCCCAAAAGATGCTCGATGAAAAATCTACGGTCATTTGAAGTTTCACGAAATGTGACTTTATAGGGGTACATCTTCATCCCCTCTTCAATACATCTCTATCGTCTCTTGGATACATCTCTCTCCTCTCGGGTACATCCATATTCCCTCTCAAATATAGCTCTCTACTCTCGGATTCATCCGTGAGCTATGTGTCTGCATGTTTTCTGAATGGCAATGTATCATGACCGATGTATTTGTATGTCTGCTGATAAATTTAAATTTTTTAATTCTAAGACTTTTTTTATAATTTGAAAAAAGAGTAGAGATATCATGTAATTAACTCTTAAAACTATGAAAAATTATTTCTTTTAACTTTAATTTATGAGACATATTTTTCTCAGTAGTGAATTTCAAAAGAATGATGCATTAGTCTATTAAGTAACATTTTGACTTTTAGATGTACATTTTATTCTTAGTAAGAAGATTTTTAGTCATATCACATATGAACATCTATGGTTTTTTTTAGACCACAAATTTTAAAAGTATTTTTTTAAAAAAAAACTTCTTTTTAAGTAAAATAAACATTAAATAAATCGAAATGGAGTGAGTACAAACTTTAGTTAAGTTTTTTAAAAAAAATTATTTTGCTGTTTAATAAAATTTAAAATGAAAATGTTAAACCTTTTTCGCAATTATGTTTTATATTTGTTTTTATCAATATCTAGTCAATAATAACCAAAATTTTTATATAAATAAGGTAATAAAATAACTTAATTCTAAAATTCAAGTATTGTTATTAATAGAGAAAATGTTTATTCATAAATTGTAAAGCATTCATAATGTAATATTTGATATGGTTCTTACTCTAAACGAATGACACTAATTTATAGTAATCCAAGATTGTAAGAAGTAGAAATCAATACTAAAAAGTGCAAATCACTAATATATAAAGGTCAATCTGTAGTTTACTATTGTGGAAGTTTTCTAAGTATATGGTATATAATTTCGTGATAAATTAATTTCACAGTAAACAACTTCAATATATTACTTAATAATTTTTTTCAAATGTTCATACGACATAAATGCGTCATTTACAATCCAAATTGAGAAAGTTGAATTCCAAAAAATCTATGCAGCAAAGAAATAGGGAATTGCATTAGATTATGAGTTACATCTCGCATTCGAGGAATATATAACATGTTGATATATTTGAAAAAGTTCATCGATCTTCATATATAGTGGTATCTATTTTCTACAATGTTACCATCTTCTTTTTGTAATATTTTTATCATAAGCTTTTATATGATAAAATACTAATCATTGATCAATCAATTCATAAAGATTGATTCAAAGTCTTTCAAATCTCTACTGCTTCAACTTATTTATAATGTATTTTTAGTTTGCTTTGTCGGTAAATTTTGTATTACATTTCATTATTTGTCTCCGATAGTAGAAATACTTGCTATTTGTTTTGGTATTAATATTAAAAGTATTTATTAAAAACTTGATTTCTAACTTCCACACCAATAAAAATAATTATAAAATCAAATTTATTTCTATATACAATAACAATTCCCATAATGTTATATTCTAAATATTGAAAACATTGATTAATATATTGATTTCTAACTCCACAAAAATAACAATTGTCATAAAGTTATATTTTAAATTACATTAATAATTTTTTTGATACACTCTAAATATCATATCGTAAAAGAAACTTTGAATCTTACCCCCTCAAAATAACCAAAACACTTGTTTTTTTCAAGTTATTATTTATTTTTTAATTTTTTTCTTACACTATATTTCTCAAGCCCTTTTCTATTGATATTTATATTTTTTGTTTTTTCTTTATTTTTTTAACTACTCATTTTTCTTTAATTTGTTTTTAATATTCCTTAAAATTTGAATATTAATTTTTTCTACTGTCAAATTTTTCCTGTCAAATAGTTTATCATATTTGATATAAGAAAATATTTTATATAAATTTTTCTTGTTAAATAGTTAAACATTGTTTATTATTTTAGTCACATACTCAAAATTAATTAAAAATAATTGATACGTCATTTTAAAGATTATTTTAATAATTAAGATAAGAATTTAGTGATCATATTCTGTAACAAATATTAAAAATATGTTTACTCAATAATTCTTTAAAGTATTTTTAGGAACAAAAATATTAACTATTCAAACATATATTATTTTAAATTAGTTCAAAATTTTCTTTCAAAAACAGGTCATACCAAGCTTAGTATTTATTATTGTTTGTAAAAAGTTAATTAATAGAAACTCTTCATTTTAACACAATTACAGAAATATCTTTATGGGTCAATTTTAAAAGTAAAGACATGTATGAATTCTTCTAGATTTTCATTTTGGTCATTAATTATACAATTATTATTTCACTCTTATATAGTATAAAATTACTAAAATACCATTGTTAAATAGATATTTTCACAAACAAAAAAAACAAAGAAAAAAATATATAGAAAATGTGGATCCAAATTAAACGTCAAATCATTAGGATACACATGTCATTTAAGAACATATATTTGGTTGTATTGTTATTATAAATATATTACCACTTTTTTTGGTGCCATAACATAAAAAAACATTCTCAAATGAAATGACAAAATTGCCCTTGGTCTTCCTCAACTTGGCTCTCGACCAAAAAAAGTGGTAATATATATATATATATATATATACACTAGATATAAGGTGCCCGTCCTAGCGCAAGCCCAACGTATGTTGATTTTTTTTTCTTCCAATTTATATGATAAAAATGAAATTTGAAAAAGCAAACTAAATTTTTTATGTGTTTCTAAAAAATATTTTAATTATTAATTTATATACCTTTTGTATCATTTTGAAATAATATATGTTATTACATCTGTTTTATTTTATGTGAGACAAGTGATTTTAGGAAAGTCAATGAAATTTCCTATGTAAGTCTCACATATTTTTAGTTGTCATGTTACTGTAATTCAAAGTACTTTTCAGTTCTTACTTTATTTTCAAACAATATATGCAACTTTTGTTGTTTCGATAAGAATAAGGAATCAACCAAATTGCATTATGTTTTTAACTAAAAATATCTTTAATTGTTATATTAAGTTTTTGAGCTTTTTATTGTAATTTTCAAATCTATAACAAATTAGAAATTAGAACGAAGATTAAAGTTTTCAAATCATTATATTTCTATATTAAAATGTTCAAATCTTTAAAACTTTACATATATGCACAAATTAAAGAAGGAAGCCAAACGATTTTTTTGAAAAAAAATATGTGAAATCTTATTTTAATAATAACACATATATATATTTCATTTTTAATATATTCATCCCTCCTTTTCGATTCATATGAAATTATTATTTTTTCTTTCAAAAATAAAATAACTTCTGAATTTTAATTTTTCTTATATAGCATATTTGAGATAACAAAATTTAAAAAATATTTCAATACACAAAACTTAAATAAATATAAATTTTAATTTAATTTTGATTGATTCCACCTAATATTATACTTGATATATAATTATTAAGAGCTAAGCATAATCAATATTTATTTACTTTCATATAATAAATAGATAGATATCACAATGACTCATAAAACTAAAGAAATAACAAAAATGAGGTAATACTAATAATAATACCTGAAGATGTTTCTAGAACTATTTAATTTTCTTGTTATCATTCGTGGTAGATTTTTGCTTGCATGAAATTACATTTTACCTCTGATCATCATTCACTTCATATATAGAAAGATGTTTCTAGAATTATTTATTCTCGATAGATTTTTGTTAGGATGAAATAACATTTTTATATATAGTCATCTTTACTACAAATATATCATCCTCTTCATTTTTATTTGTAAAGTTATTTTTTAACATCTTTTTCTTTAATTTCAACCTAATATATTTTATTAATTTTATCACACTTATTTATTTTCAAATATATTAATTAGAGCCAATATAAAGATGAAAAATAATTACTTCATGATATATTGTTATATAAAAAGTAGGCATTTTAATAGGCATAATTCTCACGACCCAAAGCGGGCTGCGAGTGGCACCCACACTTACCGTCCTCTGTGAGCGAACCAACCAATCTAAACCCCAACATTTCAACCATAATAAACAGAATATAATGCGGGAGACTTAAACTCATTAATGAAAATCGGTTAAGTAACTTCTAAAAACTCAATACTTATTATTCCCAAAATCTAGAAGTCATCATCACAAGAACATCTATCCTCAAATTACTAATTCTAAGAGTATCTAGAAAGCTAGAATAAATAAAAAGCTAGTCAATGCCGGAACTTCAAGGCATCAAGACATGAAGAAGAAGATCCAATCCAAGCTAGAAGCATTAGCTCACCCTGAAATCCGGTATAATGAAGACTGGCTAGAGTTGCGGTTGAGTTGAAGACGACGGTACGTTTGCTGCACTCCACAAATAACAAAGAAAAACAATTACAAGTAGGGGTCAGTACAAAACACGAGTACTGAGTAGATATCATCGGCCAACTCAAAAGAGGAAACAATATATATCAGATAATATCATAAAATCAACTACAGTACTCAACATACGGCATTTACAATTACCATAACCCTTGGTCACAACACCAAGCACATCAATGAGGGCTTACCTCTTTTTCCAGACCTCATCACCCCTTTCATGGGCGAAACCTTCAGCAAGACTTGCTCACCCTCCATGAACTCCAAGTCTCTAACCTGTCGAACTGCATATTCCTTTTGCCTGCTTTGAGCCGCTAATAGCTTTTCTTGAATAGATTTCACCTTCTCTAATGAATACCTCAAAATATCAGTACCCCAAGGTCTAACCTCAAATGCATCAAACCAACCAATGGGAGACCTACATCTCCTCCCATACAATGCTTCGAAAGGAGCCATATCAATACTTGAGTGATAGCTATTATTGTATGGAAACTCCGCTAAGGGTAAGAAGTTATTCCAATGACCCCCAAATTCTATCACACATGCACGAAGCATATCTTCCAACACCTTAATTGTTCGCTCAGACTAACCATCGGTCTGAGGGTGAAATGCAGTACTAAGGTCCAACCTAGTACCTAATTCAGCATGCAATGTTCTCCAAAACTTAGAAGTAAACTGCGTACCTCTATCTGATATGATGGAAAGTGGAACTCCATGCAATCGAACAATTTCTGACACGTAGAGTCTGGCTAACTTATCTACATTGTAGGTCACCTTGACCGGGATGAAGTGAGCAGACTTAGTTAATCTGTCCATAATTACCCAAATAGAGTCAAACTTCCACAATGTCTTTGGAAGACCCACAACGAAGTCCATTGCAATTCTCTCCCACTTCCATTCAGGAATGGGTATTCTCTGAAGTTTTCCTCAGGGCCTCTGGTGTTCATACTTTACTTGCTAACAATTTGGACATTTGGCAACAAAATTAACAATGTCACGCTTCATTCTACTCCACCAAAAGTGTTGTTTTAGTTCACGGTACATCTTGGTTGAACCAGGATGTCTAGAATATCCGGAACTATGAGCCTCTGTAAGAAAAGTGTGGATCAAATCATCAACACGGGGCACACATACCCTTCCCTTAATTCTCAAAACACCTTCTTCATCCATTATTGCTTCTTTAGCCTCACCTCGCAACATCATATCCCGAATTCGGCTTAGTTTCTGGTCATCAAACTGTTTTCCCTTGATCTTGTCAAGAAAAGAAGATCTCGCCACCACACTGACCAAAAATCCTCCATTTTCATTTACTTCTAACCTCATAAAGTCGTCAGCCAGAGTCTGAACCTCTCTAGCCAATGGGCATCTAGAAACTTGTAAGTGGGCTAAACTACCCATGCTCTCTGCTTTTCTACTTAAGGCGTCTGCCACAACATTATCCTTTCCTGGGTGATACGAGATGGTAACATCATAATCCTTCAGTAGTTCCATCAACCTCCTTTGTCTCAAATTCAAATTCCTCTGAGTAAAGACATACTGTAGGCTACGATGATCTGTATAGACTTCACACTTGACCCCATATAGATAATGTCTCCATTGTTTTAATGCAAACACAACTGCGGCCAATTCCAAATCGTGGGTCGGATAGTTACGTTCATGCACCTTTAATTGCCTCGAAGCATAAGCAATTACATTCTTCTCTTGCATTAGCAGTGTACCCAAACCAGAATAGGATGCATCACAATAAACAATGAAGTTCTTACCCTCTACTGGCAAGGTAAGGATAGGTGCAGTAGTCAGCAAGGTCTTGAGTTTCTGAAAGCTTTCTTCACATTTGTCCGACCATACAAATGGAACATTCTGTTTAGTCAAGTTCGTCAATTGGGAATCAATAGAAGAGAATCCCTTGACAAATCGACGGTAGTAGCTGGCTAAACCAACAAAGCTCCTTATTTCTGACACATTAGTAGGCCTTACCCAATTTCTCACCGTTTCAATCTTAGAAGGATCCACCATCACTCCATCCTTAGAAACCACGTGCCCAAAGAAGGACACTGAATCTAGCCAAAACTCACACTTGGAGAATTTGGCATAAAGCCTTTTCTCCCTTAACACTTCCAACACAATTCTAAAATGCTTCTCATGTTCCTTCTTACTCTTGGAGTATATCAGTATATCATCAATAAATACGATCACAAAGAGATCCAGATATGGCTAAAAAATCCCGTTCATCAAGCTCATGAAAGCAGCAGGGGCATTCGTAAGACGAAAAGACATTACTACAAATTCGTAATGCCCATACCTAATTCGAAAAGTAGTCTTTGGCACATCCGTTGCCCGTATTTTCAATTTATGATAACCGGATCTCAAGTCAATCTTAGAGAAGACACAAGCACCTTGTAACTGATCGAACAAGTCATCAATGCGAGGAATGGGATACTTGTTCTTAATAGTTACCTTGTTCAACTGCCGGTAGTCTATGCACATCCGAAAACTCCCATCCTTCTTCTTCACAAATAAAACCTGAGCACCCCAAGGGGATGCACTTGGTCTAATGAAACCTTTACTTAACAACTCTTGAAGTTGGTCCTTTAACTCCCTTAACTCCGCTGGAACCATTCTATAAGGAGGTATGGAAATGGGGCGAGTACCCGGCTCGAGATCAATGCAAAAGTCAATGTCTCTATCCGGTGGCATACCAGGAAGGTCTGCAGGAAACACATCCAGAAACTCACGGACTACCAGAACCGTTTCAATGGAGGGTACTTGGGTAGTATCATCCCTAAGGTGTGCCAAGAAAGCTAAACAAACCTTTCTAACCATTCTCTTAGCACGAATGAAGGAGATGATACGAACTGGAGTGGATGTGTAGTCACCCTCCCACACTAACAGATCTTTCTCAGGCTTCGCCAATGTCACAGTTTTTGCATTGCAGTCTAGGATTGCGAAGTTTTGAGAAAGCCAAGTCATACCTAGAATTACATCGAAGTCAACCATTTCTAAGATAACCAAGTCTGCATGAGTATTTCTCTCTATAAAAGTCACGGGACAAGACCTATACACCTTTTCAACTATCACAGACTCACCCACCGGAGTAGAAACATGAATAGGCATGTCAAGTAATTCACAATGTAAATTGCGACTAGTAGCAAATGAGGAAGATACATATGAAAATGTGGATCCAGGATCAAATAATACAAAATCCATGCAATCACAAACCAAAAGTATCACTTGTGATGATAGCATCAGATGGCTCCGCTTCAGATCTCCCAGGGAAAGCATAATAATGGGCCCTATCACCGGTCTGTCCATTGCCCCTA
The DNA here is from genome assembly GCF_036512215.1 of Solanum lycopersicum. Lineage (NCBI taxonomy): Eukaryota > Viridiplantae > Streptophyta > Magnoliopsida > Solanales > Solanaceae > Solanum > Solanum lycopersicum. Next base: position 19,422,186 of record NC_090806.1, read on the forward strand.
CCATGTTGCATTGCAGTATTTCCAGTTTGTCCGTCACCCCGGCCGTTTTGGTGACCACCATTACCTCGGCCACCACCTCCTCCAGAATGACGGCCTCTTCCATGACCACCTCTACCTCTAACTATTTGAGGTCTGTAACTCTGTTTTGGACAGTACCTCTTAATGTGTCCAGTCTCCCCACATCCATAACACTCTTTGGATTCAAGCATAGGTCTCTATGAGAATGACGATGTCTGGGGATAACATCCAAACTCGTGGAAGTGTTGACCGGTCTGCGGTGGACCCCCAACTACAGTCTGCAGTGAAGACTGAATAGGTCGGGCTGGATAACCTCCTGAACCCTGCCCTCTGGAGTAAGAACCATTAAACTCACCTCCCTTACGAAACCTTTTAGATGTCGATGCCATGGTGAAGTCATCTGGATTCACTCCCTCAACCTCTATCACGAAGTCTACCACTTCCTGAAAGGATTTCGCTGTAGCCACTACCTGTAAGGCTGAAATCCGCAAATCTGACCTCAACCCCTTCACAAAACGGCGAATCCACTCTTTTGGAATGAAGCAAAGCTAGGTGGCATACCTGGATAATGCACGAAACTTAGCTTCATACGCAGTAACCGAGATCCTACCTTGCTCTAGGCTCAAGAACTCATCTCTCCTCCTATCCCTCAAGGTCCAGGGGATATACTTCTCCATAAATAAGCTAGAGAATGACGCCCAAGTCATAGGTGGTGCTTGTGCGGGTTTACACTCCACATGTGACCGCCACCACATTTTGGCATTTCCCTGAAACTGATAGGTTACAAACTCAACGCCAAATCGTTCCACTATGCCCATTTTATGTAGTAAGTCATGAAAATCAACCAAAAAATCGTAGGCATCCTCAGATTCAGCACCTTTGAAGACGGGAGGTTTCAATTTCAAGAACTTACTGAAAAGTTCATGCTGATCGCTTGTCATTATATGCCCTGTAGTCAAACGAGGAAACGTGCCTATTTCCAATGAGGCATCCATGCGGGGAGCCTCAGCAGCGGCCTGTCGTACTTCCGGAACCTGAGGTGCTGGTGCAGAAAACACTGGAGGTGTCTGGGCTTGATTAGTTAACCTGCTAATATAAACAAGAACCTGATTAATCATCTCTGGGGTAGGTTGGGGTGGTAATTCCTCAATCTGCATTTGCTCATTCTCCCCTTCTTCCCCCTCTCTTACTACTTCCTCAGTCGGTGGAGGAGTCACCGCCCTAGTACTAGATGGGCCAGGTGCTTGTCCTCTTCCTCTAGAGGACATCCTCCCGCAGCCTCTACCACGGCCTCTTGGTACTGCTCCTCTTTGAGCTACATTCTCAGTGGCTGGCTCAGACGCCTCTGTCTTGCCGGTGCTGGTGTTGGCGCGGTTGTTGCTCTAGTTCTAACCATCTACGAAATAGAGTGAAATTGGTCAGATACCAATTTGTATCACCTAGATACCAATTGGACCTAAGTAATAGCACGAAAGAAAGAAAAAATGGAATTTTCCTAAAGTCTTGTAGCCTCTCAAAAAAATTAAAGGCGTCCCCTTACCGTTCCTCAAGACTCTACTAGACACGTTCTTGTGTGATGAGACCAACGAACCTAATGTTGTGATACCAAGTTTGTCACGAACCAAAGCGGGCCGCGAGTGGCACCCACACTTACCCTCCTATGTGAGCGAACCAACCAATCTAAACTCCAACATTTCAACCATAATGAACAGAAGATAATGCGGAAGACTTAAACTCATTAATGAAAATCGGTTAAATAACTTCTAAAAACTCAATACTTATTATTCCCAAAATCTGGAAGTTATCATCACAAGAACATCTATCCTCAAATTACTAATACTAAGAGTATCAAGAAAGCTAGAATAAATAAAAAGCTAGTCTATGCCGGAACTTCAAGGCATCAAGACATGAAGAAGAAGATCCAGTCCAAGCTAGAAGCATTAGATCACCCTGAAATCCGGTGTAATGAAGACTGGCTAGAGTTGCGGTTGAGTTGAAGACGATGGTATGTTTGCTGCACTCCACAAATAACAAAGAAAAACAATTACTAGTAGGGGTCAGTTTAAAAAACGAGTACTGAGTAGATATAATCGGCCAACTCAAAATAGGAAACAGTATATATCAGATAATATCATAAAATCAACTACAATACTCAACATACGGCATTTACAATTACCATAACTCTTGGTCACAACACCAAGCACATCAATGAGGACTCATGCCTCCCCATCATACTCATTTGGGAATTAGGTTCATAAAATTGAGTATATTAACATCTTTCAAGATTCATTATCTTTATTTCTCTCGTGTCGGTACATGACACTCCACTCCATATACTATTCTGGTGTCGGAACGTGACACTCCGATCCCCAACATACTATCTTGGTGTCGGAACGTGACACCTGATCCATATTCTATCCTGGTGTCGGAATGTGGCACTCCGATCCATTTACTATCCTGGTACCGGAACGTGGCACCTGATCCATATACTATCCTGGTGTCTGAATGTGACACTCCGATCCTCATATACCATCCTGGTATCGGAACTTGGCACCCGATCCATATACTATCCTGGTGTCGGAATGTGACACTCCGATCCTCATCATACTATCCTGGTGCCGGAACGTGACACCCGATCCCCTAATCTCACTACTTTTGTTCATCAAGCCTTCTTTTATACCAAGGCATCATCATTAACAAAGTATATTTAGGGTTTTCAAGATTTATGATTCAATAGCTTCATCATGCTTATTTTATCACAATTATATAATCACATTATTGCAAGCATACAATTAAGAATATAGAAGGGTTTACAACACTACCCAATACATATAATTCGTTATTAAGAGTTTACTGCGAATAGCATAAACCATAACCTACCTCCACCGAAGAATTGAAGTCAAGAAATCTACTTTCCCAAAGCTGCATTCTTCCTCTCTCTCAATCGTTCATTTCTCCCTCTCTCTCTCTCTCTGTTCTTTTACCCTAATTAGCATATAATTAAGTATAAAAGATGATAAAATACCCCACTACTTGTTTCAAGGTTCTCTCTTTTAACCCCCAAGTAATTAAATTATTAACATTAAACCACTAACATTATAATTATAAGCAGGAATAGTCCAAAACGCCCCTTAAAATATTTAACAGGAATCTGACCCAGTCAGGGTCACGCAGTCTGTGACGGGCCATCGTGCCTGCGACGGTCCGTCCTGCTGAGTCGTCACAGAGTTCAAAGACAGAAATTTACTGAAGGGCCTGTGACGGTCCGTCGTGCCCACGACGGTCCATCCTGCCATGTCGTCGCGAACTTCAGAGAGTTGTTCTCAGTACCCAATTTTTCAGAATTCTAAGTGTTTTGGAACGACACACCCTCGACGGTCCGCCGTGCCCATGACGGTCCATCGTGGGATCCATCGACTCAGAGTGTAATTACCAGAAATAAACTCTACTACTCAAAACGACTAACAGGTCGTTACAATAATGAATAGAAAAAATATTAAGAGTTAAATTAAAGTTATAATAAAATAGAGTAATAATAAAATACGTATATCATAATAACTCACAAAACAAAGAAAGTGACGTAATAACATAATAAGTTAAAGATAACAACAATAACTTAAATGTTTCTAGAACTATTGAATTTTTTTATTATCATTCTTGATAGATTTTTATTAGCGTGAAATTACATTTTTGTCCTTGATCATTATTCACTTAATATATAGAAGATGTTTCTAAAATTATTAATTATCTTTCTTATTAGGTTTTTGTTAGCGTGAAATTATATTTTTGCCCTTGGTCATCCTCCCACTTTACTATTCTATATATATATATATATATATATATATTTATATATTTAGTACATTGAATTTTTTTTGGGATAATGCACAAGTACCCCCTCAACCTATGCCCCAAATCTCAAAGACAAACTTATACAATACTAAGGTCCTATTACACCCTTTAACTTATTTTATTAATAATTTTCTACCCCTTTTCGGCCTACGTGACACTATCTTGTTGGCCCAATGCTGATTGTCTTTTTTTAAGCTAGTGCCACGCAGGCCGAAAAGGGGTAGCCAAATTAGTTATAGAATATGTTCATAGGGATAATAGGACTTTAGTATAGTATAAGTGTGCGTCTGTGTAATGACCTGTTTAGTTGTTTTGAGCAGTAGAGTATTTCTGGTAATAAATGTCTGAGTCGACGGATCCCACGACGGACAGTCATGGGCACGACGGACCGTCGAGGGTGTCTCGTTCCAAAACACTTAGAATTATGAAATTTAGGTACTGATATCGACTCTCTCAACTTCGCGACGAAATGGCAGGACAGACCGTCACAGGCATGACAGGCCGTCACAGACTCTTCAAGGAATTGAGTCTCTGAAATTTGTGACAGAAGCAGCAGGACGGACCGTTCCAGGCACGTCGGGCCGTCACAGTCTGTGTAACCGTGCCTGGGTCGGATTTCTGTTAAATGTTTTAAGGGGCGTTTTTGACTATTCCTGCTTATAATTATGAAGTTAGTGGTTTAATGTTAATAATTCAATTACTTGGGGGTTAAAGGAGATAACCTTGAATTAATTAGTGGGTTACTTTTGTCATCTTTTATACTTCATTATATGCTAATTAGGGTAAAAGAAAAAGGGTTTGAATAACAAAAATAGAAAGAACAAGGAGAGGGAGAACGAACGAACGAGAGAGAGGAGGAACGAAGAGGAAAGCAAAGCTTTGGAAAAGTAGATTTCTTGATCACGAATTCTTTGGTTGAGGTAGGTTATGGTTTATGTTGTTTCATAGTAAACTCTTAATAGCGAATGATATGTATTGGGTAGTATTGTAAACCCTTCTATATGCTTAATTGTGTGCTTGCATGATGTGAATATATAATTGTGATAAAATAAGCATGATGAGGCTATTAAATCCTAAACTTTGAAACCTCTTTGTTAATGATGATGCCTTGGTATAAAAGAAGGCTTGATGAACTAAAAGAATAAGGTTAGTGGATCGGGTGTCACGTTCCGACACCAGGATAGTATTACTGGATCAGGTGTCACGTTCCGACACCAGGATAGTATTAATGGATCGGGTGTCACGTTCCGACAGCAGGATAGTATTAATGGATCGGGTGTCACAGTCCAACACCAAGATAGTATAATAAGGATCAGAGTGTCACGTTCCAACACAAGGATAGTATGATGAGGATCGGAGTGTCACGTTCCGACAACAGGGTAGTAAAGAGAATGAATCTTGAAATATGTTAATATACTCAATTTAATGAACCTTTTCCCAAATGAGTATGGTATGGAGGCTTGAGTCCTCATGGGTGTACTTGACGTTATTTATCAATGATTCTTGCACATTGTTGTTGATACCTGTTGAGTATTGTAGTTGATTTTATGATATTATCTGATATATATTGCTTTCTATTTTGAGTTGGCCGATGATACCTACTCAGTACTTGTGTTTGTACTGACCCCTACTTGTATGTTTTCTTGTTGTTAATTGTGGGGTGCAGCAAACGTACCGTCGTCTTCAACTTAACCGCAACTCTAGTCAGTCTTAATCATTCCAGGTTTCAGGGTGAGCTAATGCTTCTAGCTTGGATTGGATCTTCTTCTTTATATCTTGATGCCTTGAAGTTCCGGCATGGACTAGCTTTTTAATTATTTTAGCTTCTTAGATACTCTTATATTTAGTAAGTTGAGGATAGATGTTCTTCTGGTGATGACTTCCAAATTTTGGGGAATGATAAGTTTTGAGTTTAGAAGTTATTAATTTATTTCGTTAATGAGTTTTAAGTCTTCCGCATTTTTTTCTGTTTATTATGGTTGAAATGTTGGGGTTTGGATTGGTTGGTTCGCTCACATAGTAGGATAAGTGTGGGTGCCACTCGCGGCTCGATTTGGGTCGTGACAAACTTGGTATCAGAGCATTAGGTTCGTTGGTCTCATCACACAAGAACGAGTCTAGTAGAGTCTTGAGGAACGGTAGGGGGACGCCTTTACTTTTCTTTGAGAGGCTATAAGACTTTAGGAAAATTCCATTCTTTCTTTCTTTCGTGCTATTACTTGGATCCAATTGGTATCTAGGTGATACAAATTGGTATCTGACCATCTTCACTCTATTTCGCAGATGGTTAGAACTAGAGCAACAACTGCGCTAACACCAACACCGGCAAGACAAGATGCGTCTAAGCCAGCCACTGGGGTTGTAGCTCGAAGAGGAGTAGTGGCAAGAGGCCGTGGTAGAGGTCGCGGGAGGACGTCCTCTAGAGAAAGAGGACAAGCACCTAGCCCATCTAGTACTAGGGTGGTGACTCCTCCACCGACTGAGGAAGTATTAAGAGAGGGTGAGGAAGGGGAGAATGAACAAGTAAAGAATGAGGAATTACCACCCCAACCTACCCCAGAGATGATCAATCAGGTTCTTGCCTATCTTAGCGGGTTATCTGATCAAGGCCAGACACCTCTAGTGTTTTCTGCACCAGCACCCCAGGTTCCAAAGGTACAACATGCAGCTACTGTGTCTCCCCGCATAGATGCCTCATTGGAGATAGGCACGTTTCCTCGGTTGACTACAGGGCCTATAATGACAAGTGATCAGCATGAACTTTTCAGTAAGTTCTTGAAATTGAAACCCCCAGTCTTCAAGGGTGCTGAATCTGAGGATGCCTACGATTCTCTGGTTGAATTTCATAAGTTATTACATAAAATGGGCATAGTGGAACGATTTGGCATTGAGTTTGTAACCTATCAGTTTCAAGGAAATGCCAAAATATGGTGGCGGTCACATGTTGAGTGTCAACCCGCACAAGCACCACCTATGACTTGGGCGTCATTCTCCAGTTTATTTAAGGAGAAGTATATCCCCCGGACCTTGAGAGATAGGAGGAGAGATGAGTTCTTAAGCCTAGAGCAAGGCAGAATGTCGGTTACTGTGTACGAGGCTAAGTTCCGTGCATTTTCCAGGTATGCCACCCAGCTTTGTTTCAGTCCACAAGAGCGGATTCGCCGTTTTGTGAAGGGGTTGAGGTCAGATTGTGAATTTCAGTCTTACAGGTAGCGGTTACAGCGAAATCCTTTCAGGAAGTGGTAGACTTCGTGATAGAGGTGGAGGGAGTAAAGCCAGATGACTTCACCATGGCATCGACATCTAAAGGGTTTTATAAGGGAGGTTAGTTTAACGGTTCTTACTCCAGAGGATAAGGTTCAGGAGGTTACCCAGTCCGACCAATTCAGTCCTCACTACAGGCTGTAGCTTGGGGTCCACCGCAGACCGTTCAACATTTCTCTGAGTTTGGAGGTTATCCCCAGACTTCGTCCTTCTAACAGAGACCTATGCTTGAATCTAGAGAGTGTTATGGATGTGGGGAGACTGGACATATTAAGAGGTATTGTCCAAAACAGAGTTACAGAACCCCAATAGTCAGAGGTAGAGGTGGTCATGGAAGAGGCCGCTATTCTGGAGGACGTGGTGGCCGAGGTAATGGTGGTCACCAAAACGGCCGGGGTGACGGGCAAACTGGAGCCACTACGGCACAACATGGTAGGGGCAACGGGCAGACAGGTGATAGGGCCCATTGTTATGCTTTCCCTGGGAGATCTGAAGCGGAGACATCGGATGTTGTTATCACAGGTAATGTTTTGGTTTGTGATTGCATGAATTCTGTATTATTTGATCCTGGATCCACATTTTCATATGTATCTTCCTCATTTGCTACTGGTCTTAATTTACATTGTGAACTGCTTGACATGCCTATTCGTGTTTCTACTCCGGTGGGTGAGTCTGTAATAGTTGAAAAGGTGTATAGGTCCTGTCTTGTAACTTTTGTGGGGAGCAATACTCATGTAGACTTGGTTATCTTAGGAATGGTTGATTTCAATGTAATACTGTGTATGACTTGGCTTTCTCCAAATTTTACAATCTTAGATTGTAATGCTAAAACTGTAACGTGGGCCAAGCCTGGGACAGATCCGTTAGTATGGGAGGCTGAATACACTTTCACTCCAGTTCGTATTATCTCCTTTCTTCGTGCTAAGAGAATGGTTGGTAAGGTTTGTTTAGCTTTCTTGGCACACCTCAGGGATGATACTACTCATGTACCTTCAATTGAGTCGGTTTCGATAGTCCGTGAGTTTCTTGATGTGTTTCCTGTAGACTTTCCTGGTATGCCACCGGATAGAGATATTGATTTCTGTATTGATCTGGAGCCGGGTACCCGCCCCATTTCCATACCCCCTTATAGGATGGCTCCCGCTGAGTTAAGAGAGTTAAAGGCCCAACTTCAAGAATCGTTAAGCAAAGGCTTCGTTAGACCAAGTGCATCCCCTTGGGGTGCTCCGGTTTTGTTTGTGAAGAAGAAGGATGGAAGTTTTAGGATGTGCATAGACTACAGACAACTAAATGAAGTAACTGTTAAGAACAAGTATCCTCTTCCTCGCATCGATGATTTGTTCGATCAATTACAAGGTGCTTGTACCTTCTCGAAAATCGATTTGAGATCTGTTTATCACCAATTGAAAATACGAGTAACGGATGTACCCAAGACTGCTTTTCGGACCAGGTATGGGCATTATGAGTTCTTAGTAATGTCTTTTGGGCTTATGAATGCCCCTGCCGCTTTCATGAGCTTGATGAATGGGATTTTTAAGCCATATCTGAATCTCTTTGTCACCATGTTCATTGATGATATACTGGTATACTCAAAGAGCAAGAAAGAACACGAGGAGCACTTGAGAATGGTATTGGAAATGTTGAGGGAGAAAAAGCTTTATGCCAAATTCTCCAAGTGTGAGTTTTGGCTAGATTCAGTGTCCTTCTTGGGACACGTGGTTTCTAAGGATGGAGTAATGGTGGATCCATCTAAGATTGAAGCAGTGAAGAGTTGGGAAAGACCTACTAATGTTACGGAGGTAATGAGCTTTGTTGGTTTAGCTAGCTACTACCGCCGATTTGTCAGGGAATTTTCTTCCGTTGCTTCCCAATTGACAAACTTGACTAAGCAGAGTGTTCCATTTGTATGGTCGGACGAGTGTGAAGAAAGCTTTCAGAAGCTCAAGACTTTGTTGACTACCGCACCAATCCTTTCCCTGCCAGTGGAAGGAAAGAACTTCATTGTTTATTGTGATGCATCCTATTCTAGGTTGGATGCAGTGCTAATGCAAGAGAATAATGTAATTGCTTATGCCTCGAGGCAATTAAAGGTGCACGAACGTAATTATCCGACCCACGATTTAAATTTAGCGACAGTAGTGTTTGCATTAAAGCAATGGAGACATTATCTATATGGGGTTAAGTGTGAAGTCTATGCGGATCATCGTAGTTTACAGTATTTCTTTACTCAGAAAGATTTGAATTTGAGACAGAGGAGGTGGATGGAACTACTGAAAGACTATGACATCACTATCTTGTATCATCCGGGAAAAGATAATGTTGTGGCAGATGCGTTAAGTAGAAAAGCAGAGAGCATGGGAAGCCTAGCTCACTTACAGGTTTCCAGACGCCCGTTGGCTAGGGAGGTTCAGACTCTGGCTAATGACCTCATGAGGCTAGAAGTAAATGAGAAGGGAGGGTTTTTGGCCTGTGTGGAGGCAAGATATTCCTTTCTTGACAATATTAAGGGAAAGCAGTTTAATGATGAGAAGTTGATTCAGATTCGAGATAAGGTGTTGCGAGGAGAGGCTAAAGAAGCAAAAATCGACGAGGAAGGTGTTTTGAGAATTATGGGAAGGGTATGTGTACCCCGCTTCGATGATTTGATTCACATTATTCTTACAGAGGCTCATAGTTCAAGGTATTCTATACACCCTGGTGAAACCAAGATATATCGTGACCTGAAACAACATTTTTGGTGGAGTAGGATGAAGCGTGACATTGTTGAGTTTGTTGCTCAATGCCCGAATTGTCATCAAGTAAAGTATGAACACCAGAGGCCTGGAGGGACACTTCAGAGAATGCCATTCCTGAATGAAAGTGGGATAGAATTGCAATGGACTTCATGGTTGGTCTTCCCAAGACAATGGGTAAGTATGACTCCATTTGGGTGATTGTTGATAGATTAACTAAGTTTCCTCACTTCATTCCGGTCAAGGTGACTTACAATGCAGAGTAGTTAGCCAAACTTTACATCTCGGAAGTTGTTCGATTGCATGGGGTTCCACTCTCTATCATATCAGATAGAGGTACGCAGTTTACTTCTATGTTTTGGAAAACATGGCATGCGTAATTGGATACTAGGTTGGACCTTAGTACTGTTTTCCATCCTCAGACCGATGGTCAGTCTGAGCGAATGATTCAAGTGTTGGAGGATATGCTTCGTGCATATGTGATAGAATTTGGTGGCCATTGGGACAACTTCTTACCCTTAGCAAAGTTTTCATAAAATAATAGCTATCACTCAAGTATTGATATGGCCCCATTTGAGGCACTGTATCGAAGAAGATGTAGATTTCCCATTGGGTGGTTTGATGCATTTGAGGTTAGACCTTGGGGTACTGACCTTCTGAGGGAATCGTTAGATAAAGTGAAATGCATTCAGGAAAAGCTTGTAGCGGCTCAAAGTAGGCAGAAGGAATATGGAGATCAGAAGGTTAGAGACTTGGAGTTTATGGAGGGTGAGCAAGTCTTGCTGAAGGTTTCGCCCATGAAAGGGGTGATGCGGTTTGGTAAGCGAGGTAAGCTTAGTCAAAGGTACATTGGTCCATTTGAAGTTCTGAAGCGCGTGAGGGAGGTAGCTTATGAATTGGCCTTACCCCCAGGACTGTAAGGAGTGCATCCTGTATTTCATGTGTCTATGTTGAAAAGATACCATGGGGATGGAAACCACATCATTCGTTGGGATTCAGTCCTGCTTGATGATAATTTGTCTTATGAGGGGGAGCTTTTTGCTATTTTAGATAGAGCAGTCCGCAAGTTAAGGTCAAGAGAGATTGCATCCATCAAGGTTCAATGGAAGAATTGGCCGGTTGAAGAATCCACTTGGGAGAAAGAGGCTGATATGCAAGAAAGATACCCACATCTGTTTAAAGATTCAGGTACTCCTTTTCTCCCTTGTTTTTCTTCTTGTGATCATTCGAGGACGAACGATGGGTAAAATGGTATCTATTGTAACGACATGTTTAGTCGTTTTAAGCAGTAGAGTATTTCTGGTAATAAATGTATGAGTCGACGGATCCCACGACGGACCGTCATGGGCACGACGAACCATCGAGGGTGTCTCGTTCCAAAACACTTAGAAATCTGAAAATTGGGTACTGAGATCGATTCTCTGAACTTCGCGACGAAATGGCAAGACGGACCGTCACAGGCATGACGGGCCGTCATGGACTCTTCAAGGAATTGAATATCTGAACTTTGTGACGGGAGCAGCAGGACGGACCGTCGCAGGCACGACGGGCCGTCAAAGTCTGTGTAACCCTGCCTGGGTCGGATTTCTGTTAAATGTTTTAAGGGGCGTTTTGGACTATTCCTGCTTATAACTATGAAGTTAGTGGTTTAATGATAATAATTCAATTACTTGGGGGTTAAAGGAAATAATCTTGAATTAATTTGTGGGTTACTTTTGTCATCTTTTATACTTAACTATATGCTAATTAGCGTAAAAGAAAAAGGGTTTGAATAAAAAAATAGAAAGAACAAGGAGAAGGAGAATGAACGAACGAGAGAGAGGAGGAACGAAGAGGAAAGTAAAGCTTTGGAAAAGTAGATTTCTTGATCACGAATTCTTCGGTGGAGGTAGGTTATGGTTTATGCTGTTTTATAGTAAACTCTTAATAGCGAATGATATGTATTGGGTAGTATTGTAAACCCTTCTATATGCTTAATTGTGTGCTTGCATGATGTGCATATATAATTGTGATAAAATAAGCATGATGAGGCTGTTGAATCCTAAACTCTGAAACCTTTTTGTTAATGATGATGCCTTGGTATAAAAGAAGGCTTGATGAACTAAAAGAATGAGGTTAGTGGATCGGGTGTCACGTTCCGACACCAGGATAGTATTAATGGATCGGGTGCCACATTCCAACACCAGGATAGTATTAATGGATCGGGTGTTACGTTCCGACACCAGGATAGTATTAGTGGATCGGGTGTCACGTTCCGATACCAGGATAGTATGATGAGGATCGGAGTGTCACGTTCCGACACCAGGATAGTATGATGAGGATCGGAGTGTCACGTTCCGACACCAGGGTAGTAAAGAGAATGAATCTTAAAATATGTTAATATACTCAATTTAATGAACCTTTTCCCAAATGAGTATGGTATGGACGCTTGAGTCCTCATGGGTGTACTTGACGTTATTTATCAATGATTCTTGCACATTGTTGTTGCTACCTGCTGAGTATTGTAGTTGATTTTATGATATTATCTGATATATATTGCTTTCTATTTTGAGTTGGCCGATGATGCCTACTCACTACTTGTGTTTGTACTGACCCCTACTTGTATGTTTTCTTTCTGTTAATTGTGGTGTGCAAGAAACGTACCGTCGTCTTCAACTCAACCGCAACTCTAGCCAGTCTTCATCATACCAGGTTTCAGGGTGAGCTAATGCTTCTAGCTTGGACTGGATCTTCTTCTTCATATCTTGATGCCTTGAAGATCCGGCATGGACTAGCTTTTTAATTATTTTAGCTTCTTAGATACTCTTAGATTTAATAAGTTGAGGATAGATATTCTTGTGGTGATGACTTCCAGATTTTGGGGAATAATAAGTTTTGAGTTTATAAGTTATTAATTGATTTCGTTACTGAGTTTTAAGTCTTCCGCATTATTTTCTGTTTATTATGGTTGAAATGTTGGGGTTTGGATTGGTTGGTTCGCTCTTATAGTAGGATAAGTGTGGATGCCACTCGCGGCTCGATTTGGGTCGTGACACTCTGAGATTCCAAGCATAGGTTGAGGGGGTACTTTTGTATTTTCCTTTTTTTTAAGAAACATAATTTTATTTTTATTCATAAATATATGAAAAATAAATTTTGAATTTTTTTAAAGAAACATAATTTTAGTTTTATTCATTAATATATAAAAAATAAATTAACCATACAAATAAAATTTTAAAAGAAACATAATTTTACTTTTATTCATCAAGATTTTGAGTACACATAGATATCCCCTCCTGGATACATTCCTGGCGTGAAGTAATAAATATATCATTAGTAATGTTGATAAATATATGAAAATTTTATGCTTTATACTTCTTCTCTTTTTTTTTTTACAGTAAACAACTTCAATATATTACTTAATAATATTTTTTTAAATGTTCATATGACATAACTGTGTTGTTCACAATCCAAATTGAGAAAGTTGAATTCCAAAAAAATCTATGCAGCAAGGAAATAGAGAATTGCATTTGATTATGAGTTAAAACATTTCGCATTCGGGGAATATATAAAATATTGATATCTTTGAAAAAGTTCATCGATCTTCATATATTTTCGCAAGTGGTATCTATTTATTACAAAATTGTCATCTTCTTTTTGTAATATTTGTACTATAAGCTTTGTATGATAAAATACTAATCATTGTTCAAACAATTCGTAAAGATCGATTCAAAGCATTTCAAATCTCTACTGCTTCAACTTATGTATAATGTGTATGTAGTTTACTTTGTCGGTGAATTTTATGATACATTCCATTATTGTCTTCGATAATAAAAATACTTCTATTCATTTTGATATTAATATTGAAAATAATTACTAAAAACTTGATTTCTAACTTTCACAACAATAAAAACAATCATGAAATAAAATTTATTTCTATATACAATAACAATTATCTTAATATTATATTCTAAATATTGACAATATTTATTAATATATTGATTTTTGACCTCACAAAAATAACAACGATCATGAAAGCAATTTTATTTCTATATACGATAACAATTGACATAATGTTATATAATAAATTACATTAATAATTTTTTTGATAGTACAATCTTAAATATATTATCATCAAAGAAACTTTGAATCTTACCCCCCACAAAATAACCATTATACTTGTTTTTTCAAGTTATTTTTTTTCTATTTTTTTCTTCCTTTATATTTCTCAAGCCTTTTTCTATTGACATTTTTATTTTTTGTCTTTTCTTTATTTTTTAACTACTCATTTTTCTTTAGTTTGTATTTTAATTTCCTCAGAATTTGAATATTATTTTTTTATTGTCAAATTTTTTCTGTCAAATAGTTTATCATATTTGATATAAAAAAATATTCTATATATTTTTTTCTTGTTAAATTATCAAACATTGTTTATTCTTTTAGTCACGTAACTTTCTATATCTTCAAATTTATTAAAAAATATTGATACATCATTTTAAAGATTATAATAATAATCAAGATACAAATTTAGTGATCATATTCTGTAACAAATATTATTTTACGCAATAATTCTTTAAAGTAATTTTAGGAACAAAAATATTAACTATTTAAACACATTTTATTTTAATTTAGTTCAAAATTTTCTTTCAAAAAGCATGTCAAAACAAGCTTAAAATTTATTATTGTTTGTAAACATTTAATTAATAGAAACTCTTCATTTTAACAAATTATGAAAATATCTTTATGGATCAATTTTAAAAAGTAAAGACATGTATGAGTTCTTTTAAATTGTCATTTTGTTCATTAATTATACAATTATTATTCCACCCTTAAATAATATAAAAATTAGTAAAATGCCATTGTTTAATAAATACTTTTGGTTTAATGAAAAATTCACACACAAAAAATAAAAAAGAATTTTTTTTATAGAAAATGTGGGTCCAAATTAAATGTCGCATAATTAAAATACACATGTCATTTAAGAAAAGATATTTGATTGTATTGTTATTATAAATCTATTACCATTTTTTTGATGCCATAACAAAAAACAAACATTCTAGACATTTGTGAAATGACAAAATTACCCTTAGTTGTCCTCAACTTGGCTCTTCTCTTATATATATATATATATAGTACTTTGAATGTTTTTTTAAGAAACAAAATTTTATTTTTATTCATAAACATATCAAAAATAAATTAACCACACAAATAAATTTTAAAAGAAACATAATTTTTACTTTTATTCATCAAAATTTTGAGTACAATTTTGCTCCTCTCTTGGTTACAATTATTTTTTCCCGTTGATTCTTCTCTCATAAGATTTATTTATGATTCGAGGAACTAGGATGATTATACTTGATATCCCTAATTTGAAATCTTTTAGTCACGTATTTTTCAAACAACGATGATTGATTTAGATCTCTCTACAAATATTTCACAATTTTGAGAAATATTCGAGATTAGTACTGATATTTATCACGGAAAAGAGTCTAAAATACCTCAAAGTATTGGAAATGGTACAAAATTAACCTCCATCCACCTATTGGCTCCAAAATACCCTTCTCACCCACCTATTGGGTCCAAAATACCCTTGTCATCCTCCTTTTGGTTCAAAATTGACCACTTAATTAACGGTTTTATATTTAAACTATTTAAATATTTTTTTAAATACGTGGCGCTCAACTATTTGTTATAATTTAACTTATTAGTATAATTTATAAATCAATCCACTACCCATCCATTACTAATTAAACCCTCCAAATTAATAAATCACTCATATTATTAATGCAACAATAGAAAAGCTACTGCCAATTGAGTGTTTTGAAAAATTTGAGACGAAAATATCTATAGAAGTAAATTATCATACATTCAATTATCTAAATAAAAATTACCGATAAACTTAAAAGTCTGACTATGTTCATCTTAATTATTCTTACATCTCAATTATGTGATGTTACTTCATAGGTAACTTTTTTTTCAAAATAATATATTAAAAGTTTTAAAACAAATCATAAATATTTATAAAATTATATTTTAAAAAAGTGCATGAATTGATTCCGGATGTATCACTTCTTTTACCTTTAATCATAAATTTCTAATTGAATCTTGAAAGAGAATCAAAATGAAAGTGTCCTCCTAAATAAGTGGCTCAACATAAATTTAATTGGGGCTTCAATTCGGACTCAAATAATTTGATGTCATTTTCATTAATCTATAATTTCATCATGTTTTAGTAGTGTTTATAACGATTCTGATATCATAGTTGGATTATTAATTGGGTGGGGTTTAGTTAGTAATGGGTGGGTAGTGGGTTGGTTTATAAATAATACAAACAAATTAAATTAAAACCAATAGTTGAACATCAAGTATTTTAAAAATATTTAAATAGTTTAAATATAAAATTATTAAATATGTGGTCAATTTTGAATTCAAAAGTTGATGACAAGGGTATTTTGGAGCCAATAGGTGGATGAAAAGGGCGTTTTGGAGCCAATAGGCGGATAAAGGGTAATTTTATACAATTTTCAATACTTTAAAGATATTTTAGACCCTTTTCGGTATTTATTATGAGAATTTTTGTGGTTTAACTACCTTCCTAAGCTTTATCTGGCTGGATCTTATTATTAATCATGTGAGGAACGGAATATAAATTGGTATCCCAAAGATAAATTGGAGTTTATTTCTTTACTTTTTGTCTTACAATATTTCAATTTTCTTTACTTTAAGTACCAATAAGAATTAGTACACTGTCAAATAGACATGGTTGAATTAAAATTGGGTGAATTAAATAACCTGAAAATACAGGTTATAACCCAACATACTCTATTCTTATTAAGCGTACTTTGTACTTTTCAAAATATAAAATCACTACATCTAACAAAATTTAGGAAAATAGTAAAATAAAAAACTAGAAGAATACATAATTGATTTTTTAAAATTGAAAATACGCTTTTTGGATGGGTGGCTAATTTTCAAATTTTCATGGAAGATAGGGTGATTTATGGATGAGTAGTTAGATTCTTTTTAAGAAAAAGAGTTAAAATATTTCTTGAACTTTGATTTATTAATTGACTATGTTCTTATACATAAAAAGATAGGCACGTGCCATTACTAAGTTTTACTTCTTCAATTGTTCCACATTTCTCGAAATATCTTCTAAACTCTTTATATGATAAATTAAGAGGCAATCCACCAACAATTTCTTTTTTAATTACTTTTTCTAATTTCACTATTTTGTCTGTGAAGTTGTTGGCCACAAAAAAATGCTTAATTTGTGGCGATTAATTAGTGTGAATTTTTTAAAATTTCACTAATAATTCATTTGTGACGTTTTATTTTAACCCCCACAATATAAAATTTTTTGTGGTGATTTTATTAAGGATGTTACATAATTTCTATCATATACACACCTTCCTCCTCCATTTAAACTTTTATTTTTTTGATCCTTTATTTCCTTTATGTATTAAAACACTTTTTGAATTTCCTTTTTTACTTTGTAGATGAAATTTCACTTCAACATTTTATTTTATATAGTAATACTTTATTTTGTATTATTTAGTGATTTTGGTTATCTCATAACAAAAATATATATTTATTTATTTATTTATTTTGTTTGAATCTTAAGTTTATTTAAGCTTTTATAGTGTTTTTTTTAAGGTGAAACATTTTAATTATTCGTTATTACAAATTAATAAAAATTTAAAATAACTGATTGTTCTATGTACTAAAAAAATTCTTTTATCTTATATTTGGAGCCAACTCAACCAAATTTTAATGCATCTCCTTCTAAATTTTATAAAAGCCTAAAAACAACTAGTTTCCCCCTAAAACTTTTCAAATCCAATCACATATGAAATAACCACCCCTCCTTCCTATACATTCCCACTAAAACACAACACACAACCCATTTCTTTTTTCCCTTTAGGGTGTGTTTGGTATGATGGAAAATGTTTTTCATGGAAAATATTTTTCTAGAAAATGTTTTCCATGGAAAATGTTTTCCATGGAAAATATTTTCCTAGAAAATGTTTTCCAGGAAAACAAGTAGATTTTGGACTTATTTTCTCATGTTTGGTTGGTGAGTAGAAAATATTTACCGGGAATGATTTTGTGTTTGACATATGTATAAAAAATGTTTTTGAGAGACAACTTTTATTTTTACTAGAGTAGAAAATAATTTATGAAATTGAAAATATTTTTTAAAAATATTTTTTTTGGGTGGTGGTGGTGGGGCCGAGAGGGTAGGAGTGAAAAAATAAAAATTTAAAGTTTATAGTATTTTTAAAAAACAAAATTAATTTTTTTGGGGTTTGAGGTGGGTGGGGGATGGCGGGGGGAGGGGGGAGGGAGGGAGGAATTTAAAAATAAAAATTTGAAGTTGAAAATATTTTTAAAAAGCAAAATTATTTTTTTGGGGAGGGGTGGGGTTGGGGAGCGGGGGGGGGGGTTGACAGATTCTGGGTGGGTGGGGGTCAGGATCGGGTAAAAAATAAAATTTTAAAATTGAAAATATTTTTTTTAAAATTGTTGTTTTTCCTTTAAAAAAATGTAATTTAAATGGATGAGAGTTTTGAAAAATGTTTTCCTTAATTTTTGAAAGGAAGTCATTTTCCTTAGTTTTGAGGAAAATGAGTTGATTTGGAAAACAATTTCCAAAATTTTTGTCCCAATCAAACATGAGAAAATTGAAAAACATTTTTCAGAAAATATTTTCCTTCGTACCAAACACACTCTTAATCCATTTCTTTTTCCTATTAACCTGTTTCTTTTTTCTTATACATTCCCTAGTAAAACACAACACACAACCTCCCTTCCCCTTTTTGCCTTTGCTTCTCACTCTTCTTTACTTTATTTTTGGTTTCATTATATGAGTGTGAATTAGCTAATTACTTTTACATTTAATATAGGCTTTGCAAAGTGAAACAAATGGTAAATAATTATTTTCAATATAAAGATAATTCTCTATTAGGTTTGAGTTTGATGATTCATATTATAGTTTAAATTTTATATTATTATTATTTAATTTATAGGTATTTGTATTTTGGACGATGTTAAACTTAGTATGTTAAATATATTTTTACATATTGCAAGATTTGTTTAAAATTTCACTACACCGCAACGTCATCCGTACCTAATCTTTTACTGATTTATGGTAAGCCTCAATTTTATTTTTGTTTAGTTTAGTTAAGGATCATGCAATCCTTTTATTTTTTATTGTATTTGACTATTACAAATTAAAGGATAATTTTACATACTTCATTGTGATCTATATCAATATTACTTATTTAATACGATAAATTGTTGAAAATATAATTATTTTTTTGGTAAATGAAAAAAAGAAATAAGGTCAAATAGGAAAGTCTAACTTAATAATTATAAAAAATGTGAAATATTTTAACTGAACTTTATATGATTTTGAAAAATAAAAATTTGATTCGTGCTTACGTAGGAATAATCACGAAGTCATTACTATTCGCATTATCAAGGTATATGAGAGAACATCAAATGCATAATCTTATAATTTGCTTTCAAATCGAAGATCTATATGAATTTGTGTTTGGAATGAATTGAATTTTTTTTAATTAAGATGTATGAAGATATATGTTTCAAACATATATTTACCTAGCTATGCATGATATTTTCATTGTTTCAGCCTGAAACGGAGATTGATCTTATTTAACTTTAGATTAAAAGATTGGATGACAAAAACGTATATCACAAAACAAATGCAAGCTATAGAATAATATTAGTAATTGATATGCTAAAAATAATATTAACTCTATCCAATTTTATGTTAGGTAGTTTGACTCGGCACTGAATTTAAGAAAGAAATAAAGACTTTCAAAACTTATGGTCCAAAATGAATAATATAAATTTGTGTAGTTTGACTCAACATGGAGTTTAAGAAAGAAATGAAGACTTTCAAAATTTGTGGTCCGAAATGCATGACATAAATTTGTGTAACTTAAATTATTTCATTAAGAGTAAAATAGAAATTTTATAGTTGAACTGTTACGTAATATTTCAAATATATCATTTATTTTGAGACCGACTAAAAATAAAAGTAAGTCACATAAATTGACACTAGCGAGTATAATTATATTTTTAATCAAATGGGATAGCATAAAAAGGTCGAAAAGGTCTCTCTGTAATTATCTTTAAATAACCAACTTAAACATAAAATCAGTCAAATTTAAAATTCAAAAATCCTAAAATATCTCAACATAGCTAACAAAAACTTTGTGATTTGTTAGTATACACACATATAGTATATATTTATTGTATATTATACAATATATGTATTGGCAAATAGTGCACGTCTTTGTATCATAAGATAGTAGCTAGCTAGAGTAACCTTTTTGACTCTAATTTGTGATTTGATTGCCGCAAACAATAGGTACTCAATCATGAAGTGCTTTATATATATATTTTTGTATATATAGAATGAAATGAAATGCATAAAATGGAGCACTAATCTTAATACACTTGATTAATTAGGAAAATGGCTGCCACTTTGTTTCTGGCTTTTCTTTGTTTTTCTCAAGTTCTACTTGAATGCCATCCCAATTACAAGTAATCATATATCAACTTAATTAATATCAATAAATATATATATTTTTGTAATGGTTATGTTGAATATACTTATTTTCATTGTAAGGATGCAATAGTTTGGTGTACAAAACTCAATAACAGGAGAAAACACAAATAACTACTTGTCTATCTTCTTTCTTTCTTTCAAACAAACAATATTACCCCTTAATTTTATTTTTTTTGTCAAATATTTATTAGGAGAATATAGAGGTCGAGTGTATGAAACTGGGTGATGTTGTCATTAGAAGAATGGATGTTGAGGCCAATGACTATCCAGGTTCGGGTGCGAATAATCGCCACACTCCGGGCCACCCCTAGAGATATGATGAATGTATTTAGAGGCGAATTTGGAATGTTAATGTGTTTAAATATATATATATATATATATATATATATATATATATATATATATATATATATGCATATATAGTTCGAGCTGAGAGCAATGGTTTCACCATAATCCAATTTCAGGCTAAATATGTTGAGTGTGTTAGTAATTAGTAGTGATAGATATGTGTGCTTTAGATGTTTAGGAGTATTGTGTTATTATGTAAAGCTAATAATTAGATTGCTTCATCTTTCTTATATACATAGTATTTGTATTTTTTTTGTAAGAAACACAATTTTATTTTTATTTATAAATATAAGAAAAATAAAATAACTACAAATAAAATCTTGAAAGATACATAATTTTATTTTTATTCATCAAGATTTTGAGTATAATTTTGTTCCTCCCTTGATTATAGATCTTTTTCTCCTTTGATTCTTCTCTCATAAGATTTATCCATGATTCGAGGAACTAGGATGATTTTAACTTGATATCCATAACACGAAGGCCATTAATAGCGTATTTCTCGAAATATGACAATTGATTTTGATCTCTTTATAAATATTTTATAAATTTTAGGAATATTCGAGATTAGTTCTTGTATTTATTATTATAATTTTGAGGATTAACTACCTTCAAAAGCTTTATCTGGATGGATCTTATTAATTAATCATGTGAGGAACAGAATGAGTTATGGCCATTTATTAACTATAATAATTGGTATCCCGAAGATAAATTGAATTTGTAATAAAATAATATATTGTGCATGTCCACTATATCAAGGAGTTACTTCATTACGTTTCTCCATTATGAAGATAATCATAACCTCTATAACCTCCTGCTTTATAACCATTATTCTTGTAATCTTTCACTTTCATAACCTACTCCATCATATTCATGTTAATGTAATGTTTATGACTAACCTTTTGTATGCCTCTTTGTTACACAATAAATAGAGGCATAAAGCTTCATATTGTACACACTTATAGATTTGGTGAATACTTAGAAGAGTTGGAATAATATGAAAAGCTGTCATCTCTTGTCTCCTTATTTGTAGTACTTTCATCTATTATATTTTTTTGGTCTTATTTTACTTTAGTTTTACAACACGTTATCATCGCGAGTTGCTCATTCTCCGTCAAGAATCAATAGTAGGTATTTCTTGATTTTTATGCTATAATTCTTCGGTTGCAAGGTATACTTTATATCCTATATATTATTTGTACTAACAAAACTTCTTTTGTGGTTATATTAAAAAGGTCATTAAATTATGATAATCTTTATAACAATATTGAGAGAGATTATTAAAATGTTTGAATTTATTTTAATTTGAAATTTTTATATGGTTCCAACATGTTGTTCTTATTAATTAATTTTGTTCATTTTTTTTCATTTTAAGTCAAATTCAGAATATATTTATGGTATTAATTATTTATTTTTTGGTAATGCATTTGGTTTATCAAGACATTTGGTTGAGAGTAAGATGATGAATTCAAGTTTTACCATACCAAGTGTATAAGAAATCAACTTAAAGTCTTGATGTGCCACGATAATAAGAAGTTGGGTTCAAGTCTCATTGATTTATAACCAAAGATCTTTTTATATGGATAAGTCATTGAACTTAAGTCCTACTATTTTATAGTGATGATATGAATATAACTAACATAAAATTTTATACTTTTGATTGAAAGTCATGAAATTTACTCAATTAATTCTCTCCGTTCTCTTATATGAATGTGGTAACAGTGCATAATATGTCAGAAAATGACAAATTGATGAATGTATGAATATGGGTATTGTAAAATATTACTGGTCATCATCCTGGTAATTAAAAGAAAGAACATTACGGGTTCTTAAGATACTCTTTCAAATGTGAATGTAATTTTATCAATTAAAGTGATGTGAAAGGCTATTCGACACATTGTTTCATAAGATGTTTCTTCAAATGTGAAGGTAATTTTGATCCATCAAAGAGGTATGAGAAGTTATTGCACATACTGTTGTTGGTGCAATCCAAATTTCAAAAGTTTTGTAAATACTCCATAAAAATAAACGAATACAAAGTAGTAGTACATTTGACCTCGTAAAGTGATGATGAGGTGAGTCACATAATTCAATAAATGCGAAAGTATGACAATGAATTTCAAATAAAAACTTATGGAGTATGTTTAAATGGTTATTGTCCATTTCGTAAAGAAAATATGACTTGTGTTCTTATGGATAAGAACATATTGATGTATTGTGGGATAAATGTCACATCTCAACATTACGGGAGGTTTGAGAGATTGAAAGAAATTTTAACATAAATGGTCATTTATTCATTTACTTTAAGTACTACACAAATATTGTGGTATGTTAAATTATGAACTATTGAAGGACAAAAGAGAAATAATTCTAACATATAAAGTTTGTGGATATGACCAAACTAAATATTGTTCTGTGACAACACAAATTAGTTATTGGTTGTCAAGAAATAAGTCTTGCATGTGATAATTTTAACAATGACATAATAATAATTTTTGCGTTGAAAGAGATGATCACCATAAGAATGACGTTGTGAAATTTGTGATAGTACACAAAATTTGTTGAGAGTTCGCAAGGGGCTAATTTGTCACTATCCAGAGGAATGAAATTGTTCATAATATTAGGGTTGTAGTGAGTCTAAAAAATGCTTAAGTTTCAGAAGAATTGAAAAGAAAAATATTATATTGAGACTATAAATTATGGGAAGATTTAGTTTTTTCAAATAACTACAACAAAAGTGTGTTATAAATATTTATGTATAAGATTACCCTTTTTTCTCTCTTGTTTGTTGTATACAAACATGGACATGATATTTGAATCACATGCAAAAGTAAACTAGTTATTTACTAGAATAAATATCAGCTGGCATAATCGGTTGACCATTCCGATTCAAATGTGATGCAAAAGAAATTAAAAATTCACGTGGCTATATGTTGAATAAATAAAGGATTCTTCATGAATTTTTCTTTTGTATCTTGTTCTCGTGATAAAACAATCATTGTACCAGCTATGGTTGAGATTGTATCCCCATAAATTATTTAGGACATATAAAAAGGTGAATATGGTATGGTCACATGTGCATTTGTATCAACTTACAAATCGATTTTGTAAGATTGTTTGCTCAAATTATTAAATTAAGAGCACAATTTCAAACTATAATATCATGTTGATAATGTTGTTTGGCTTAGCAGAAATTGTATGCCTCTAATTATAACTAAACCATTGATCATGAGAAAAAATCTCTCAAATAAAATTTGTATGAGGTGAGTTTATTTAACATGAATCAAACCAATAAGATTCACCCAACACAATTAGTTCAGGGTCAGGAACCAAATAATTTTCATCCAAAATTTGATGTGTGCACTGATATACCGTGGTTTCACGGTATAATTAATATTTTTTCCTTAAGTTTAGTGTGTCCGAAAGCCTTTTTTGTGCTAATTTTGATATAAGTTTCTCTTTGTTTTGCAGGAAATCTGTCCAAAGCTGAATGCGGAGATTTTGAGCGAAAAATGCAGAAGAGACCACCTACAGAGCTTATGACGGTCAGTCGTGCCTGTGACAGTCCGTAGGTGGCAACGTAAAGAAGCTACTGAAGGAAGATGGGGAGTCTGACCAAGTGTGGAATTACGAAGCTTGTGACGGTCCGTCCTGCAGGTTCGTCGTGAAGATAAGAGAAGTGATCCCAGTAACCAGATTCCAAGAGTTGAAGTATTTTGAAACGAGACCCTCGACGGACCGTTGTGCCTATGACGGTCCGTCACACTTGCCGTCGAGGGGAATAAAGAAAGCAGCAGAAGAAATTGCACCAAGTATGGGAAGACGGAGTACACGACGGTCCGTTGTGTCCACGACGGTCCGTCGCGTGGTCCGTCGACCCAGCTGCTTTTTTGCAGATTTCCAGTTATTAGAATCCTTGTTTAATTAGGTTTTTATTTTTTTATAAATAGTTCAAAAAACCTCGTTTTTGAGGTTAGACTGTGTGAGATAAAACATCATATTATTAGACTTTGTGTTTTAGTGTTTGATTTTTAGAGATTCTTACAAGTGAATTTTGGTGATTAATCAAGCAAATTTTCGGACTTTATTCTTTCTCATTGAAGTAAGTACATGAATTCTTGTTTAACATATTTGAATATTGTGTTTATGGCTATGAGGAACTAAACTCCATAACTAGGGTTCTGGGAACCATAGGCAAATAATGAGCTAAACCCTAGCTAAAATAACAATTCAAGAATAGTGTCTTGCATGTATTAATAATTCTTTCGCTTAGAAGTCTTTTTAACGGATGATCAACGTTAGAGCTCTCCTTAATGCTACTTGCCGGACCAAGTAGGTAGATAATAGGAAAAGAATTATTAACATAGATTTAGTGTATACTATTGAATAGGCTAGTATTGATTGGTACGAGGTAATAACTTAGTCAAATATCAAATACGATGCTTAATATGAGGTAAAGATAAGGGTTAGGAAAGAAACACACGCGGCCGGACCAAGGTGCGGAGTGAGATTTTCTAGATGCCGGACCAAGGATTTAGAAATACATAACTTATCACTTTGCATGCAAGATACTAGGAAAGAATTGTTATAGTTAGATTTATCAAGTTATGAACCTGTGGGGAACACGTAAACCCTAGTTACTTTGATTAATTGATTAAAACCCAACATTAAAAGCTGTTAAGTGTCTCTTTCAAGTTCGTTTGTTATTTTTACTCATTAGGAAATACAAACCCCCCTTTTTATGCTTTTACTTTCTAAAGAAGTCATCAACTGAACAATAGTAATAACAAGTTGAAGTTAAGTCTAGACTATTTTCCTCGTGGGAACGATCCCAACCTCACTAGTTGGGTTATTTACTTGACGCGACCGCTTTACTTCTCATTTGAGAAGTAAGTTTGAGCGTATCAAATTTTGGCGCCGCTGCCGGGGAATTTAGATTTTAGATTAACTTGAACTTATTACTAAAGTTTAGTTCATATTTTCTTGATTTTACTTTGTTTTATTGTTTTTGATTTCTTTTCAGAACCATCCTCCTTGTATGCCAAATACACGGAGAGGAAGAGAACCCTTGTTTCCCTATGATCACGAGCTAGAGCGTACACTGCACAATATGAATCGAAACTTGGGAATAAATGATGAGGATCCAAACCAGAACATCCCAGATCCAGTGGATGTTCGTGGTCAGATGTTAACCGACGCTCCGGGTGAACATCAGCAGAGGGGACAAAATCCCGTTCCACAGCCCCAAGCATACTATAGAGGGTATTATAACATAGTAGACTCGGATGGGCCACTTGTCTTGCCCCCTCTACCCACAGGCCACACTTTTGTGGTAACTAGTAGCTTGATGCAAATTCTCACTGCCAGAGGTTTGTTTTCAGGGTTACCTTCTGAGGATCCACATGCCCATATAGCTATGGTAAGGGCAGTGTGTAAAAGTTGTGTGGGGAGGCCTGATTTGGATCTAGATGTAATAGGTCTCAGAGTGTTTCCTGTCTCATTGACGGGAGAGGCTGCTATGTTGTTTACTGAGCTCCCATACAACTCCATTTTCACTTGGAACCAACTACGGGATGTCTTCTTAGCACGCTACTATCCGGTCTCCAAGAAATTAAACCACAAAGACAGGGTGAATAACTTTGTGGCACTACCAGGAGAGTCAGTTAGTAGTTCTTGGGATAGATTCACCTCATTTTTGAGAAGTATTCCAAATCACCGTATTGATGATGAGTCACTGAAGGAATACTTCTATTGGGGACAGGATGATAACAACAAAGCGGTGTTGGACACTATAGCAGGTGAATCTTATGGAGAATGCCCTTATGCTGAGATCGCTGAGAAATTAGAGAACTGATGATATTCGTGAAGAAATGGCTCAGATGAGAACTGAGCTTGGGTTGGTACTAAAACATGTCACTGGGGTGCAGAAAAGATTAACGCAGTCAACTACATGGATAAACCACCACCTCCAAATGATGAGTGCTATTATGCGGAGGACACTTATGCGGTAAATGAGCAGACGGGGGGTTTCCGACCAAGCGCCCAAGGCTTGCATCAGGATAATTGGCGCCAAGGTCAAGGGAACCAAGGTCGGAACTATGGTAACTACAACCGTGAGGGTCATTATGTCCGAGATGGAAACTACAACTGCGACAACAACTTTAACAGGGGTAACTATGCTAATAGAAACGACAGGAATGGGACCTATGTCCCTCCTCAAAATCGTGAAGTTACTCCAAGGGATGGTGGACATAGTATGGCGCGAGTTGAGGATATGTTGCACAAAATGATGAGGAGGTTCGACACTAGTGATGACACATTAAAGAGTTAAGGTGTGATTTAGCTAGTATTGGGCAAAAAGTTGATACACATGCAATTTCGATTAAACAGATCGAATTGTAAGTGGCCCAATTATGTGCGACAGTGAACACACGACAACCAGGCACTCTTCCTAGCAACACTGTCCAAAATCCAAAGAATGATGTGCACTGCATGGAAATGACTATACGTGGTGGTAGACAAACCATTGACCCACCTATGCCATCTACTGAGGAAAATGTGGTAAAGGGTAGTAGTGAAGCAGAGGGAAGTAATGGAAAAGCTACAGAAGTACCTATCAAGGTAATTCCCATGCCTAGGCCACCACCATCCTTCCCTCAGATATTAGTGAAAAAGACTGAGGATGGTAAATACTGGCGCTTCATAACAATGTTGAAGCAGCTCTCTATCAATATCCCTTTGGTAGAAGCTCTAGAACAAATGCCCGGTTATACCAAATTTATGAAAGATCTGGTCACCAAGAAAAGATCGGTCACGTTTGAGGATGATGATAGATTGCAGCATTGTAGTGCTATTGCTACAAGATCCCTAGTACAAAAAAAAGAAGATCTGGGTGCGTTCACTATTCCTTGTACAGTTGCGTCATTACATTTTGCAAAAGCATTATGTGATCTGGGGGCCAGCATAAACCTAATGCCTTTCTCAATTTACAAGAAGTTGGGTTGGGGAGTCCAAAACCTACTGCGAAGCGGCTACTGATGGCCGATCGGACAGTGAATAAGCCCATAGGGATACTCCATGATGTGCTAGTAAAAGTGGAGTCATTCATCTTTCCAGCAGATTTTGTTATTCTTGATTGCGAAGTCGATTTTGAGGTGCCCATTTTTCTTGGGAGGCCATTCCTTGCTACAGGTAGAGCCTTAGTTGATATGGAGAAGGGACAAATGACATTTCGATTGAATAATAAAGAAGTAACCTTCAACATTTGTAGGACCATGAGGCAGAGTGGTGAGCTCTAATCGGTATCTGCCATATCCCACAAAGAAAAGATCAAGAAGGAGACTGAACAGAAAATATCAAAACAAGAGTTTATGGTTGGGGATTTGGTGCTTGTAGAAGTTCTGGGGTGCCTTGTCTTCTAGGCAAGCTCATGTCCAAATGGACTGGCCCTTACTTGATTACCCAAGTATTCCCTCATGGGGCAGTTGAGTTAAAAGCCAAGGAGGGAGTGCGGTTTAAGAGGAATAGAGATAGAATAAAACTCTATCTCGGGCATGCTGAATCGGCGAATGAAGTGATCGAGGCATACCATCTTGATGAAGTCTGAGTAATCAAGTGGCCCCAGTCGTACCACGACATTAAATCAGGCGCTTGTTGGGAGGAAACCCAATACTTATCGTCTTTTTAATAATGGTAGCATTTTTTTTCTATTAATGGGTTTTAAATTTGCATGCACATCACAAGGAAATTCTGCAAAAAACTACTCCGCAGCAGCCACTGACGGATAAAACGACGGACCGTTGCGCATGCAACGGACCGTCGTATGCATCCGTCACACCAGGTACGTATTTTTGTCATTTTGAATATTAGGGCACACACGACGGAACCTACAACGGCTCATCATTAATGCGACGGACCGTCGTCGGGGAACCGTCGCGTGATTATGAATTCTACCCGACCCGACCCGGCAGGACCCTTTTCAAAATCTAACCGTTTATACTCCCCACCCCTCCATATTTCACCCCATTACTTCCTTATTCCTCTCATCTCCCCTGTCTTTTCAACTTCCACACTTCCCCTCACTGATCATTGCTCCCAAAATCCTCCTAAGCCTTATACTTATCATCCACTAATCGGTGCTGCTGCTGTAGGTGTCTACCTTGCCAACTGAATCATTCTCCATTTGTTTTTCTCCATTTCCAAGGTATGTGTCTCTAAATTTATACTCATTTATCTTGCATTTTGGTTTTGTAGTTAGTATTAGCGTAGTTCTTAGTCGTCTACTGTTTCCTCTATATGATTATGTATAAACCTAGGCTCAAAATTTTCGTATGTGCCATGTTGATAGCCCTAGGCATAGGTGATTTTGCATTGGTAGTTTCCTAGGTCGTTGGGATAGACACATATAGGTCCACAACACTACAAGACCATGTGGGTTCATCGGGGATGCATAGGGTACCCCACAGTTCTAACACTGCTACTCAGAACGAGACCCCGATGACGGACCGTCGAACACAGACGGACCGTCGTAGAGTCCGTTGCACAAGCCCTAGCACCCTGCCCAACGACGCCTGTGACGTTCACGACGGTCCGTGCTGTACAACCATTCTGGTTGTCAGAGACCCTGTTTCTAAGGGTCTCTCAAAATTTTCTTAGTGTCCTACGACGGATCGTCATACCCACGACGGTCCGTCCTGCACGACCGTCATGATGGTAAGAGACCCCTCTGCTAAGGGTCTCCCAACATTTTCCAAGTATCCTACCACGGACACTTACGACGGACCGTCGTCCCCTCGACGGTCCGTCCTGCACGACCGTCATGATGGTCAGAGACCCCTCTGATAAGGGTCTCCTAACATTTTCTAAGTGTCCTATGACAGACTCTTACGACGGACCGTCGTACCCTTCTTGACCGTTATGATGGTCAGAGACCCCTCCTTCAGGGTTCTTTATATATACATAGACTAAGTACAACACGACGGACCTCATGACGGTCCGTCATATCCATGACGAGCCGTCATCTAGCCCGTCGTGTGATACAGTTTCACTATCACTAACACACTATTTTAAATGTTTTATGTCATGTGGGCTTGCCTGTCTTGTTTGACACTCTCGTACTAATAGTGATCCTTTGCGGGTACTATCTACTATGGCACCCAAGCAAGACCGAACCTACGCACGCGGGCGATCCAAGTCTGTTGCCCCGTCTGCACGCTTGATCATCAGCTCTGATGATGAGCGGGACCCTGAATATGTGCCCCCAGGCACTTCCGTACCTTCCCGTGCTGCACGTGCCCCCAGAGCCACACCCAAGACGGTGGTGTCCGGCGTAGTCACTGCCTCCCAGTCTGATGAGGAGCGCACACTGACCGGCACACCCTCTGGGTCAGCCACAAATGAGGAAGGAGCGTTTGACTCCTTAGGAGTATCCTGGTCCGAGGAAGCTTCAGGCTCTGCTGAGGTTCCCGCACCTGCCACTGCTGCAGGGACAACCTCGTCTGATAAGGCTGACAGTTCAGACTCTACATCCGGCACACCAGCCCAGGTCCCCACCTCAGCCTTTGACCAGCCAAACCAGTGGTGTGTCGAAGGCCAGTTTCAAGTTTACGTCGATGCCAAATTCCTGACTGATAAAGGAGTAATGACTCGGACACTCACCTTGCAGCGGTGGGTACTTACAAGGAGTCTCCCATCGATGCCAGAGATCCACAACCTATTCACCAGACATCGTTAGAGTGGACATCCCGTTCGTTGGGATGATACAACGAGGAAGTGGTCCGTGAGTTCTACGCATCCTATGTAGCGACTCTCCGGTCACAGATTGATAGGCGGGCTGCTCCCACTAAACAGGCCCCACTGGAGCAGGTTCGAGTCCGGGGCGTGCAGGTTGACATTTCCCTGCCAGCTATCCGCCGGTTCCTATACGGCGAGAGTGCAGATGCTACGCGGACTCCCCACACTGCTGAGTTTGACTACCGTTGGCAGATAGTGAAGGATGGCCTGTTCTTGCGCGAGCAGGCACTGAGAGAGACCACCAAGAGGTGGATGGCCTTGCACCTATCAGTCGACGGAGAGGGTGCAGATTGGGTCACTGAGCCGAAGGGGGCCATCAAGAAGGCCAACCTCACGATCGTCGCGAAGTTCTTATGGCTGCTCGTCCGTCACTGCCTTTCCCCCACAGCTGCTGATAACATCGTCACCTGGGATCGAGCAGTGTTGATAGCGGCGATGTTAGCCGGATTCAAGGTCGACTTCGCATGGCTTCTCCAGGAAGTCATGCACGAGAAGGCATTCAAGGTCACTACTACCTACCCCTTCCCGTCTATGATTTTTGCCCTTTGCAGGACCGCAGGTGTGCCCATATGGCACATAGATCAGTTGAAGACCCCACAGGGCACCGTTGACGTCGGCCTCATAAGAGACGAGGCCAATGAGTTGGCCCCACATCGAGGGCCCCGTCCAGAGCTGCCACCACTTGTTGATGATCTTGCGGATACGGTGGCCCAGGCCCACACCGCTACACAGGCGTCCACTGACACTACCCCGGTCGAGTCTATCCCGGGTAGTAGCCCAGCCCCGAGCTCCTCTCGCACAGCCCCTCTACCGACACTGGTCCCGCTTGATAGGGTCCAAAAACTGGAGGCACAAATGGCCACTCTTCTGCATCATATCCAGCCGTGGAGGCAGAAGTCGATTACTGAGTCTGAGGCGCGTTTAGAGAGGAAGATGCAGCAGTTTACCGAGCTTAAGATTGCTGAGGTTAACCAGCGCCTAGATACATTTGAGTTGAGAGTGTTACCCCGCCCTGCCCCTCCGGTAGATGTGTTGACTCTTTAGGCTGCAGTAAACAGTATTCGTGCATACATCGACATGATCAAAGAGGCAAGAGTGACGGAGCCTGTCGAGCCTGTTGAGGACACTGTATTGGCGGCCCTATTTGCTACTTCAGAAATTCCCCCACCTTCCCCTCGAGAGAGTTCCAAGAGGCGTAGGGGTCGATCAGAGGATGAGGCGCGAGCAAGGAAGAAGGAGCGTTGAGAGATGGAGGCCGCGAGGAGAGCCTCACTTGCTGAGGCGGAGGCACACCAAATCAGAGCATCGCAGATAGTGGCTGGGGCGTCTAGCTCCCGCACTATAAAGAGAGCAGGAGGCACTACTGATGGTGCGGTTGTTGCTGAGGACATCACTGAGGGTGTCTAGATTGCTGAGGACACCACTGAGGGTGTCCATATTGCAGAGGATGTGGGTTCCGGGAAATCGGACCTACCAGCTTGATGATCGATGTCGCTATGCACCACAGGTTTGCTTCACCTACCCCTCTAATCTTTAGATTTTTTAATGCATTGGGGACAATTGCATGCTTTTTTTGTTGGGGCTGGGGTAAATGGAAAGTGAGTGTTAGGGTGAAGTGTGAGTATCCCAACTCACTGTCCTCTTTTGGGGTTTTCTTGCCTGTGTTCTTTTTCCCCAAAAGACTGATTACTTTTTCTGTTGGACCGGCACGTTATATCTTTTGTACATAGTTTAACCCTGAAGCATGATGGCTAAAATGATATCCTAATAAAACTGGAAAATGTTGCATGACTAGGCGTAGTAACTGATAATTGTGTGGCTCTAAACATGAAATAGAGTTACACCATTGCATTACCCTAAATCTTCAAGTCGAACTAGGTGTCTGACAATCTGGTATAGTGATGAGATGTCAAGTGAGTGTGAGGAAATTTGAATAGTCCACTACTGGTACTGAGCTAGAACTTGTCTGGTTAGTCGTGCTAAAAGTAAGCTGTAACAGACAATTAGGAAAGGATCCCATTTCTAGCCTAAATAAAAGAAACCAAATGAAAGTTATCCTTCTTTGATCCAAATAATTTGAGCTTAAAATTAGACCTTTCTTTTTCACCCCAACTGATCTTTTCTGGGAACAATATGTTGGCCCTGGTCCCTCCTTAAACATGTGCACCTCAGCTTATGCCAAAAGCATAAGTTGAGGGTGGCTAATGCATAAACAACCTTCGTTATGGCCCTGACCCGACTTTGGGTATTGTGTACCTTGACTCATGGCAAAACCATGAGTTGAGGGTGGCTGTTTTGAAGAATGCTCTGGAAAGTGGGGTTGAAAGAACAAAGAGAGAGAAAGAACAAAAGTAAAGTGACTCAAGAACTCGTTGAAAGAAAAGGAAAGAAAAAGAGAAATATTCAAGAATTAAAAACAAGATAAGAAAAGAGTTACTTACACAAATGAAGAAAGAAGGGAAATAGCAAGGTGAAAGAATAGGAGAAACTGGGCGAGATAATGTGATAGAAAGTGGAAGGTTTTGCCGATATGTCAAGAAGGGCAAAAAGTCACTAAAGTATACCTAAATATACCGTACCTGACTCTGAGCCTACGTTACAAGCTAAAAAAAGTCCTATCGTGATCCTAAGGGTTGTATAGCGAACATAAGGCAGTGAAAATAAGGGCAAGCTTATGGCAATAGGTATGAATGAGTGTGACTTTGTTATGAGAGAGAGTGTTGAAATGTAATCCTTATACTCAAACTGAAATCATTGTGTGAAAAATGAGGATTTTGTTCTAAAGTGAGGACACTAGTTGCAATACCGGAACTGTTAGCACCTCGGTGAGAAATTGAAGAGGATAGTTGTTAGTGCATGGTGAGTCTGTGTCATGTTTGAATCCCACAAAATTCAAGCCTAATAGTGATAGCATGCATAGATTTGATAAGATTAATCGGGATTGATAGCCATATGATTGCAAAGGATAAAACATGAATACTATTGTACAAAGATTGTGTAGTGAGTCATAGTGCGTAGCTTGAGGACAAACAACGAATTTAAGTTGAGGGTGTTGATATACCGTGGTTTCACGGTATAATTAATACTTTCTCCTTAAGTTTAGTGTGTCCGAAAGCCTTTTTTGTGCTAATTTTGATATAAGTTACTCTTTGTTTTGCAGGAAATCTGTCCAAAGCTGAATGCGGAGATTTTGAGCGAAAAAATGCAGAAGAGACCACCTACGAAGCTTATGACGGTCCGTCGTGCCTGTGACGGTCCGTAGGTGGCAGCGTAGAGAAGCTGCTGAAGGAAGATGGGGAAGTCTGACCAAGTGTGGGATTACGAAGATTGTGACGGTCCGTCATGGCTATGACGGTCCGTCCTGCAGGTTCGTCGTGAAGATCAGAGAAGTGATCCCAGTACCCAGATTCCAAGAGTTGAACTATTTTGAAACGAGACCCTCGACGGACCGTTGTGCCTATGACGGTCTATCACACTTGCCGTCGAGGGGAATAAAGAAAGCAGCAAAAGAAATTGCACCAAGTATGGGACGACGGAGTCCACGACGGTCCGTCACGTGGTCCGTCGACCCAACCGCGTTTTGTCAGATTTCCAGTTATTAGAATCGTAAATAGTTCGAAAAACCTCGTTTTTGAGGTTAGACTATGTGAGATAAAACATCATATTATTAGACTTTGTGTTTTAGTGTTTGATTTTTAGAGATTCTTACAAGTGATTTTTGGTGATTAATCAATCAAATTTTCGTACTTTATTCTTTCTCATTGAAGTAAGTACATGAATTCTTGTTTAACATATTTGAATATTGTGTTTATGGCTATGAGGAACTAAACTCCATAACTAGGGTTCTGGGAACCATAGGCAAATAATGAGATAAACCCTAGCTAAAATAACAATTCTAGGATAGCGTCTTGCATGTATTAATAATTCTTTCGCTTAGAAGTCTTTTTAACGGATGATCAACTTTACAACTCGCCATAATTCTACTTGCCGGACCAAGGAGGTAGATAATAGGAAAAGAATTATTAACATAGATTTAGTGTATACTATCTAATAGGCTAGTATTGATTGGTACGAGGTAATAACTTAGTCAAATATCAAATACGATGCTTAATATGAGGTAAAGATAAGGGTTAGGAAAGAAACACATGCAGCCGGACCAAGGTGCGGAGTGAGATTTTCTAGATGCCGGACCAAGGATTTAGAAATACATAAGTTATCACTTTGCATGCAAGATACTAGGAAAGAATTGTTATCGTTAGATTTTTCAAGTTATGAACCTGTGGGGAACACGTAAACCCTAGTTACTTTGATTAATTGATTAAAACCCAACATTAAAAGCTGTTAAGTGTCTCTTTCAATTGTGTTAGTTATTTTCATTCATTTAGAATTATAAACCTCCCTTTTATTGTTTTTACTTTCCAAGGAAATCATTGACCAAACAATAGTAATAACAGGTTGAAGTTAAGTCTAGACTGTTTTTCTCGTGGGAAAGATCCCAACCTCACAAGTTGGATTATTTACTTGACACGACCGCTTTACTTCTTATTTGAAAAGTAAGTTTGAGCGTATCATGCACATATGATTTTATTGCTCCACCACACACAAAGATGGATTCCCAAATGAGGTTGAGGGTTAATGTTAGATTTCCTAACCTTAAGGAAAGATATGTGTAGTAGCTGGAAACTATGTGTGGGGTGAATTATCTAGATCCTCGTTAAACAAAGTGAAATTGAAGTTCAAAAGATAATTCATTTGCAAAATGTTGCAAGTAATTTTCCAGATGTATTTGCTGACAAAATTAAGCTGCAAATCGTCTAATAAATAGTCCTTGAAGAACAGAGTCTATGGTACGCCAGAGGCGTGATAGACCAATCAATTTCAAAAGTAAAAATCCT
Organism: Solanum lycopersicum; assembly: GCF_036512215.1. Lineage (NCBI taxonomy): Eukaryota > Viridiplantae > Streptophyta > Magnoliopsida > Solanales > Solanaceae > Solanum > Solanum lycopersicum. Next base: position 19,457,657 of record NC_090806.1, read on the forward strand.
GAAGGAAGTAGAAGAGAAAATTATCAAAATGGTCATTGATAATGAGGTAAGTTCTTTGAAAGAGCACTATTACATAATATTTTATAAAACCTTGGCAAAGGTTCAGGTACTTGAAATGATAAAAAATGAATAGATCTCGACATGTAATGTCATATTGGAATCGATATCAAAATGATCGTCGACGATATATCTGATAGGAAGTAGCACTCGATGCTATAAATGGTTATGAGAATCTTATATTTGAATATGTCATATAGTGTGGATAGACAAATGATTGACACTAATCAAATATATTTTGTTTTGCCTAGAAAAGTGATGTTTTTAATCTTATAGTTCATGGATCAAAATACTATATCAATGTGGTACAAATGATTCATTTTGTGAAAGTATAATCATAAGATATAAGGTGCGGTTTGTGCCTCGAGTCATAAAAGGTTTTCCCAAAAATCCTGACATTATTAAATAAAGATATATTCTCTAGTAGTGGATACAATGAGATGTGTTTCAGTCTGGCAATACATGAAATACTTGAATATGTATAATGAATGATTATTATGTCTCACTAAACTATTAAGGTTATATGAAATCCTATAAAAATGTAAAATGTCTTAAAGTAATTCCATTGAGTACCTAACGATTTTGAGACTGCTTAACACAAAGAAAGAATCTTTTCAACCTCATGAAATGTGAAATTATTAAAAATGTCATGTATTAGTGCAAATGGTGCACTTATAGTTTCATTGTTATGGTAATTCTAGAATATTATTTGATATATACATAACAAAAATTATGTGAAAGGATTGTGATATTGTCATTCAAGTTATGACAATAAATTGACAAAGCAAGTGACTCAACACATAGAAGATGTGTGATTTTCTTTGAGAAGAAAAGATGTTCTTCAATAAAATTGAAAGGATCAATTAATTTGATTATGCAAATGCAAAATATTTATTTGATCCGCATAAAACTCGATCACAAATGAACTATTTATTTACATATGAAGGCACAACAATATCTTGACATTCAAATAATCAAACATTGATACCCACTTCTTCAAATCATACAAACATAATATTGATCTATGAAGTAAGTCGGGAATGTGAATGGTTAGAATCATAATCTATCATATTCAGAAAATATGTGATTTTCCTTTGACAAAGGATATTCAAACCACCATATATGGGAATAATATATATCTCAATTAAAGGGAGGATACAATCAAAGGAGGTTGAACAAATCATCTTTCACCAAGTGTATTTTTTCACACACGATCTTCAAAAAAATTGTGAGATAGACGTTCAAAGACCCAATCATGTAATAATCTTATAATTTTATTCACTAATGATATAGAACATCAATATTTGAGAAGTTATCGTATAATATTGAATGCATCGTCTTCTCGATATCAAGTAAAATTTTTATAAGGAGGAGAAAAATACGCGTTGTACTATTTTCCTGAAGTATGGTTTTATCCCAATAGGGGTTTCTTGGTAAGATTTTTAATGAGGAAACATTCAAAGCGTATTAAATTATATGCGTACTCTTTTTTATTCACTACAATTTTGTCCTAGTAAGGTTTTAATGAGACATATTTTCTATGGACATCCAAGGGGAAGTTTTATAAAATAATATATTGAGGATGTCCACTACATCAAGGAGTTACTCTATTAACTTTATCCATTATTAAGATAATTACTCAAACTTGGGCAAGCCTGTGATAAAGTAAATATTAATCGTCTCCCACTTCCATTCAAAAATTTCTATAATACGAGCCAGATCTCTGGGTGTTTGGTTTTGGCAATTTGAGTACTTGGCAACAAACTCAGCAATATCTTTTTTCATGTTTCACACCAATATACCTCTCTCAAATTGTGGTACATCTTGGTGGAACCCGGATGAATGGATATCTAGAGCTATGAGCCCCCTCGAGGATCCTCTCTTGGATTTCATACACCCTGGGTACACACAATATACCCATCTCCCCCTTGTTAAAAATCCAATACTATTTGGTTATGGACACTTGCCTTCAAATCAAGCAAAATGGCATCTTTAACTTGCTTCTCTTTCACCTCTGACACTAATGATAACTCAACCCCATTGGTCACAACTACTTCTCTTTCTATGGAATCCATAAGTCTGACTCCAAATGTGCAAGTCTGTCCACATCTTTAGATAACTCCCTCTTTTCTTCTGCAACACGGGTGGTACTAGCCATGGATAACCTGCTCAAGGCACATCAACCACATTAACCTTACCTGGGTGGTAAATAATTCTCATATCATAATCGTTGAGTAACTTTAACCACCTCCTTTGTCTGAGATTTAGCTCTTTCTGTGTGAACACATATTGAAGGCTCTTGTGATAAGTGAATATGTCTCATGAACACCATACAAGTAGTGACACCATATCTTCAAAGCAAAAACTACTGCAGCCAATTCCAAGTCATGAGTTGGATGATTTTTCTCATGAACCTTCAACTGTATGGAGTCATAAGCTATCACCTTGCCATTCTGCATCAACAGACATCCCAAACCGACTGTGTTCGGAGTTAGCTTGGTCACAACCAGAGCGATAGTCAATCTCTTTTTCAATTACTAAAAGTTTTTCTCACAATCTTCATACCATTGAAACTTGACTGTGTTCGGAGTTAGCTTGGTCAAATGAGACGAGATAGACGAAAACCATTCAACAAATCTCCTACAATAACCATCCAAACCCAAGAAACTTTGTATATCCTTTGGAGATGTGGGTCTAGGCCAACTCTGAACTGCTTCTATCTTTTAAGTGTAAAATCTAATCCCATCACCAGAAATAATGTTACCCAAGAATGCTACAGACTTAAGAAAAAATTCCTACTTAGAGAACTTGGCATATAGCTTTTTATCTCTCAAAGTATGAAGAACTATCCTAAGGTGACTAGCATGATCTTATTCACTCTTTGAGTAAACCAGTATGTCATCAATGAAGACGATGAAAAACAGATCTAAAAAAGGCTTGAAGACTTTGTTAGTAAAATCCATGAATGTTGAAGGTGCATTTGTCAAACCAAAGGACTTAACTAGAAACTCATAGTGCCCATATCTAGTTGTAAAAGACGTGTTTGGAATATCACATTCCTTAAGTTCCAATTGATGGTAACCTGATCTTTGATCAATTTTTGAGAAGCATGAAGCACCTTAAAGTTGGTCAAAAAGAACATCTATTCTCGAAAGATGATATTTATTCTTGATGGTCACATTATTCATTGGCGATAGTCTGTACACATCCTAAGGGAACCATCTTTCTTCCTTACAAACAAGACTGGAGCGCCCCAAGGTGAGACACTTGATCGAATGAAGTCTTTATCTTACAAATCTTTCAATTGTCTTTAGATCTTTTAACTCTGCTGGTGCCATTCTGTAAAGATAGGATGAGTATCTGGAATAATGTCTATGACAAAGTCTATCTCTCTTTCAGGTGGACTCCGGGTAGATCATCAGGAAAGGATTTTGGAAACTCACTGACTATAGGAACTGACTGAAGGGAAGTTATCTCAGCACTTGAGTAATTAACTTGGACTAAGGGATAGATACACCCTTTTAAGACTAACTTTCTCATCTTTAGGTATGAAATAAAATGACCTTTAGGTACTACTGAGCTGCTAGACCACTATATGATTGGATCATTAGGAATCTGGAACTTGACAACTCGAGTTCTACAATATATTACTGCATAACACATATGAAGCCAATCCATACCTAGAATGACATCAAAATCTACCATGTTTAACTCTACTAGATCAGCCATGGTGTTCTTGTGATTGATGGACACAGGACAATCATGGTAGACTCATAGACTCACCAATAGGTCTAAATATAGAGAAGGTTTCATTGTGTTTTTCAGGAAGAATCTCAAACTGATTTGCAACATAAGGAGTTAGAAAAGATAAACTTTTTCCTGGTTCTAACAAAGCATAAACATAAACATAAAGAATTTGATCATACCTATGACAACACCTGAATATTTCTCTTGCTGTTGGCGACTATGATTGTATAAACACAGTTTGCCCCTCTGCGAGTACCAGAAATGGCTCATCTAGGTACAGCCCTATATGGTGGAGCAACTGATGAAAATTGAGCTCTATTGCCCGCATTTCCACCCCCTTGCTTATTCTAAGGGCACTCTCTCATGAAGTGACCCTCTTGACCACATTTGAAGCAACCTGTTTGGCCATCACGATATCTACCGGGGTGGTTTCTATCACACTTAGCACATGAAGGATCCCAACTCACTCCTTGTGCCACAGTAACTTGAGATTGGGCTGGTTTAGCCTCGAAGTTATGAGAATTGTGGGTGTAGATGCACTAGAAAATGATGGTGCATGCCCCTTTTGTTTTTGGAATTGGGTTGACTTCGAACAATGTTTTTGTTGCCCAAACTCATTCCCAGTCTTGGCCTTCTTTTTTCTGTACTCTTCTTTGTTCCCCGAAATTTCCTCTTCAACTTGTTGCACATAGACCATTAGCATCAATATGTCCATGTCACCAATAAACATTGCATCCCTACCTTCTTTGCTTGAACCATGACCTAAAGTAGCAACAAACAAGAGCATTATTCTCCATATATCCATCACGATCTCCGGAAAATAGTGAGACAGTTGGGTGAACTTTAACCCATACTCGTGCACACTCAAGGAGTACCATTTCAAAGTGAGGAACTCCTGTACCTTTGCTTCTTTCAGTTCTCAGGGAAAGAAATGCCGAACAAGTCTATTTCAAAGTAAGCCGAACTTGGATGTGGTGTATCCTTAGCTCTACCATCATTCCATTGCTCAAACCAGTTTTTAGCCACACTCTTCAGTTGATATGCAACAAACTCAACACTCTGAGCACCAACTATATGCATCACTTCAAACACTTTTTATCAATCCCTCCACAATGTTTTACAAATCATCTGTAGTGCTTGATACGGTGAAGCTAGTAGGATTCATTCTTACAGACTCACGAATCCTCGTGGTGTCATCCCCTTCTTATCGAGCTCCTCTCTGTTACCACACTTGGTGGTTACTACTTGACTTAACATCCGGATAGCTTCTTGTAATTCTAAGTTGGTAACCTCTCCTTGGGGTTGCACATCTGGAGCATTTTGTAATTCCTTTTCTTGAGCTTTACATTTCTCCTAGCTGGAAGACCTCTTAATGCTCTTTGTAGAGGAACTGTAATCTGAAATACGCGCACACAAGAATTATAGAGAAACTTTTAGATATAAACTCTAACGCACAAAAAGAAGTATGAAAGAAGTGAAGAAATTCCTAAATGTAGTAGCCACCTAATCACATATGTGGCGCTCTTCAAACCAATGACTAAGGACCTTAGGACACATCTTCATAGACTCCCTATGACACTTGACCTCTGTGTTCTGATACCACACGCCTCGAGACTACACCCTGGGCGGGAATTGCACTCGGTGACCATTGTTGGCCTCGAGCAAACCCTTGACTTGACTTACTTAACTCAGCGGAAGACTTACTCAATAATAAAATAAGAACAATCTTCTAAATAAGTTAAATTAATGTCTCTTCCAAAATCACACTTTAGTATCAAAATGAAATATCTGAAATAAAATAGACTCAACTGAACTAACTGACCATCTGTCTATGAATCCTCTAAAACTACTTAGGTGAATATTGGGACAGACCCCACAACATTCTGAAGTGGAAAGACTAGAAAGCATAAAAAGAATTCTTTGAAATACAAGCAGATTCACCACTAACTATAGAGGTAAAACTGGATCAATGAATCTCTGCGTGCTTATCCTTATTAAATTTTAGGGAGTTATTAGTTCCCTTATAACTCATGAGAAATTAACTAAGTTCTTACTCTTTTCTTAACTTGAAACTTAACTCTTAGGGAATACTTAGTTCCCTTATAGCTTTCGAAAACTTAACTCCACTCTTTTATTGTTTGCTCAACTCATCGCTTAAACCTTAAAGCAAAGTTAAAATATTTGTTTAAGGCTCTTGAATGCCTTAGGAACTTAATTTGACTTTTTTCTTAATTTTTAGACTCAACTCGTAACTTTTTTGACTTTGATTTTAACTCCTCTTGAATTGAATTATGGATTCAAGGATCATGAGTTCATGTTTATGGATGATTTCATGATGTTTAGATGTACTTTAGAGTGTTGGAATAAATTAGGATTTATAGGTATATCACTTAGGAACTCATAGGAAAAGATGGTGGAGAAATGGGACCTCCAGGTGAGCCTGGCACTCTGAGAGGTGCGGGGCGCCAGAGATTGACGGACAAAGTCTGTCCCCAGGGACTCTGCTAGGCGAGACTCCCCAGGGCCTATCAAATTGTTTTCCAACTTTTCTTGTCCGATTTTCAATTATAAACCTCCAAAACTTCCATGGATCTTCCCCAAACACTTAGAATCACTAATATACTCAATATCCAATAGTTTAGACTCATAAAACAGCCCAGAAACACAAACCAAACCACTAAAGCTATTCTACAACCCAACCAATCGAGATTCAACAATTTGTTCATTAAGAACTTCAAGATTTATCATTCAATCTCTATGAAACTTTGCTGAATTATACATATTTGTGTATGGTGAACGAACCCAACAGAGAAAGATCTCATATAAGTCGATAGGGATCACCCCCGACGAATTCCACTAGCGATACCTTAGCATTTTGAAGAATTCTTGATCTTCCTCTTGTCTTATCTTTACTCGCACCATAAGCGTTCTCAACCTTTCTAAAACTGAACTGGACTTGGTTTTACCCCTAATAAACCTCTAAAACGAATTAGGAAATACCAGTGTGAAAAGACTACTTTATCCTTACTAAAATCTGAATTGGATTTTCCTCTGCACAACAACCCAATTTCCCAAAGACATAGATCTCTCATACGAGATCGATCATGCGCAAACTTGGCGCCGTTGGAAATATCTTTCCAAGGAATTTCCGACCATATAAAGAACTCACCCTAACTCCTTCTGAGCTGGGAGTAATGTCCGTTTGTAAATGACCAAAAACATCACTTTTACACTTAAGAAATTTTCCAGATTTTCCTATTTACTTAAAAAAATAATGATTATTCTTAATTTCTTAGCTTATTATTAGTTATTTGAAGTACAAGATATCATAATTGTGCCCACTTCCAAATATTAATTTAGTCAATACCCACTTAATTTTTTTGATTTATTTTCTATGTTTCATGTTTCAAAAAAGAAAAAAAAGTGGAGTAGATTTGTGGGGTCATGGGTGTCTTTCACATTTTTAACCAATTGTTTGAAACCCACCCATTAGCACCTGACCCATCTTCAATGAAACCCATTTTTTTAAAGTCATTTTCTTTATCTAAATATTTCATTAAATTCAGGCTCAACCACTGTGAAAGATCATTGTGAAACTTAAGGAAGAAGTGGAAAGTTAATACTATCTTAGACTGAATCTTCAACTTTCAACAATCATCACCAACAAGAGCATCCCACAATATAAAATGGAAAACTTTTCTTAACACAAAGTATGCAAATACATTTTTAAGAAAAATGGATATTGAACCTTATAGTGGGATATTACTATTAAAGGATCATGCCGTACTCCCTTGATATCACTTCCTCCTCTAGTTTGACAATGAGCTTTTATGGCTGATTTTAATGTAGGTTTAACTTCCTCATTTAGTTTCACAGTGAGCTTTTGTGGCTGATTTTAATGAAGGTTGTTGATTATCTTAACAAACTATATGGTGTGAGTTTAGTAAAAACTATTATGAAATTTCTTCAGCTTGTATGGTTAAGAAGAAGTTACAATTCTATAGTCTATAAATAGATATTGAACTACAATGTAAAGGTGAACTTTTAATGTAACGAAAAACTCATTCATGTTAAAACAATGCTCTACCCTATTCTCTTTTGTTCTTCTCTCTGTATCTCTATACATTCTCAACTCCCATTGATGGAGTTTTCATGATACTAGAGCTATTGATTCATTCTAGCCATGAAGATTGTAGTAGTTTACGAAATACTCTTTTATTCCTTATTATCATTTGGATTCTATTGTAGTAAGGACTATATCGCATATTGACATTGTATTGGCTAAGTCCAAGATTTTTATTCTTTAGATAGTTTTTATGTGATAGAGTGTTTAGACTATCGTATGTATGTTGATCATGTTGCTAAAAAGGAAGCCTAAGTAAGCTTCTATGTGAGAGGTCTATGTATATCTCACTATATGATAAGCGACAAATCTAAGTATACTTCACATGGTATATGCAAAAGGTTTTAACTTTTATGTATTTTTAACCTGTGGTACATTATGACGAATACCAAGGGCTTCTTTAAGTACTTTTTGAGGACGACAACGCCGGTAACATCTGGGGGTGTTCTCTGGGTGTGACAAACTTGGTATCAGGGCATGAGGTTAAATAACTTAGGGTCTATGTCGCACTAAACCAAATTTATATAGTGTCTTGTTCATGGTTGTGAAGCATACCACAATTATCATTGAGAGTCTATATTGATGATTAGGAAAATTCTCTTTTTGGTTATCATATGTCGTGCCTCTAGAGTCTTGAAACTATGCGTCTTTTAGCATATAATTCCTGTATTGTGGTTATAGGAAATTAATACTTAAAGAGAAGCCGCAAGAAGAGTGGGAGAAGAGATTGCGAATACGGGCGCTAGTCCCCAACTTAATCGATTTACTCCTTAAGAGAAAGTTTATATGGATGATCAAGTTTCAGACAATTCTATGGCAATGATGGCACAAGTTAACCGGGAGGTCTTACCTCGAGAGAACCAACATGCTAGTACTATGGCTACCCATTTGAGAGATTTTACAAGGATTAATCCGCCTATGTACTTTGGATCCAAAGTTGATGAAGACCCACAAGACTTCCTTGGTAAGTTCTATAAGATTTTGTTTGCTATGGGGGTGAGCACTAATGAAAAGGCTGCTCTTGCCCCTAATCAACTGAAAGATGTGTCCTAGACATAATAAAAATCAATTGAAGGATAATCGGACTTTGGGAGATGGTCCCAGGACTTGGGAGATCTTCAAAAAGGCCTTTATTGATAGGTTCTTCCCAAGGGAGGAAAGGAAAGCTAAGGTGGAGGATTTCATCAATCTTCGTCTAGGAGATATGAGTATTAAGGAATACTCTTTAAAGTTCATTAAGCTATCAAAATATGCTTCTCTTTGGTTTCTAATGCTAGGGATGAAATGAGTCGTTATGTAACGGGAGTGTCCGAAGAGCTTGAGGAAGAATTTCATGCGGCTATGCTTCATGACAACATGGATATTTCTAGGCTGATGGTTCATACACAAAAAGTAGAGGAGAGTCATCTAAGGAAGGGTAATAGGGAAGCTAAGAAGGCAAGGTCTTTTGAATGTGTTCTTCTAAGAGTACGATTGACATTCAAGAGAAGCGTAAGTTCAAGAAGATTTTTTCAATCCAAGTTCCTTCTAAGTTCCCCAAGACTCATAATGATTGGGTGTCTAACCCTAAATCTCAAAAGGGGAGTAATGTTGATTCACCAAAAGAGACACCAACTTGTAGAAAGTGTGGTAAGAATCATGTGGGTAATGTCTTGCTAGAAAAAGGGACACCAAAAAGGAACTTTTTTCATGCACTCAAGGCTAGAGGTAAACAAGAGAGTTCTCCCGATGTGGTGACCAGTATGTTACAAGTCTTATCTATTAATGTTTATGCTTTATTTGATCCCATTGATACACTTTCATTTGTTACACCTTTGGTATCTAGGAAGTTTGAAATACTTCTCGATGTTTTGATTGAAGCCTTTTCAGTTTGTACCCCAATGGGTGACTCGATGTTGCAAAGAGAGTCTATAGGAAATGTCCTGTAATGCTTCCCAATATAGTTATTCTTGTTGATTTGTAGAACTTGACATGGATGACTTCTATATTATTTTGGATATGTATTGGATTCATGCTTGCTTTGCTTCCATAGAGTGTAAAATGAAGGTAGTGACGTTTCAATTTCAAAATGAGCCCGTTTTAGAGTGGAAGGGGGAAATTCTATTCCAAGGGGTCAAATCATTTCTTGTTTGAAGGTTTGTAAGACGAAACCAAGCATTGTCAATACCATGTGGTGAGATTTAAAAATCTATAATGTGAAACTCCTTCTATTGAGTCGGTCCCCGTAGTGAGGGAATTTCCATAGGTTTTTCTTGATGACCTTCCAGGAGTTTCTCCAAAATGGGAAATTGATTTTGGCACTAACTTGTTACTAGATACGAACCCTATTTCAATTCCTCCATATCGGATGGCTCCAGCCGAATTGAAAGAGTTAAAGATCCAAATAAAAGATTTACTAGATAAGGGTTTCATTCAACCTAGTATTTCTCCATGGGTACTCCAGTCTTGTTTGTAAAAAAAAAGTTTGGTTCCCTTAGGATGTACATTGATTACAGCCATCTCAATAATATCACCATAAAGAACAAGTATCATCTCACAAGGATTGATGATCTATTTGATAAACTCCAAGGTGATAGCTACTTTTTCCAAGATTGATTTAAGGTCGGGATATCACCAACTTAGGGTGAAAGGAGAAGTTGTTCCCAAAATAGCTTTCCGAACTAGATATGGTCAGTATGAATTCCTAGTGATGTCTTTGGGTTAAAAAATGCCTTGGCGGCATTAATGGACCTAACAAATAGAGTTTTCTAAGATTACCTCGACTCATTTGTAATCGTGTTCATTGATGATATTTGATATGATCAAAGTATGAAAATGAGAATGAGTGTCATTTGAGGTTGTCCTTGAAAGTCCTCAAAGAACAATAACTTTATGCCAAATTTTTTAAGTGTGAATTTTAGTTAAGGTCAATTGCATTTCCTGGCCATGTTATCGGATGTGAGGGTGTATAGGTCGATCCGAAAAAGACTAATGCGGTTAGAAATTGGCATAGAACTTTGACTCCCCCTGACATAAGTATTTTCTTGGGTCTACCCGTGTATTATAGAAGGTTTGTTGACGAATTTGCATCTATTCCTTATCCTTTGAAAACTTTGACAAAAAATAAGGTGAAATTTGAGTGGTCGGAAGCGTGAACAAGGTTTCAAGAGTTGAAATATAGAGTTACCTCCGCTTCGGATTTGACTTTATCGGAGGGTAAATAAGGCTTTGTGGTGTATTGTGATGCTTCCTGAGTGTTCTTGGGATGTGGCCTCATGCAACACGACAAAGTGATCGCTTATGCCTCTAGAAAACTCAAAATGCATGACAAGAATTTCCAACTCATGACCTTGAGTTAGCGGCTGTAGTTTTTGCCTTGAAAATTTGGAGACACTACTTATATAGTGTTCATGTTGATGTGTTTACTGACCGTAATAGTCTTCAATATGTGTTTACAGAAAAGGTGTTGAATCTTTGATAGAGAAAATGGTTAGGACTTTAGAAAGAAGAAGACATGAGTGTGCTTTACCACCCTGGCAAGGCCAACGTGGTTGTGGATGCTTTGAGTCGTATGACTATGGATAGTGTGTCTCATGTGGAAGAAGATACAAAAGAACTAGTGAAAAATGTTTATAGGCTGGCTCATTTAGGTGTGCGTCTAGAATATTCTCCAATTGGTGGTTTTATGATACATCGTAACTACGAGTCATCATTAGTTGTTGAGTTGAAGTCTAAGAAACATCTTGATCCTCTATATGATGTATTAGAAGAAATAAGTACTTGATAATCTTAATGAGTCATTCTCCTAAGGGGGATGGTGTTCTTACGTACCAAAGAAGGATATGTGTACCGGATGTTGAGTAATCAAATTCTAGAAAAAGCCCATGGTTCCCGTTATTTTATACATCCGGGTGCCACCAAAACGTATAATGACCTTAGAGAGCTCTATTGGTGGGATGGTTTAAAAGGGACATTGTAATTTGTTTCTAAGTGTCTAAATTGAAAACAAGTTAAAGCCCAAAATCTAATACCGGATGGTTTAACTGAAACCATGCATGTTCCTACATGGAAGTTGGATTCCCTCGAACCTGGAGGTAAACTAATTCGATATGGGTTACTGTGGATAAGTTGACCAAATCTTCCCGTTTTGTCCCCATTAAGTCTTCTTATACTGTGGAAGAGTATGTCAGCATCTACATTAATGAGATTCTGAGTCTTTATGGATTCTTTTGTCCATTATTTTGGATAGAGGTTCCCAATTCACTTCTCACTTTCGAAAATCGTTTCAAAATAGTTTAGGAACTCAAGTGAAACATAGCAATGCTTTTCATCCTCAGACAGATTATAAAGCGGAACGTACCATACAAACCTTAGAATATATGCTAAGCGCTTGTGTGATGGATCTTAAAGCTAGTCGGGATGAACACCTCTACCGTTGATTGAGTATTTCTATGGGTCCTTTTGAGGATCTTTAAGGTAGAAGGTGTAGATCTCCGGTTGGGTTGTTTAAAGTTAGAGAAGCTTCATTGTTTCATCCCAAGATCATCTATGAGTTTATTGAGAAAGATCAGGTCATAAGGGATAGGTTGAAAACAACCTATAGTCGACAAAGACTTATTCCGACAATAGCAGAAAATATCTCGAGTTTGCTATAGGTGACCATGTCTACTTGAATATTTCACCCATGAAGGGGGTGATCAGATTCGGTAAGAATGGGAAGTTACGTCCCACGTATGTTGGTTCTTATGAAGTTTTGCAACGGGTAGGAAAAGTTGCCTATGAATTGAAACTACCTATTGAACTAGCTTCTATTCATACGATGTTTCATGTTTCTACGCTAAAGAAATACATAGGCGACCCGGTGTCTACTTTACCTATTGAAGGTCTTGGAGTGGATGAGAACCTCCTATAAAGAGGTTCTGGTATAAATCCTTGATTGACAAGTGCAGATGTTGAGGAACAAAGAAGTGGCTCCATAAAAGTTCTATGGAGAAACCACCTAGGTGAGGGTACGACATGCGAAGATAAGGATGACATAAAGTCCCGTTATCCTCCTCTGTTTGGTAATTAAGGCTAGTTGTTCTTATAAATGATGTAAATAATGATTTAATATGAATTTGGCTTGTTTTCAAGTATGTGCATAATTTGATAAAGTTAATGTCAAAATGAGTTTTCATGAAAAAGACTTTTTGTGTTATCTTGCACTTATGTGAAATATATGTTTTCTCTTCTTGATATTCTTTGTCTTTTAATATTGAATGGAGAATAATAGCATGGTAAATCTTTAATATCATTTTGAGCCCATGTTGATGTTGAGAAGTAAATTCCTCATAATGTGTTGTGAAATGTTGAGCTCTTATTTGTTGCGATTTGAGTTGCTATGTGTAATGCCATGTTATGTGTTGAATGGAGTGGTGAAAATGATCGTACGAGTTGTTACTCATGATGATAGGCATGTTGTTGGTTGTGCTTCTAGTATTAAGTCTATCCTCCTCCTACAAAAGAGTTTTGTATCATTTGGGGACGAATGTTCCAAGGGGGATAATGTTACACTACGAAAATCCAAGACCTTATGAATATCCTTACATGTTGGTCTAAGGTTAGTAACACTTTTATAAGTCCTAAAATAATGTTCATAAACCATTTAGCAAATTTTAGAGCTAATACATCAAGAAACGTGTATGACATCCGTGGGCTAGTGTAATTGAACTAGTTAAATGTTCTCAGGTTTTGTGAAGGTTTGGAGCTGTTTTATGAGGAATAAAACTGGTAAAATGACTTTATGTAGGTAAAACCAGGTATATAGAGAGAAAACGTCCAGGTCCGACCCCCAAGGGTCGCCCTAGGGGTTCACGAATGGACCCCAAACATAGCCAAGCAAGCTGCCAAAATGTGCATAGGAAAATAAGATCCGCGCGGACTTGGTGTTCCTTTTGTTAAAATTCATGTCTGCATATCGGGAACGTCTCAGACTCTTCTATCTAAAATATTAATTTAGAAAATCTTAAGGGAGCAGCTTCGCATCGCGGACTTTTTTCCCGACAAAAATTTGAAATTTGAAATTCGAAATTCAAGTTTGACTTCATTATAGGGTAAATTTAAGTGAGCCGTGAGGGGTATTTTTGGTATTTCATTTGGGGGGGGGTCTATATATTGGTTTTCAATAATATTTCCCTCACATTTACTCCTCACAACCAAACCCAAAATCAGAATCCAAAAGCTCTAACCTTTCTCTATTTTTTCTCTCTATTCATCCTCCATTGAAAAACAATGAAGCTTGAAGAAAAAGATCAAATTTTCAAGTTTTTGCACTCAAATTTCGTGAATTAAATCTCAATAAGGTATGGGTTCTTCACTCTTTGGATTCCTTTCCTTAAGAATTACTTACAATGATGATTTTTTACAATTGAAATTCCTAGGGTTTTTACTCAATAAATGGGTTTTCTTCCAAACCCAAAATCTATGACTAATCATTATGAATTATGATTTTCTATAACTAATTAAGTATGTATTGTTGAATAATTTATATGGTATTGTTAGTTTACGTGTGAAGCATGCACTCTCCCTAAATAATGGAATTCGATTATGTTACATCATTCACTTATTGTTATGTAATGCTGGGATTGGAACTATTGCTTGAATGAATACATAAATGAATCCTTTCCCTTAACCCTAACTATGAGTTGGTCTTGTGTATGACTAGAGTAGTTGAGATAGGGTATGTTATTGGGTATTTCACTATATTGTTGGATGATTTATATGAATTGAATGTATGTTCTTCATGAAGATTCTTGGAAGATATAGGTAAGTCTTTTAAAGTCATGATTACTCTATTATGTTGATGTTGCCCTACGATTGATGTTATTATACAATTTAAACATGTATGATGTTTCTATACATATATGTCGGGCTGTGGATATGTTAAATGTGGGATCATGGTAAGGATTTGATAATGCAAGGTTGATAATGTTCTCTTGTATGACTTACACAATATGATGATGATATACAAAGATTTTATGATCTTAAAGAAAGATTCACATGTATTGATAGTTCAATTGAGAAGTAGTAAACAAAACCTCTATATAATACTCGAGTCTATCATTTGACATTTAAATAACGGTAAATTATTAAGAGTACCTTTCTATCTCCTATGTCCGTTCCAAGTAGACATAATGAGTTAACATCCATTACATGTGACCATTCAAGCTGTTAACAAGACGCCTTTAGTCTACATCCCATAGCTTCACGATAGAGTTAAATGAAGCAGCACACAAATAGACAATAAAACAAAACCAATACGCTCAGTGAACTAAAAGTAGGGGAAAGTAATATATATCGAGAATCTTGTGTTACCACCACATATGAAAGAAACTATAAATATGAATGTAACAAGAGATTGGATACCTTGCCAACATCATATGGTGATTCGGATTGCTCGTACCAGCGGCAATTGGACTCCATTTGATTTTATTCATATCCTAACAAAAAAAATATTAGTCAGCAGCTCATGTCTAATTTTATTAAATGAATCAACAAAAAAATAAAATTAGATACTTTGCCATTTTCTCTGAAATCATTCAAGAAGACATCATATTTCATGCTCCATATTTGCAGAAACAGTAAACTATTGACTGTATCCCGAGGTCCAGTGACATACAACACCATCTCTCTACTATATCAATTTTGAAAAATAGTATATGCCTACTGCACAATTCAAACGGGACATGCACCTAACGTTGAGAAGGATAAGACAGGAGTCCCTTATCTGTGGTATCATAAAATTATGAAGCCACCAAAGAACCTGAGGGGTCCCACTTGATAGCAATGATTTCATTCTGCAATGGCAGAGTAAACAAACCTTTGAAAATATTCGCAATAGATACATCAATGTTCAAATCAAGCAAAAGATGCTATGCTTTAGTCTTCATCGGATGTCTTGAGAACGCTTTGAGTGGTTTGTTCTCTCCAACTTTACAAGCATATATCATGTAATCTGCATTGCTGGTCACAAAAGAATCATTGTTTCGTGAAGCAACATCAAGCAATAGTTCTACATGGGTTGTATAAAAATAGTGAGAACATAAGCAAACAAAAGAAAAATATATCATTTATTAGATATGTGGCAAAACATAGATAATAATTGAGACACAACAACGGAAAAGAACACCTGAATAAAAATCAAATAGATGCTTCAATTCTCCCGACTTCACATTCGAAACAACAACATTTGTATCATTTCTACAGCTAAGGAGATAATTACATTTCTTGATTCCTTTAATATGATTGTCCCTTTATGTTTGTGAGTATTACTAACAATACCCCTGGATGAAAAGTATCTAATTAGTCAACTAGTTTGCTGATATGTTTCTTCAGGATTCTTACATTCAACATTTATTTTTGTACACGAAGCTAGGATCAATAAGAGCACAAAGGATAAAAATCTTGTTCCTTTTAATTCTCTTGTTACAATTGTGCAACATGGTATTCAATATCTTGAATTGGAAACACATTTGAACAATGCAAGACAAACATTTTAATTTATGGATTTTTCTATATGAAGTTTAGATCTTTTTATGTTAAAATATATGCCTTACATAGCTCAAATTAGTTTCCAGTTTAAGATACTGAATAACCTTTTGCACAAATTAAATAAGAGCACCAAAAGGAACTAGATGTCCATCCATTGTGCTCCTAGTGATCCTTGCATTTTATCCAAAAGTAAATGCTGAATGGGTGAGTCCTCAAAAATATATCAGCAAAACTAGTAGACCGATTCGATACTACCCAAAAAAATGCTGAATGTGTTAATCCTTAATTTGTACTAGTCCATCACAATCAAATTTACTTACTCATGGCCAAGATTTGAAAATTTAAATCCTATCCAAAAATGGAGAGATAGATACAAAATTTATATGTGATGTTTAAATTTTGTAGTAAATACACATTCAATTTACTGACTTCAAAACTTATTATTCTAGTGGATGAATGGACCAAACCTAGAAAACAAAAACATGTTTCCGATAATGAAAAAATGTTTGCTTTAATGAATTTAACATCATCTAAAAACAAAAACATACCCAGGGGTGTGTGGGGAGGTTGGTGTATACGCAAATTTCAATCCATACCTTGTAAGTATAGAGGATCGGGTTTTCAAACTCGGATTCTTGGGTATATAACAATAGAAAGATAACATCAATTAAACTTTGATAGACAAAACAAGTAATGAAGATGAGAACTTAATTACCAGATTCACTTGAGATAACAAAAAACCATGTAATTAAGGAACTCAAAGGTTAAAGAGGTCATTGCTATGAATTGTATGGGACAAATGAATTTCTATTACATCCTCTCATATTTATAGAGGCAAAAAATGAGGTAAATGTTAATTTTGGGATGTATGACAACGTTTTGTTGGTTAAAAAAAATGGTATTTTGATTGAATTGTTGAATGAGTAAACTACCATTCTCTCTCTTGTAAATATATTTCCTTTTTAACACCCTGGTTTAAATAAAAATTACATTGCCAAGAGTTTAGTCGTTAAATTAATATATAAATATTCTCCGGAAGGGTCAAAATATTATTGTTCTTTCTTCAAGATAAGATATAATTTATTAAAACTTATTAATGCAAAAAATGATTGCTTATTCCTCACATGACAACACTTAATAATCTAGAGTTTAAGATAGTCATAAATAAAAATATGAAATTAAACTGTAAGACTTGGACTTTATGCGATAAATGAAATATATATAATTTATTAATTTTGTATCGAATTTTCATTTAATCTTTATATAAGTGCCTACCAAAGTAAATCTTTTATATTTATTGATTTGATGTGAAAACACTTAAGTTTGTTACACATAAAAATAATATCTGTCAAACATTTATTTTGTAGGTAAAACGACTAGTTTGAATGTTATTTAGTTTTTCCCCTAAAACAATAGCTAGTCAAACTTGATTATTAGTCCTCTACAATCCAATCTATCAAACACTGTTTAAAAAAACAAACTAATAATTTATGAGATTTTAGCAATGGAATACACTTCATTTGTATAACTAATAAGTACTCTCTCTGTTTGAAAAAGAGTGGTCTCGTTTAACTTGACACAAAATTTTAGAAAATAAGGAAGACTTTCGAATCTTGTCGTCCTAAATTAATGTTATGTCAAACGACTTAAATTTCCTTTTAATCTTGTGGTCTTAATCATGCAACATGGAAAACTGAATTTAAAATGTTACCAAAAAAGAAAAGAGGTTATTCTTTTCTAAACAGACTAAAAAGGAAAGGAAGTCATTCTTTTTGTAATTTTCTGGCATGAGCGGAAGATCTTGTAAAACTCAGTGAGGTAAGTTACTAATCGACATGTCACCGAGTTTTTCGTCGAGGATGACTAATGTCTCCAAATGAGTGAAAATTAGATGGTTTTTAAGGCCAAAAGGTTTAAAAGATTCATATCCTTCACTTTCCTCACTTTTAATCTTCCCAAATTTACACCCCAAATTTAGTTTATATATTTCATAAACTCTACTGTATTTTGTGTCATCCGTTAAGGTGCAAAATTAGATTACATACCCTTCTAGATACTCAATATCATGTAATTTGGCACAAAAGTTTTTCTTTCCGAAGGTTGTTTTTATTTTTATCGCATTTTATATTCATTTGCGAATAATCATATCTATGTAATTATTAGTCCTTGGTATTTCTAATCATATTTATTTTGAATATGTCTATGTCTTAACTCGATAGTCTTGCTCATATTGTTGTAATAATTGAAAACTTGTGATCCTGTGCTTTAAAATGAAATAAAATTTGTGGTGTTGTGCTTGCATGTCGTTACTGTTAGTTGGGTGAAGTGTAAGTAGCCTGTAATTGCACCAAATTACCTGATTTATTCAATGATAGAATATGTGACACTATTCTTAAGGGGAAAAGTCATCAAAAATGGCAAACTTTGGCAAAACAGGGATAACTCTAAGTATCTCAGGGTAATAGGTGTTCTGGAATTGATTAAATTTAGATACTGCATGCTTTGACTATTTTCGGGGATTGTAGGGTTAAATTTTAGAAGATGGTTTATAATTCTCCGAAATCCTAAGAGGTGTACTAGAGCCTTACCTGAGTGGTTGAAAGTTGTGTCACTGTTTTAAGGTCTAAAATAATGAATATAAGTCATTTATAAAGTTTAAGAATCAAAAACTTTAAACAACATCCATGACGTCTGGAATACAAGTTAATTAAGGAATAGTGTGCGTTAGCCTATTTAACTAAGGTCTAGGAGTCAGAAAATGATGATTTTGGTGGAAGAATGTCTTACACGTATTAGAGTTAGCTTATAGTCAAAATGTCTGGGTGCGACTCCCCAAGGACCAACCAAGGGACCTTAAGGAGGACCCTTGAAAAAGTGGCAAAAAGCTGTCAAGAGACAGTGTCACCAATGAAAACAATAGACGCGTGGTCCAATAAATTCGGCGTCGATGGACACTTAACCAAATTCGATAAGGGCTTGTTTTGGATTGTCTCTGACCAAAATGACGGACCAGCAGAACGGTTGGTCCCTCAGCCATCGTTTGATAAATGGGGCATCGATTGTGGTTTCATATGTTAAGATTGTCTTTTGCTGCACGTTTTTAAGTTGACTAAATTAATTTATTAGGTTGTGCAAATACCCTAACAAAATTAATCTAACTTAACCAAATTAAACTAACCTAACCTAATTAAACTAACCTAACCCTCAAAACTCCCAAATCCAATTACTCCTCCTTTTCTCCTCTTCTCTCTCCCAACTAGAAGAACACCATAGAAGTCAAGGTCAAGAAGACTCTAGGGATGCAAAAGTTCAAGTCTATCCATCAAACTTCATAAACCAAAAAGGTATGATATTCCTTTTACCTTTGGGATCTCTTTCCCCAAAGGGATCCTTCTAATTGATTTCAAAAATATGAAATTCAAGTGGGTTTACTTCCAATACGAAATTGATCTTTTGAATTGATTTGTTATAATTTTTTGGATATTATGAGTATATTAACATGTATTATAACTCACTTATGTTATTTCTTGATGGATTAATCTAATTACAGCAAGATGACCTATTACCCTTAGTCCTAGGTTGTGATCTTGAATTGAATTGTATAGTATTGACTTAATTGGTTTGGTTAGTGATTGAATTACTATCCTATGTTTTTATTATGCATATTATGAGTAGATTATGATATATTGTAATCAAATTATGCTATTTCTTGAATAATTGACCTAGGTTGTGAAGTATGTTACGAACTTCACCTAAGTCTCCAATTCTAGGCTATGAACTAGTGATGAATTGTTGTATTGTAAGTCAATTGGCCTTGGTATTATGTTGGTTACTATTGTGTGATTATATTATTCCACTTCTGCATTGAATTGTAGGTTGATGGTGAGACCATGATGATGACATTGTGAAGGAGATTGAGTAAGTCTTGTGGTTTCTATTCTTTACTTGAATTACGGTTACTTGTGATTAAGTGATTATGTTATATTGAAGTATACCTTATATTAAGATTTTTAGGGTTGGTATGATGTTGAATTGAAATATTTTTAACTATGGATTCTGAGTAGTTTTCTAAGATGTAATTGCTAGAAAGATGGTGATAACTTACCAATGTGTCTTATTATGATGTGACTATGTAAATTTGCTAACATCACATGTATGAATTGTAATGAAAGAACAATACTCATGCAATTCTTAGTGAGTTATGCTGATGATGATTATATAAGGGATATACCTTACGACCTACATTATGTATGATGATTAATAAAAGCATTAAAGAGATTTCAAAAGGGACTCTTTCATAGCATCGTGTTTTTACTCGTGATATTAGAGACTAAAATGTATATAACATAAAGGGGTCCTAATTATATCTCCTAGTTCTCTAACTATGTTGTCCCCATAGGAATACTAGCTAGTGGATTCACGTCGTTCCTATGATCACATTTCGGTACTACCTTGGCAAGTAGTCCACGTTCCTTCAGTGTAGGGTTCCATGACACCGGATTCCATATTAGCTCATGTGATATGTCGGTTAAGGAAAGATGTTCCTACAAGTTAAAATGAACTAAAGGAATGAACTCTAACTAGGATGGCCTAAGAGTTTTAGCTTAGTCTACATAGGGGTATGAGACTCTACCTAAACATTGCACTAGTTAGCGTTAAGGGAAGTCTTAGGAGGATGTTCTTATATATGTATATGCTTATAATTGTATATGATATGCGTGTGATGTTCTTTTACATTGTTGAAACTATATGATGATGGTTTTCACTTATGAATATGTGTTTGGTCTCTATGGCTAAAGTATGAGGATAAGTACTCTTAATGATATGCTATGTGAAGTTGGAAATTTATGATTCTTGTTGGATTTACTTGGTTGTCATAGGTTATGGGGCTTTTTTTAGTGATTGCATTATTTTACTTAATTAGGGTTCATGAGTAAATATGTTGCTTTGATTATGTTATCATGAACTCTTATACATGATTATTGATGTTATAACTTGATGATAGAGTTGTCTTGATTCTAAGTTCTAGTTTGTTTGTAATCATAATTGACTTTGCTAGTCTTAGAATGATGAACATGATCTTGACATAATGAATATGTCTTATTGAGTCTTATGAACTTCTTGAAGGTGCATAAGGAATTTTAAAGTAAATTGCATACTTTAATGAAATGTCCCTTTTTATCATGATTTTATGTTGTGGGAGCATATGGTCTAATACTTAGTACAAGTGATGTTCTAATGCCTTTTTCTACCTTTCCCCCCAATATTTAGGTTTCGATTGCTGAAGGGTTTTTGAGACGACTTTGAATTCTCACTCATCCAAGTTGGGTACGTCCTCACATTCCGAGGGCAATTCCATTATCAAACTTTTGATGTGTTTCTAGATATAAGACTTCTATATATTTCCTTTTTATTTGATTACTAAAGATTGTGTAGCCTATATCTGTGTTTATTACATTGATGTATGGGATATGCCCAATTGATATACTCTTTTTTAGATGGTTATAAGATGAGATATCCGTTTAAAACCGTGTTAAGTGTCTTAGATATCTATGTCCAATACAAGTAGATGACTACGTAATGTTCTTATATGAAGGGTCTATGTATACTCGATATGAATATATTATGTATATGCGGGAGGTGTATGTTACCTCAAGATAGATATATAAACGTTTTAATTTTTTCCGCATTTTAACATATGAATGTAATGATGTAAACTTAGAGGATACTCTTAGTTCTCAAAGAGAACGCCTACGCCTTACGTTTGAAGGGTGCTCCCCAGATATGACAAACTTGGTATCAGATCATGAGGTTAAATATCATTCGAGTCTATGTCTCATCTTACCATGTCTATGTAGATTCTTATTCATAATTGTGAAGCGTGCCACACTTAGGTATAGGAAACTATAATATGTTTAGGAAATTTTTCTCTTCTTCGAAATCAAATATCGTGTGTCTAGAGTCTTGGCTCTATGTACCCTTATTATCTAAACCTTTATTGTGATAATAGGCTATTAATACTCGAAGAAGAGCCGCACGAAGACTTGATGAAGATATTGCCAATGCGGGAGCTCCTCCCCGAGGCAATCAAGTCCCTCCTCTTGAAGAAGTTACTAATAATGACCAAGCTCTGGTTAATCCTCCTCCTTTGACAGATGGTGACATAAGAGTTGCCTTTCTCCAAATGTCCCAAGCCATTACTACTTAATCATAATCAATCACTGTTCAAGCTCAAGCGAAGACGGTCCATGCTAATCAGGAAGTTGTACCCCGAGCAAAGAAACATGTTTGTACCATCGCCTCCCGTTTAAGCGATTTCACAAGGATGAATCCCTCTACACTCAATGGGTCAAAAGTTTAGGAAGACCCTGAAGAGTTCATTGAAGAAACCTAAAAAATCCTCTATGCTACAGGGTTGACTACTAGTGAGAAGGCCGAGTTATCCACTAACCAACTCAAAGATGTGGACAAAACTTGGTACGTCCGACGGATAGACAATAGGCCTTTAAGAGGTGGACCGATGACTTAAGAGATTTTCAAGAAGACTTTTCTTGATAGGTTATTTCCTAGGGTAAAGAGGGAATCTAAAGTGGAGTAATTAATCAACCTTCGTCAAGGAGGTATGAGTGTATTTAAATACACTTAGAAATTCATTTATGTGCCTTTTTTAGTTTCCAATCCTAGAGATGAAATTAGCCTCTTTCTGACGGTAGTGTCAAGTGAATTGAAATAAGAATTTCATTAGGCTATGATTCATAAAAATATAAACATTTCTCATCCATGGTTCATGATCAAAAAGTGGAAGAGAAAAGGGTTGATATAAAAAGTAGAGGTGCCAAGAGGGAAAGGTTTTTTGATGGGTGTTCTCCAAAGGGTGTAGACTTCATATCCTAGACAAGCGTAGGTTTAGGAAGAGGTATTATAATAAATTTCATACCAAATTTCCCAAGGGTCGTGATACTAGGATGTATAACCCTAAGTATCAAAAGGGAAGAGGTACTAGATCACCAAACAAAAAGCCGACCTGTGGAAAGTGTGGAAAGAAACATTATGGTGATTTCCTTATTATTTCGGCATTGCCAATGTGAAGTGGAAAGACAAAGGTAGCGGGCAAACTAGTGGTTTCTAATGTGGATCCTCCAAAGAAGAATCGCTTTTATTCACTTCGCTCAAGGAGTGAACAAGAGAGTTCTCCCGATGTGGTTACCGGTATGTTACATGTCTTCGATATTTATATATATGATTTACTTGATTTGGGTGCTACAATATTTTTTGTTACTCCCTGGATATCTAGAAAGTTTGATATTTTCCGTAATATTTTAAATGAACCTTTCATGTTAACTACCCTAGTAGGTGAGTCGGTTGTTGCGAAGGGGGCATATAGAAATTGTCCTATAATGTTGCCCAATAGAGTTACTCATGTTGAATTGGTAGAACCTGACATGGCTGATTTTGATGTCATTTTGGGGCTGGATTGGTTGCATGATTGTTTTGCTTCTATTGATTGTAGAACTAGAATTGTCAAGTCAACTTTCCAAATGAATCCATTTTAGAGTGGAAAGGAAGAAATTTTATTCCAAGAAGTAGTATAATCTCTTATCTCAAGGCTTGTAAAAGAACCTCAAAGGGGTGTCTATATCACATTATAAGAGTCAAAGATATAGACTCCGAAAATCCTCCCATTGAGTTAGTCCGCATAGTAAGGGAATTTAGGAGGTCTTTCCTGATGATCTTCCCGGAATCCATCCCGAATAGGAAAATTTGTTTTGGTATGGACTTTCTAGGATACCAAACCCATTACAATTCCTCCTTATTGTATGGCTCTGACCGAATTGAAAGATTTGAAGGCTAAACTTAAAGATTTACTAGACAAAGACTTTATTAGACATAGTTTTTCTTGATGGGGTGCTCTGGTTTTGTTTGTGAAGAATAAGGATGGGTCGCTTAGAACATCCATTGATTATCACTTACTCAATATATTCACTATTAAGAACAGGTATCCACTCCCTTGTATTGACGACTTGTTTGATAAACTCCAAGGTTGAAACTACTTTTGTAAGGGTGACTTGAGATTGAGGTATTACCAACATAGGTTGAGACCAAAAATGACATTACGGACTAGATATTGTCACTATAAGTTCTTAGTAATGTCCTTTGGTCTCACTAAAACCCCGGTTGCATTTAGGGATCTCATGAATAGGGTGTTTCAAAGTTACCTAGTTTTATTCGTCATTATCTTGATTGACGACATCTTGATATATTAAAAAATGAGGGTGAATACATAGAACATTTGAGGGTGGTGTTAGAAGTGCTTAAGGAAAACCAATTATTTGCAAAGCATAGAAAATGTGAGTTTTCGTGCAGGTCTATGTCGTTTCTTGGTATCATCTCTAGTGAGGTAGTTGAGGTTGATCCAAGGAAAACCGAGGCGGTGAAAAATTGACCTAGGCCATTGACTTTAACCGACATTAGGAAGTTCTTGGATCTAGCGGGTTATTATATGAAAGTTGGGGATGTTTTACATCCATTTCATCTCCCTTGACTACTTTTACCCAAAAGAGTACGAAATTTGAGTGGTCGGAGACATGTGAGAGAATCTTCCAAATTTTGAAAAATAGGCTTGCTTGTGCTCAAGTGTTGACTTTATCGAGGGTACAAGGGTTTTCTTGTAAATTTTTATGCATCCCGACTAGGTTTAGGGTGTGTGCTTATGCAACATGGGAAAGTAATACCCTATGCCTCTAGGCAACTTAAGGTGCATAAGAAAAATTAACAAACTCGTGAACTTGAGTTAGCGGTCATGGTATTTGCCATGAAAATATGGATACATTACTTGTGTGGTCTCCATGTTGATGTGTATACTGATCATAAGAGTCTTCAAATGTGTTTACTCAAAAGGAGTTAAATCTCCCACAAAGAAGTTGGTTGGAATTGTTGAAATATTACAACATGAGTGTTCTCTACCAACCCGAAAAGGCCAATGTTATTGTGGATGCTCCAAGTCGTATGACCATGGGTAGTGTGTCTCATGTAGCAGAATATTAAAAAAAATCTAGTGAAAGATGTTAATAGGTTGTCTAGATTGGGTACTAGATTAGAAGATTCTCCGAATGGTGGCATTATGGTCCATCATAACTTTGAGTCATCTTTGGTGGTTGAGGTGAAGTCGAAGAAACACCTTGATCAACCATTGATGTACTTGAAGAAATCAGTTCTTGCTAAGCTTAATGAGTAATTCTCCTTAGGGGACATGGTGTCTTTAGGTATCAAGAAAGGTTGTGTGTTCTAAATGTAGATGGCTTGAGAAACCGGATTCTTATCGAAGCTTATGGATCCCGGTACTCCATCCATCCGAGTTCGACAAACTTGTATCATGCCCTTCGGGAAGTGTTTTGGTGGGAATGCATGAAGAAGGACATAGAGGAATTTGTTGCAAAGTGTCTGAATTGTCAACAAGTGAAAGTCAAACACCAAAAGTAAGGTGGTTTACTTCAAGATATCCAAGTCCAACTTGGAAGTGGGAAGACATTAATATGGACTTTTTGGTAGGTTTGCCTCGGACACAAAAGCAATATCACTCCATATGGGTGGTTTTGAATATGTTGACCAAGACCGCTCCTTTTATTCTCGTCAAGTCTACTTACTTACACATTGGAGTATTATGCAAGGATTTTCATAGATGAGATTGTGTGTCACCATAGTATTCCGTTATCCATCACATCAGATAGGGGTGCACAATTCACATCCAGGGTTTTGAGGTTATTGCAACAAGGGTTAAGTTCCAAGGTGAAGCTAAGCATAAATTTTCATCCTAAAATGGATGGACAAGCGGTGCGTACTATATAAACCCTTGAGGATATTCTTAGAGCTTGTATAATTGATTTCAAAGGAAATTGGGATAAGCACTTGCCTTTGAGGGAGTTTGCTTCAACAATAATTACCATTCATCTGTATCTATGGCGCCTTATAAAGCCTTGTATGGTAGGAGATGTAGATCTCCAATTGGATGATTTGAAGTGGGTGCCTCTTCACTTTTGGATCACGATTTAATTTATATAACTTCAGACAAAGTTAATATCATAAGGAATCGCTTGAAAATAGTCTATAGCCGGCAAAAGTCTTCTGCCTACCATAGGAGAAGGGAATTTGAGTTTAAAGAAGCTTATAAAGTGTATCTGAAAATTTTTCCTATGAAAGGGGTGGTGATATTTGACGATAAAGGGAAGTTGAGTCCTTGTTATGTACGTCCCAATGAAATCTTGCAAAATATTTGTAAGGTTGCATATGAGTTGAGATTTCCTAATGAATGTGCTTCGGTTCATCCGAGTGTTCCATTTTTCCACGCATAAGATGTATATTGGTGATCCTGAGTCCATTCTTCTTATTGAAGGTCTAGGTGTTCAAGCGAACCTTTCCTATGAGGAGGTTCAGGTTTAAATTCTTGATAGAC
Source organism: Solanum lycopersicum (assembly GCF_036512215.1). Classification (NCBI taxonomy): domain Eukaryota; kingdom Viridiplantae; phylum Streptophyta; class Magnoliopsida; order Solanales; family Solanaceae; genus Solanum; species Solanum lycopersicum. Next base: position 19,484,542 of record NC_090806.1, read on the forward strand.
AAGTAAAGGAGTTGAGGAACAAAGAGGTAGCTTCCGTAAAGGTGTTATGAAAGAATCACCTAGTTGAAGGTGCAACATGAGAGGTCACGTTACCCTCATCGATTTGATAACTAAACTTATTTATTCCTACTAATAATGGAAATAATAACTAAATTTGAAGTTGCTTTGACTTTTTGTGAAAATTTTCAAAAATGTTCATGTCACAGTGAATTACGTTAAAGTTATGCCTATAGACTTGAATATTGTAAATCTTACTTGTTTTGAGTTATGTTGAATATGTTGATATAATGAGTCTTTATGAAATGATATTGACCATGTTGATAGATTGAGTTCAGGAAAATTGACTCCTTAATGATATGTTTAGCTCATGTTGTTGTGAGAAGGAAATTCCTGATATTGTTATGATTGAGATTTATGTGTAGTAATTAAAGTTTTGAATTGCTACGTGTAAATTACATTATTGATGTTGTAACTCATGTTGTCGTGTGTTTTTGGTTGGGCTGCTACTCTTGAGTCTACTCCTTCCTTTCTAGGAATTTTAGTGTTATTCGTGGACGAATGTTCATAAGGAGGGGATAATGTAATACTCCAAAAGTCTAAGACGTATTCTAGAGCCTAAAATCAATGTCTAAGGGTTGTATAACTGTTTTAACGTACAAAATAATGAATATAAGTCATTTAGGAAATTTAGGAATTGAAACGTCAATGAACGTCCGAAAACTAGTTCAGTTAGGTGCTAGTGTGCCTTAGCCTATTTTACTCAGTTTTAGTATACGCAAAATGATGAATTTTGGTAGAAGGATGTCAAAAATGTATTAGAGTTTGTTTATAGTTGAAATGTCCGGGTGCAACTCCACAAAGACCAACCAAGGGCCCTTGAAGAGGACCTTTGCAAAAAGTGGCTAAAAGCTGTCAACAGACAGTTTCACCAGCTAAGGCCATCGACGAGGCATGATACAATCGATGGGCCATCGATTTCACCCTCAATGGACACTTAGAAAAATTTGAGAAGGGTCTGTTTTGGACAGTCTCTGAAAAAAACGATGGACACACTGGATGATTTGTCCCTTGCTCATCATTTCACAAATTGGGAGTCGACCGTGGTCTCGTCTGTGAAGACATTCTTTTGCTGCATGTTTTTAAGTTGACTATATTAATAATTAATTAGGTGGTTATTTAATTAGTTATGTTCTAATGGAGGTCTAATTAATTTTATTAATGACCTATATAAAGAACCTTACCTAAATAATCAAACCTAACCATTATAATTCTCAAAACTCAATTGTTACTCCTTCTCACTTTTTTCTCTCTCCCATGTAGAAGAACACCATAGAAGTAAATGTCTAGAGGTTTAAGGGTATAATAAAGATAAATTTTATTCATCAAAATTTATCAATCAACAAGGTATGTGATTCATTTCACCTTTGGGATCTCTTTTTCCAAAGGGCTCCTCCAAATTGATTTCAAAAATATGAAATTCAAGTGAGCTTACTTCCAATATAAAATTGATCTTGTGAATTGCTTTGTTTATGATTTATTTTGGATATTATGAATACATTAACATATCTTATAACTGAGTTATTTAATTGTTGATGGATTGGTCTAGTTTGTAGAAGATGACCTATTCCCTTAACCCTAGGTTGTGATCTTGAATTGAATTGTATAGTATTGTCGTAATTGGTTTGGTTAGTATGTGAATTACTATACTATGTTGTTATTATAATAATTATGAGTAGATTGTGATATATTTTAATCCAGTTATTCTAGTTCTTGCGTAATTGACCTAGGTTTTGAAGTATGTTATGAAGTTGACATAAGTCTCCAATTCTAGGCTATGAATTAGTGATGAATTGTTGTATAGTGATTCATTGGACTTGTTATTATGTTTGTTACTATTGTGTGATGATATTATGCCATTGTTGTGTTGAATTAAAAGTTGATAGTAAGACCTTGATGATGGCATTGTGAAGTAGATTGATTAAGTATTGTGATCTCTATTAGTTACACCAATTATAGTTACTTATGATTAAGTGATGATGTTGTATTGAAGTATACCTTATATTAAGATTGGTAGGGTTGGTATGATGTTGAATTGAGTTGTCTTGAACTATGGAGTGTGAGTTGTTGGCTAAGATGTAAATGTTATAAGTATGGTGATAACTTACCAATGTGTCTTATTATTATGTGACTATCTAAATGTGTTAAACTCTCATGTATGAATTATAATGAAAGGAAAACACTAATGCAATTCATATTAAGCTATGATGAAGATTATTGTATAAGGGATAGAACCTATGACCTACATTATGTTATGATGATTAATAACGACATTAAAGACATTTCAAAAAGGACTCTAGATTAGCACCAAGTGAACTAGATGAGGAGTGTCCCTTCCCACATAGGAAAGGTAGGATCACTAATGCACTCCGGATGTTGGAGATTACAATGTGTGTATCATAAAAAGAATCCCAACAATATGTCCTAGTTCTTGAACTATGTTTCCCCCATATGAATAGTTCCTAATGAATCCACATAGTTGCTATGTTCATGTTCGGGTACTCCCTTGGAAAGTATTCCGCCTTCCTTCCATGTAGGGTTCAATGACATTGGGTTCAACATTTGCTCATGTGGTCTATGTTTGTTAAGGAAAGGTATTACCAAAAGGTAAAATGAACTAAACGTATGAACTCTAACTAGGATAACCTAAGGGGTTTAACATAGTCTAGGTAGGGGTATGTGACTCTACCTAAATATTGCACTAGTAAGCCTTGAGAGAAGTCTTAGGAGGATGTTCTTATATATGTATATTCTTATAATTGTATATGATATGTAAGTGATGCTTTGATTTTGATGGTAGTATATGATAATTGGGTTTCACTTATGAATATGTGTTTGGTCTCTATGGCCATTGTATGATTCTATGTACTCTTAATGATATGCTATATGAAGTTGGACATCAGTTATGATTCTTGTTGGGATTAGTTTATTGAGTAAGGTTATAGGGCTTTGATTAGTCATTGCACTAGTCCAGTTAATGAGGGTTCATGAATAATTATCTGACTTTGGTTATGTTGAAATAAACTCTTATACATGCTTGTTGATGTTATAACTTGATAATAGAGTTGTCTCGATTATATGTTCTAGTTTGTTGGTATGCATGATTGACTTTACTAGACTTAGTATGCTGAACACGATCTAACATTAGTGTGATAAGGTATAAACACTGTTTTAAGACCTATCCTAATGGATATAGGTCATTTAGGACGTTTAGGAACCAAAACGTCCAAGAACGTCCATGACGTTTGGAAATTTAGTTCAAGGAAGTAATAGTGTGTCTTAATCTATTTGACTAGCTTCTAAGAGTTGGAAATGCATGAGAGTTGGTTGAATGGTATATAACATGTTTTTAATATGATACTTGGTCGAAATATATGGGCACAAATCCCTAAAGAACAACCAAGGGCCCTTGAGAAGGACCCTAACAGTTAGGAGGCAACACTGGCTTGGCAGTGTGAAACCACGAGATGCAAAGGCTGGCTCTTATATGGATCGACGGGGCGTCGATGCCAAACATCGACCAAAACTTAGAAAAAATTCTTGATCCCTCTCTTGCATAAGTCTCTGACAAAAAATATGACTATGCAGCACAGAGGGAGGCCTGGCCGTCAATGGTCCAAGGATCCGTCGATCCGGGTCTCGTCGATGGGCCTGTAATTTTCCTGCACGTTTTAAGTTCGACTCAATTTATTAGTCAAGGGAGTTTAAGGGATTCTAATTAACTTAATTAACCCCCCATATAAAGACCCCAACCCTCATTAGACTAAACATAATTCACCAAACAAATCCTCTTCCTTCTCTCTTCTTTCTCTCTCTATTAGAAGACATCATTAAGGACTAGGTAAGGGAGGAATTTAGGTGCTGTAAAGGGACGAATTTACCATCAAATTTTCATCAAACGTTGAGGTATGGGATATAATTCACCTTAAAGACCTCTTTCCTCAAAGGCCTTCAAAAAATTTTCTAAAGTTGAGTTTTCATGTGGGTTCTTCTAAATCTCGAAATTAAGGTGATGAATTCACTTCTTTCTGTTTTCTATTGGATAATTTGAATAGATTAACATGTATTCTAACTTAATTATGATATGTATTAATGGTTTTTGTCTAGTTTGTAGATTATGACCCTTAACCCTTAACCCTAAGTTTTATATTGACATGAATTAAGTTGAAATTGGTTCAATTGGCTTGGTTATCGGTTTAATTGCTATTAATTGATGTTGTTACACTAATCATGGACACAGTTGAGTGATTTGTAGTCTTTCATACTTGTCCTTGAGATGATGAACTAGGTTAGGAAGTGAATTGACCTAAGTATCTTATTTTAAAATATAATCTAGTATTGAATATTCATGTCGTGATCCTCCTAGCCTTGTTATCATTTTGAATATTGAATTATCATGTTGTATACCCAAAATTGGGATGACTTGAGGGTTATGGTAAGACCTTGATGATGAACTATGAAGGAGACTTGGTAACTCTTGTGATCTCTATCCGTTACTTTAAATTGTGGTTAATTATGATTAAGTCATGATATTGTATTGGAGTATGCCTTGTATTAGGATTGATAGGGTGGTATTATGTTGAATTGAAATTTCTTTATTATGATTGTGAGGTGTCCTCTTAATATGTAAATGTTATAAGTGAGGTGTATGATTTACCAATGTGCCTTATCATGATATCAAATACGAATATGCTAACCTCACTTATATGAATTGTAATGAAAGGATTTATACTGATGCAATTACTATTGAGCTATTGATGATGATTATTCAACAAGAGGTTGACCATATTACCTAAACCAAACCATGATTGATAATAAAAGGCTTAAAGACATTTCAATAAAGGGGCTTAGATTAGCACCGAGTGAACTTGATAATGGGAGGTGATTAATACCCATAGAGGATGATTCACCATATAGTTTTAAACATGGTTTAGGCTTTTCAAAGAGGGATACTAATCCAACGGATTCCTATGAGAGGAGTGGCATGTAGAGGGATTATACCTATATCCTATTTCTTAAACTATGTTGCCCCCGTAGGAAGACTAGCTAGTGGATCCACCTTGATAGCTACGTTTATGTTTTGTTTTATTTTAGCCGGTAGACCATCTTCCATAGGTGTAACATTTTAAAACATCGGATTCCACACTTAACTCTTGTGGTCTTTACCGGTTAAGTCAAGTGTTCCCTAAACTAAAATGAAGTAATAAAGTATAAACTAACTAAGGTGACTTTAGAGGTTTTACTTAGGTTAGTAAGGGGTATGGGACTCTACTTATGCCTTGCAGTAGTTGGCCTTGATGGAAGATTTAGGAAGTTGATATTATGTATGTATATGATAATGATGTTTATGATAGTAATATGTTGATGCTACAATTTAAATGGTATTATATAATGATGATTACCTTTATGGACATGCAATTAGATTATATTATTAAAGTATGATGTTACATACCATTAAAGGTCATATTATGTGAAGTTGGACATTAGTTATGGTTTCTTGTTGGGGCTACTTAATAGAGTAAGTTTACGGGGCTATGCTTGGTCAATGCACTTGTTGACTTGAGGAGGATTCATGGGTACTTGTCTTGCTTATTATGATATTGTTGACTCTTTTTCATGCCTATTAATATGGTTTCAAAATTAGTACAAGTGGCGTAATAACCCCATTTTATCCTTTTCCCCAAACATTTTAGGTTGCGGTCATTGAAGGCTTATTCTAGATAACTTGAAGAAGAATTGGATATACTCTACCATCCAAGTGTGTAGGTCCTCCCATTCCGAGCTCGATGCCGATATCTAGCTTATGGAGTTGCTTTGTTTTGTACGACTATTATGTTCACTATATTTTAATTTGAGTACAATATGTATAAGCCTGTATGTGGCTTCTATACATTGATGTATGGCTATTCCAAATTTTCTATGATCGATTAGATAATATGAGATGTGACAACCTCTAACACTATGTATTATCTTATATGTATATGTGCAATAAAAGTAGAAGTCCATGTAACCTTCCTGTACAAGGGGTCTATGTATACTCGATATATATAATATGTGGATCTAGAGGTCTATGTAAACCTCCAAGTAGAAGTAATAAAAGTTTTAAAATTTCAGTTGAATTAAACTAATGAATGTGATGATGTAGGCTAAGAGGATAGTCTTAGTCCTCAAAGAGGACGCCGACGCCGATACGTGTAGGGGTAAACCTGGATGTAACAAAGTTGTTATCAGAGCATGAGGTTAAATATCTTTGATCCTATGTCTCTCTCAACCACGTCAATGTAAGATCATGTGCATAATTTGAATCATGACACAATTATGGATAAGAACCTACATGATGCCTAGGAAACTCTAATTTTTCTTGGAAATCTCATATTGTGCCATTAGAGTATACTTATGGCGTCCTTTTGCATCTAGTCCTCTTGTTCTGATTATAGAAAGAATGAACACTTGAAGGAATGTGGCACGAAGACTTGAAGAGGAAAGTGCCAGTGTAGGAGCTCCTCCCCGTGATCATTAAGTTCCTCCACTTGAAGAAGATGCTAATATGGAACCAACTTCGATTAATCCTCCACCATTTATGGATCATTACATAAAGGATGCCCTCATCCAATTGGCTCGAGCCTCCACTATTCAAGCCCAAGCTTTGATGACCCATGAAAATCAAGAGGTTGTAACCCATCCACATCAACAAATTCTACTATGGCATCCTGTCTAAGGCACTTCAGTCCGATGAACCATCCTACCTTCTACGGGTCTAAGGTTGAGGAAGAACCCCAAAAGTTCATTGACAAGGTCTATAAGATACTCTTAGCTATGGGGTTGTCCAGAAGGGACAAGGCCTAATTGGACACCTATAAACTCAAGAACGTATCTCAAGTATGGTATGCACGATGGAGAGATAATATGCCATTGAGGGGTGGTTCGGTGACTTGGGAGTTCTTTAAGAAGGATTTTCTAGATAGGTTATTTCCTAGGGATATGATGAAAGCTAAAGCGATGGAGTTCATCAGCCTTCACAAAAGAGGTATGAGTGTTCATTACAATCTTCGAAATTCACTAAGTTGTCAAAATATGCTTCTTCTTTGGTTCCGATCCTAGAGATGAAATGAGCCGCTTTTGACGGGGGTGTCGGATGAATTGCAAGAGGAGTGTCGTTTAGCTATGTTACATCACAACATGAAATTTCTCATCTTATGGTGCATGCCAAGCACATGGAAGAGGCAATGACAAAGTGAAAGAGTAAAGATGCTAAGAGGGCAATATCTTTTTATGGGGGTCCTTCAAAGAATAAGTTTGAGATACAAGAAAAGCCTAGATTTAATAAGCGGGTATCTAATAAAGTTTCATTGAAGTTACCTAAGGCTCGTGATGATAAGGTAACCAAACCGAGATCTCAAATTTGAAGGAGTGGAAACTCACCTCATGAAAAGACTACATGTGCTAAATGCGAAAAGGGTTATTTTGGTGAGTGCTTGGTTGGAAATGGAAATTTTTTAGGTTTTCGTAAAAGTGGGGACAGGTTTAGGGATTTCCCTAATGTGAGGGGTCAAGAAAAGGGTATATGGTCAATTTCAAGCAAGTGGTTCGAATGAGGATCCAAAGAAGAATCGCTTCTATGCTCTCCGCTCTAGGATGAGCAACAAAGTTCTCCCAACGTGGTGACCGATATGTTAAATGTTTTCTCTACTGATGTATATTCCTTACTTGATCCCGCTGCTACTTAATCATTATTTACTCAACTAGTAGACAAAAAGTTTGATATTTTACCCGATTTTTACATGAATATTTTTAGTGTCTACTCCGGTGGGTGAGTCGGTTGTTGCAAAGAGGGTGTATAGAAATTGTCCTATAATGTTGCCCAATAGAGTTTCTTATATTGAGATAGTATAACTGTATATGTTTGATTTTGATATAATATTGGGTATGAATTGATTTCATGCTTGCTTTACTTCTATTGATTGCAGTATAAGGGTGGTGAAGTTTAATTTTCCAAATGAACCCGTTATAGAGTGGTAGAGGGGAAACAATATTCCAAGAGGTCATATGATCTCTTTTGTAAAATCATGAAAAATGATCTCAAAAGGTTGTCTTTTCCATATTCCTCCAGAATGGGAAATTGATTTTTGTATTGATTTTCTACCAGATACAAATCCCATTTCAATTTCTCCATATCGGATCGCTCTGTACGAATTGAAAGAGCTGAAGGCTCAACTCATAGATTTAGTAGACAAAGGCTTCATTATACCTAGGATTTCTCCATGGACTGCTCCAGTTTTGTTTGTGAAGAAGAATGATGCGTCCTTAAGAATGTGTATTATTACCGCCAACTCAATAAAGTTACAATCAAGAACAAGTATCCGCTCACTCGGATTTTCGACTTGTTTGATCAACACCAAGGGGGAAGTTACTATTCTAAGATTGACTTGAGGTCGGGGTATCACGAACTTAGGGTGACATGTGAGGATAAATGAAAGATGAATTTTCGGACTAGATTTGGTCATTATGAATTCTTAGTAATGTCCTTTGGTCTCACTAATTCTCCAGTGGCGTTTATGGACCTAATGAATAGGGTGTTTCAAAGTTACGTAGATTCATTTGTCATTGTATTTATTGATGACATCTTGGTATATTCAAAAAATGAGGGTGATAAGATAAACCATTTAAGGGTGGTGTTGCAAGTACATAAAGAACATCAATTATTTTTCAAGTATAGCAAATGTGAGTTTTAGTTGAGTCTTGATCTCAGTCATATCATCTCTAGTTAGAGAAGTGAGGTTGATCTAAAGAAAATGGAGGTGGTGAGATATTTGCCTAGACTCCAACCGACAGTAAGAGTTTTTTAGGTTTAGCGTGTTTTTATCGAACTCATGCACAGACGGGGCGTGTGTCGATCGATAGGGTGTCGATGCTAACTGCTTACCAACACTTAGCCAATTATTTGAAGGTCTAGTTTGCACACTCTCTGAAATCATCGATGGACGTGCAACACGGAAAGGGGGCTGGTGCATCGACTGAGCCACGAGGAATCGATGGTGTTCCATTTGTGAGTGGCCTATTTTTGCTACACATTTTAAATTAGTTTAAAACAACTAATTAAGGGGTTTTGTGGATATTTAGGTATTAAGGGAAGACTGATTAACTTAATTAAACCCCCATATAAAGACCCCAACACCATTAGTCTAATTACAACTCTCAAAACGAAACTTTCTTCCTTTTCTCTTCTTTCTCTCTCTATTGGAAGACACCTTTGAAGGCAAGCTAGGGGAGGGATTTGGGGGCTGTAAAGGGAATATTTCACCATAAATTATTTATTAAACGTTGAGGTATGAGAGCTCATTCACCTTCGAGACCTCTTTCCTCAAAAGGTTCCTTCAATGTATTTTAAAAATATGGGTTTTCATATGGGTCAATCTTCATCTCGAAAATTATGTTATGAATTGATTTGTTTATGTTTTATATTGGATAATATGAGTATATTAACATGAATTAAAACATAATTATGATATATCTTGATGGGTTTGGTGTAGTTTGTAGAAAATGACCCTTAGCCCTTAACCCTAGGATCGATATTGATATGAATTTGGGTGTATTTGAATCAATTGACTTTGTTATTGATTGAATTACTATTAAATGATGTTGTTACTTTGATAATGAACAATTTAGAGTGACTTTTAGTCTTTCATGCTAGTTCTTGAGAAGATGATCTAGGTTAGAAAGTGAATTAACTTAAGTATATTGTCTTAAGCTATGATCTAGTATTGAATTGTGATGTAGTGATTCTTATAGCCTTATTATCATGTTGATTATTGACTTATGATGATGTTTATTTCCCAAATTGGGTTGAATCGAGGGGTTATGGTAAGACCTTGATGATGAACTATGAATGAGACTTGGTAAGTCTTATGATCTCTATCATTTTCTTCAAATTGTAGTTAATTCTGATTGAGTCATGATGTTGTATTGGAGTATGCCTTGTATTAGGAAGGATAGGGTTGTATTATATTTAATTGAAATGCCTTGATTATGATTGTGAGGTGTTTTCATAAGATATAAATGTTATAATAAGGGTGAATGATTTACCTATGTGCCTTATCATGATATGAAGATGTTATTGTGCTAAGCTTACCTATATGAATAGTAATGAAAGGATTTATACTCATGCAATTCTTATTGAGATATTGATGATGATGATTATACAATGGGTAGCTCCTATTACCTAAAGTAAGTTATGATTGATAATGAAGGCTGAAAGACATTTCAAAAAGGGACTATAACTTAGCACCGAGTGAACTAGATTGAGAAGTGTCCCTTCCAATATTGGGAAGGTAGGATAACTAATGTACTTTTGAGATTGGAGACTACAATTCATATAGAATAAAGAGGGTCCAAATTATATCTCCTAGTTGTTGAGTTACATTTCTCCCATAAAAATACAAGCTAGTGGATCCACGTAGTTGCTAAGTTTCATGTTTTAGTTACTACCTTGGTAGGTAGTCCGCCTTCCTTCGGTGTAAGGTTTTATGACACCAGATTCCACATTAGCTTATGTGGTGTATGTCGGTTAGGGAAAGATGTTCCCAAAAAGGTAAAATGAACTAATGTTTTTGAACTCTTAGTATTTTAACCTAAGGGGGGTCTAGCTTAGTCTAGGAAGGGGCATGGGACTCTACCTAAGCATTGCACTAGTTAGACTTCATGGGAGTCTTAGGAGGATGCTCTTATGTATGAATATGCTTATAATGCTATATGACACGTATATGATGAAGTTGCATACTGTTGATACTGTATGTTGATTAGTTCACTTATGAATATGTGTATGTTTTATGTACACCTAAATTCCATGTTATGTGAAGTAGTATGTTAGTCATGATTCTTGTTGGGTTACTTGATTGAGTAAGGTTATTGGGCTTTACTTGGTTATTGCACTTGTTGACTTGAAAGGGTTTCATGGGTAATCGCTTTATTTATAATGAAATATACTCTTTTTCATGCTTATTGTTAAGATGACTTGATGATAGAGTTACTTGAATATGTATCTAATTATAGGCTATGCATGTTGACTTGTCTAGACTTGATGATGTTAGTTTTGTAATGTACATTCTTATGGCTTAATGAACATGTCGTATGGATTGGTATGGTCTTTTTGAATATGCATATGTATTTTTAATAAGAATTGCATACTTAAAATGTCCTTTTTCTTAGCATTTTTTCAAAGTATGTTTGCATATGGTCTCATACATAGTACAAGTGACGTACTAGCCACATTTCTTCCTTTTCCCCAACATTTTAGGTTCTGATCATTGAAGTGCTTTGAAGGAGACTTAAAGAAGTCTTGCTCTTATTCATCCAAGTACAATAGGATGTCATTTTTCGAGGGCGATGCCACTATCTAGCTTATGGAGTTTTCTTTTTAGTTAAAGACTAATATGGTTGTTTCTTTCAATTTAGTAGGAAACATTATATAGACCACATGAGGCATTTTTACTTAATGTATGGGTTATGCCCATGTTTTTACAATCTTATTAGATGGTTATGAAATGAAACGACTATTATGACTATCATGTCTATGTTATACTTTATATACTTATATGCAATAAAAGTAGAAGACTATGTAATCTTCCTATATGAAGGGTCTATGTATACTTGATATATATATATATATGTATGCGTATATATATGTATGTATATATATATATATGTATATATATATGTTATGTGTATGAAGAGGTATATGTAAACCTCCAAGTAGAAGTTATAAAAAATTCTAAATTTTCCGCTAAATTTTACGTATGAATGCAATGATGTAAGATAAGAGGCTAGTCTTAGTTCTCAAAGAGGATGATGACACCTGTTATGTCTAGGGGGTAAACCCGGATGTGACAAACATCTTGCATATTCAAGCTGAGACCTTCATCATACAGACACAATAGGACGCATACTATCCGTATTAACATACAATTTGGTCAATACAATAATGTAATGCTTATAAGACATATACATAGACAAATACGTATTGAACACCTTCATAGAACTCCTTCAAGAGCAACTTGTGCAATGCATAGGTAAAGTCCCATACCCTCACCTACACTAAGAAATTTTCTCAAAACTTAGGTTATTCTAGTTAGGGTCCATTACTTTACTTTCATTATCCATTTAACATTAGGGAAATCCTAGATTTAACCAACATTAAGACCATGTAAGCCAAACATGTATTTTGGTTTCATCCCCTCACAAAAAGAGAGGGTATCTTACTTGCCATGGAAGACATGAATATCATGCTAGCATCTTAGGTGATATCACTTGCTAGGTCCTATGGGGCAATATAGTTAGTGGAAACTTGGAGGCATATATGGAAACCCCCGTTATGCCTATTTAGGCATTGTAGTTATCCACCTCGTGAGGATAATGGTGAGAAATCTTTGCCACATTAGGAAAGGCCCTCATCTTCAACTTCACTCGGTGCTAAGCTAAGTTCCCTTTAGTGAATGTCTTTATTATCTTTACTTCATAAAAACGGCTGTAGGAGGTTTAATTCCTCATATTCTTAGATCATAGGTAATAGATGAGAATGTCATTTCATCAGCCTAAATAAGTGAGAAAATCTTTCACATGTACATAACATATTTAAGCATAATCTAGTTCAGAGTACAACTTAGAATACCTTTCAAGAGACTTCCTCTTAACTATATTATCATACATGTATCATAGATATGCTTTCATGCGTGTGTATGTGTACATATATGTTAGAAAACCTTTCACATAAACACTCTTTACCCACACATGTTCATACTTCACTTCATGCATCCATAAGTATATAAGTGTACCTATTTGAGAAACCCTTGCACATATACACATTTAGACACTACACATATTCATACTTAATCATATTATATACTTTTATGTTCATAGGTTAATAATGCATACATATTCATTTAGTTAGAGTACTCACCCTAGGAACTATTCAATCCAGGTGGACGTGTGCAATGTATAGACAAAGGCTCATACCATTGCCTACATAAGTACACCAATCAAGTCATCGTAAATAAAATACATAACATATTTCATGGACATATACTTTACATGTATAGTAATAGACTAGAGTGCATATGAGAATTATCCTTTTATTAGACACCATGAACCTATACTACCTATAAAAATACATGACGTATGAGTGTGTGTACGTTGTTCAACATGATCACATAATGGATAAAACCATTACATTGAGGCTGCCACCTTCTTCAGACCACAATGCACATTCAAGCATAGACCACACACCACATCATAACATAGGAGACAAGACAACTTCAACATTTGCATTCTAGACCTAACATTTGCTAAGATAGCACGTTCATATAGAGGTACATAGGTAGGGGACATTAACAATTAGGACTTCATTAATGGAAGCACCTAAACCAAACCAAACCCTAACAACTTCATTCTATTGACATCATATCATCAATCTAACTTAGATCATGAAGTAGTATTGGAGAATAGGCATATAACTTTACATAATATGATCATCATAACCAAACATTCATAACAAAATTGCCTTCAAGTCCATGAACACATCACATATTGAATGACAAGGAAGTATTAACATCAAACATAATTGGACCATACCACACAATGCTATACAAGACAAATTCAACTAGCAATTCTATAGAGAAATAGAGGAAATAGGGAAAACTTACAACATCTCCAAGATTTGATTATTATTGATCAATACTCATAACTCATCAATAATTCACATTTAGGGCAGTGGGTAAAAGTACAATGGCATAAACGAAATCATGCTTCAACCATTATAGGATCAAAATCACATTACGTACAATACATCATGAATTATATCGAAGATGGAAGTATATATGTCTACCTAACAAAATCTTTAAACCTTGATCCACATTAATCAATTACCAATAATTCATAAGCAATTCGCAAGGTAAACAATATCCATATATATACATTAACATTATCGAATTCACAATCTAACAACATCTCAACAAGATCACATCACCCACATTATAGACTTAATTGAGAAATTGGGAGGAACATGGTTTTACCGTGAAATTGGATTGAGAACATCAGTATAAACAGTAAATAATCCCTAATTCATCATAAGCATGCTTTTAAATTTGGTTTGAGAAGGAACCCATGGCTAGATTGAAAGATTGAAGGTTTGATCATGAAATCTCATATAAAAGCTTTGAAGGAACTCTGTAAATTAGAGGTTATATAAAGATGAAGTATAACCATAACTCATTATACGAGAAGACCAAGAAAACATGATGAATAATTTATGGAAATCCAATCTACAAGATGTTCTTGCGCTTTATCTCCAATAAAGGTTTCTAGAAAAGTTTTGTTTAGGAAGGGAAGTCTAATTTTTGAAGAACGAATCGGGAATGGGGTTTCATGTTATTAAATAACTTAATATACCTAACAATACATCAAAATAACCATCCATAGTAATTTAGGAACGTGAGGTGAATTTCTCATTCACCCCTTTAATGAAACAACGAGTGCATACATATTGTAGGCTGCATTGACAAACAACCGTCGATGGGGCGTTGAATGGATGACTACTCGTCCTTCTGCTCCAACGTTCATGACTGCAGCTCCTTGTTTAGGAATTGATGCTCACCAAGAAAAGTGTTGAGATATTTACTAATCGACGGGCCGTATCCTAGAATACGGGGTATCTATTGCTAGCCCGTCGATTGACACTGCCAAGATAGTTTCTAGGCAGCCTTTTGGGTCCCCCTAAAAGAACCCTTGGATGGTACTTGGGGAGTCGTGCCTGGACGTTTTCAATATAAACACACTCTTATAGAAGTTAGGGACCTTCCATATAACCTTTAACAAAAACGATCACGTAGAACATGCCAAGGAATACCGAGACACACATGCACGTCTCAAGGCTAACTTTCGAACATCATCGGAGTTCTTGGACGTTTGATCTCCAAATAACTTCAAATAAAGTATGCATACTGCAAAAAACATATTTAACATTTTAATAACCCTTTTATATACATGTGAGGCTTTAGGTACCTTAATTCATTTTTAGGGACCTTACATTATTTCCCACATGGGAACATTCATCCTCTAATGACACTTGAGACATTTAAAACACTTTAAGGACTCAATGAACCATAGAGTATCTCAAAATATTCAACAAATAATCACATAAAAGTCAATCTACCAAACATACAAGGAACACCAACTTTCATACCATTTTTACACTCAATGCACACAATCAAACCAAACCTCTATTCACTCACTCTTCAATGCACCAAACACATAGGCTCTTGTCATGTTCATAGGAGGAACATCCTTCTCCTAATCATAACATTGTATTTCCATTTCAATTAATTACGCAACTACCTTTAAGTCATACAAAGGCCAGTTCAACATCACTCAAGAAGCAAATGAGCACTCATACTTCAATACATATAGACTTGAGTCAAGTGGATCAACAAGGATCCTTATAATTAAGACATAATTCCATGAAGTACATACTCAACCTTACCATGTTTACTTATGTTTAAGAAGGAATGTCCTTCTCCTCAACACACATACATGTCTTCATGAGTTCATGCATAACCAATAAACAAAGGTCAATTCAAAGCTTCTCAACTTTTTAACCAAAGCATGCTCATACTTCCTTCCTAGTGAAGTCAAAACGGTAAGTCACACCACACACATCACAACAATAGGAAGTCATTTCACAAAATTTTAGTTTCTAGCATTTCAATAATTTTCATATGCATGCATCAATTAGAAAAATTCATGAAAGTTTTAGGCACATGTAAAGAGCATTTAGCTAAACACACTATCACTTCTTAAGAGTGAATTAACACTTCCCCAAGTCATAAAAGTTACACATTTTTAAGCGACTCATCATTTTTGATTTTTAAGATACGCAATTTCTCATTGATGGCTTAGAACACCACACATTAAGAGTGACTCCAAACATGCTCCTTATCTTATTTTATAAAGTTAAATCCACAACTAACATATAAATATGTACAATCAACATGAGAAAACATGAACTAAATATAAAATCATTTTTCATGACATTTAGAATCTTCAAAACATGTTTAACATATTCTCAATCAATACATACATAACATATGGAGAACATACAACTTATACTTGTATGAAAGACTCCTATCATGAACAAGATACTAGAAACTGTTTAGTTTTAAACTCAAGTAAAAATAGAAGGACAATATAGGGATATCTACAACCCTACTACTCACATTATCATCCCCATTTAGGGTAAACCCATCTAAAAGAAAATTAACTCAACCTTAAGAGAACCTTAGCTTGAAAATTCTAGAAACTAAGCACATCATCCCTCTCATGGGATCAAAGATCATGCACATCCATCATCAACATCACCTAAAAGTGATTCTCAACATAGGGAAGTTCAAAGTAAATTAACATAGGAACATCAACCACTGCATATGTTACCATCTAGTCACATCATCCCCTACTTGGGGTAAGCCTAACCAAATCATGCCCTTAAATACCAAGGTCAAGGAAAATCATAACCGACCTATATAGTCCTCACACAAGAAGGTTTGACATCATAGAAGGTTTTTACTCTTATCCTTATATCAAGAAGCCAAATAACTTAATCATCAACGGTGAATACCTCAAGCGTAATCATTCCCCTAAGGTAAACACCTAAAGAAAACTAAAAACAACCAAGTTAGGTCATACTACCCAACCATATAAGGACTTAACTACACCATGGATACAAAGGGTCATGAAAACCTTAGGGGAAAAGAGACTTAGTCATAAGACCTCTTTATTTTCTTCCAACACTAGAAAAGGTAATTTCAAATTCATTTAAACCCACATTATAACCTTTTGGGGAACCTTAAAACAAACCATGCCCAAGTACAATCTAAGCACCCTTTTCAAATGGCCAAACTTATGATCAAACTTAAAAGACAACTAAGTACTTTCAAAGTAGGTCACCCTCAACTCTTTACTCCGCTTTATGGTTCAAGGGATAGATACTACCCTTTAGATCAACCTTAGGCAAAACATTTATCAAACTGTGGAACAAAAAAATTTTCTTCCCTTTTCCCATTCTTAGAATAGGTGGGTAAGGGAAACTAGCCACCTAGTCATAAGAGTTCCCAAATTAAATAGCATTTTCCACAATCACCTCACAAGGTAAGAACACTACCTTTACTTATAGGATCAATCCTACAAAAAACTCCAATTATTGTAAGGCAACTATGAAGAAGCACACATATTCAAAGGCAACATTGAACTATTACACATATACAAAGGCGACATGTATCTTTAGCTATTTATCACACTTATTCAAAGCATTTCAAGTCTAAATCATATTATTATACTATAATCATCCAAAACCATATAGCAACTTAGCATCCCAAAAACGGAACTCGTTTCAACTATAAAAGAATGAGTAAGTTCTGACTATGTCATGAAATAAATTCTCACATATATAGCCATACATGGCATTACATCATCACATGTCTAGTGTATCTTCACATATACTCATCAAATCGTTAAACCAACATAAGAATCAAACTCACCTTTTTCTCCATCAAGCATTGAGATAACATCTAATCTAAGTAATAACATCTAAAAGACCATCGGACAAGAAAACATAAGAGAGAGATCATATAGAGTTATGTTCTATGGCATGACATGAGAATAGTGAAAAAGGAAAACTCTATCATCCTATAGCTTCTCGCTCATAGATGTGTCGCAAGTCATCACCGATAAACAAGACTATCACGATTGAGGTCTAGACCCTAGTCGAAACCAACATCGTTGACCTCTCAGAGGTTGCAGACAAGCCTATATAGATCATTATTACACCATATAGGTTAATTTTAGCGGAAAATTTGAAACTTTTGTTTTCTTTGAAGTATACATAGACTTCATAGTAGGAATTGCATTAGATCACATTAGTACACAACAACTATCTAATAATAAGATATTCAAATGAAAGATATAGTTCATTACTATATAAATATAATGTTGCCAAAATGGCACCAATACTACGTCATGAAAATAAGTTAGAAAGAAACGCTAGTGGAACACCCTCCACTAACTCATGCCTACGTCTAAGCTTCAATATAAGAGACAAGCATCCTCAAAAGAATGAGGGCCTAACAAGGACGGATGAATGCTCCACATCCGGATAGCTTCAACGTAGTCTCATAAGCTTTAGCGTCCACCTACACCTGCACCTAAAAGTAAAGGGTTTTATGGGATTAGTGCACACTTGTACGAAGTATGGGTGTATGCAAGTTTACACCAAGGACATACATAATTAATGTGAGATCTCTCCAAATGATATGAATTCTTGAAAGCCAAGTAAGTTAGACTTGCCAAATCAAATTAAGAAAGTCATGATATGAGAGTAACATGCATCACTATTCTTTTCATATTGCACACAGCACATAACAAACCTCATTTAGCACATACATATGTCATGTGAAACCTTTGAATCATGAAATTAACATTTCAAATTCCCAAATGAGGGTTTGACATATGAGACCTCAATCATGGACCCTTCTGTAGAAAACATAGAGTCTACTTTATTTATTCATATGTACTACATTTTTTTTCATTCATTTATATACCTAGGATGTTGTTTAGGACTCTTTTTAGGTTCAATGTGCAATGAAAAAGAATGACCTAGTGTCATCACTTGAGTCTAGTTCCCCTCTTGATTATCCTATCCAAACACCTTTTGTATCATTCATTTCATAGTATGCATTACATGAGGCTAGCCTCAGTCTTTCATTGGAACATTAACTTTAACCGGTGTAGATCAAGTGAGGTCCATCAAATCCAGTGTCTACCCTACAACTAAAAGAGGTGGAATCACCGGCCAAAGTGAAACCAAAACATGCTAGCATATATAGGGAATTGAGCCCAGCTAGATCCCTATGTTAGCTGCATAGGTTCAAAGACTAGGAGATATAACGAGACCCATACCCTCCTAAATGGACAGTCTCATATAATGAGATTTACACGAAATTCTGCCTTTCAAAAAGAAGGAGTCACGAGTCATAGCTAGCTTATTTGTATTAAGTGTATATTAATCTCAATACATTCATTAGTGTGTTTCTTAGAGACTAGTCTCTTTATTATTTTTACGCTCTCATAGGTGAGTACGTTTTTTGGTAACAATTATTAGGCTCATTTGAGATTGATCTCGTATTTCATATTAGCCTCTTATCATGATGTTAACACATTCATTAACTTTAGCATATTATCTCTTTCTATTACTCATCACATTACGTGAATGTTCATCTCATCATACGCCAATGTACTTGATTTAGTGTATTTCACACTCTTACTTAACCCTCTTGGGATTACTTCATTTCATCATATACATCTTAGGTTCACTTACTTTTAAACGTATGCTGGACTTATGAGCCCATAGATACAAGCCATGAGGCAACATTCATAATTCATCTAAGTGACTTATACTTATCCAAGATTATATGGTACAAGACTTATGCATCTTGTAAATATGTCAAGGTCTCAATTTTGATTCCCATAGGATGCATTCATTAAATATTTAATCACGTAAG
This sequence comes from Solanum lycopersicum, assembly GCF_036512215.1. NCBI lineage: Eukaryota > Viridiplantae > Streptophyta > Magnoliopsida > Solanales > Solanaceae > Solanum > Solanum lycopersicum. The sequence continues at coordinate 19,504,197 of NC_090806.1, forward strand.
ACATATGTATCAATAGAGAATTTGACAAGAAAACCCGATTTCAAATCCCTTGAGCAACACTTAGTATCATATATAATTTCTTTTGGCTTACATTTTTGGCTTGGGGACCCGATGTCGATCCCCAATGCCAACACTTCTTTTTTTTTCTTTTCTTTCCTCTCTATTTTCGTTTGATATCAAGAGGATGTGGGATCTATCCCCCACAACCTCATTTTATTTTCTTTAATTTATATAACTTCTATCACCTATCAAAGGGGTTGTGGGTTCGATCCCCACAGTCCCTATTTAATTTTGATTTCCCTTTTTTTTAGTTTCTTCACCCAGCCTTACACCATTTCTAATCCCCCTCAACTCACATTAAATATTAATTTTTTCAACAGCCTACACATAGTAAGGTCTCTGGGTCAATCCTTAAATGACCACACATATTTTAAAATGATTTTTAAATCTCCAATTCCTCAAGTTACATAGCCGAACAAAATTTCTAGCAATTTGAAAATTTGATTATGTTTTCCAGTCCAATTTCTGCACATTTTATACGTTATATTGTAGGACAATTTGAAGAGCATTTCGTGTATTTTTAGGTGCATTTTTGTGGTTACATTTAGTCAAGAGTTTTCACTCAATTCAACAACATCATACCTCATATGAACATCATGATTTTTTACAAGCATTTGCACATAAAATACAAGGATTCAACATGCCTTTTTCACAATTCAATTTGTGATTTGAGTAACGGCCTACACAATGCACACATATACTTTAGCACATAACTTTGAAAAGACATAATTATCTGTCACATAAATCCGAACATGCATATATGAACATAATCATCATGAAAACATGTTACATCCCTAATTTCTACCAGCAAACATACCCAACCTACTACAATCGATAGGAGCTAGTGACAAGGACATGCAACGCGGAAACATTCCTAATTTTTGAATAAAAATTAACTGAAATCTTAGGGGTCTCTTGGGAAAGGTACCAAGAGGAATAAAACCCATACATTTTGTCAATCAAGACCCTCCAAAGCTTCTCCAATGGACAGAAAACTCCCACGGCACCAAAGACTCACAACCGAAGTTAAAGCACCACTCGTCAAGAACAATGTTTTTATATTTCGTTTTTAGTTTAGTTTTCTTTTTAGTTTTAGCGTTAAAGTTTTTCAAGTGTGATGAATTTTTGATTCTTCTCTTTTACTGATAATGAATCATGAGAATGTGATTCGAGTATCATGAGAATGAGAGTGGAGAGATGTTATAGTAAGCTTAGGAGTAGGAGTTTTAGGTAAGAACTTTGTCTAACTAGGACTCTTGCTTATTTTAAATAAAAATATGATTTTCTAAAGCTTAAGTTAAAAGACAAAAATTCCCTTACTTAAATTACATAATAATATACAAATTAATTCAAATTAAATATTGCTTCCACCAAGGATCGAACCTAGGTGAAGCCCTTCTCGCAAAAATGAGTCAATTTGGGTCAACCTGTAATGACCTGTTTAGTCGGTTCGAGCAGTAGAACTATTTTTGATAAAAACTGACCAGGTCAACGGATCACACGACGGACCATCATGGTCACGATGGACCGTGATGGACTCCGTCATCCCACACTTGTGTAAATTCTTCTGGTGCTCTCCTCATTACCTCAACGACACATAGGACGAGTTGTCATAGGCACGACGGTCCGTCAAGGGTCTGCGTTCCAAAACACTTCAACTCTGAAATCTGGGTACTGGGATCAACTCTCTGAACTTTTTGATGGACATGCAGGACGGACCGTCACAAGCTTCACTACTGAATTTAACTCTTAGAACATTATGACGGACCTGCATTACGGACCGTCGTAGACACGACGGACCATCACAAGCTGCGTAACCCCGACTGGGTCGGATTTCTACTAAAAGTTTTAAAGGGTTGTTTTGGACTAATCATGATTATAATTATGGAATTAGTGGGGTAAATTTAATAATTTATTTACTTGGGAGTTAAAGAAGTTAATAAGGGAACAAATAGTGGGTTACATTTATCATCTTTTATAATTGATTATATGATAATTAGGGTAAAAGAAAAAGAATTTGGAGAAGAAAAATAAAAAGAACAGAGAGGGACAACGTGCGAGAAAGAGAGAACGAAGAGGAAAGCAAAGGCATTGAGAAGGTAGCGTGCTTGATCAAGATTCTTTGGTGAAGGTAGGTTATGGTTTATTTCTATGTGATAGATAAACTCTAAATAGCGATCGATATGTATTGGGTAGTATTGTAAAGTCTTCTATATGCTTGATTGTGTGTTTGTATGTTGTGATTGTGCAATTGTGGTGGTCAGAATGATGAGACTGTTGAATCTTTAATCTTAATCCCCTCTATTACGATGACACCTTGACATAAAGAAGGCTTGATGAACAAAAATAATGAGAAAAGTGGATCGGAGTGTCATGTTCAATCACAGTAGGATTAGGGGATCGGGTGTCACGTTCCGACACGGTAGTATTAGGGGATCAGAGTGTCACGTTCCAACACGGTAGTATTAGGGGATCGGGTGTCACATTTCGACACGGTATTGGAGTGTCACGTTCCGACACGGTAGTATTAGGGGATCGGGTGTAACGTTCTGACACGATAATGATAAAGAGAATGAATCTTGAATTATGTTACTATACTCAAATTCAAAGAACCTAATTCCCAAATGAGTATGCTGTGGAGGCTTGATTTCTCATACGTGTGCTTAGCGTTGTTGTCAATGGTTCTTATTCTTGTTTATTGTCACTTGTTAAGTATTATGGTTGATTTTATATTATTATTCAGTATATATGGTTTTCTATTTTGAGTTGGCCGATGATACCTACTCAGTACGTGTTCCTTGTACTGACCCCTACTTCTAATTTTCTTCTTTGTTATTTGTGGAGTGCAGCAAGCGTGCCATCGACTTTGACTCGTCCTCAACTTTAGCCAATCTTCAGTACATCAGATTTCAGGGTGAGCTATTATTCCTAGATCGTGCTGGATTCTCTCTTTTACGTCGTGATGTCTTAAAAGTTCGGACATGACCATCTTTTTACTATTTTTAGCTTCTTTAATACTCCTAGATTTAGAAATTCGAGGATAGATGTTCTTGTTGTGATGACTTCCTGATTTTGGGAATAATAAGTATTTAACTTTATAAGTTTATTTAATTGGTTTCGTTAATGAGTTTTGGAGCTTCCGCATTAGTTATATTATTTATTGTTGAACTATTGGTAAATGTTGGGGTTTAGATTTTTTGGTTCGCTCATCTAGTAAGTTAAATGTGGGTGCCACTCGCGGCTCGTTTTGGTTCGTGACACAACCCTACATGAATTGTCCACTCCTTATATTAATTAATTAATTAATTAAATATTTAGGGTAATATTAATACAACCTTTAGCCTGGAAAAGACCATTTTACCTCTAGACCCTCAAAACCTAAGAATACCCCTTTCAAGTCTTGTTAAAATGCATCTGGGTGAATCTCATCGATTCGAGTTCCCTACATGGATGAACCCAACCTTGCCTAGCTCAACTAACTCACCAAGGTGGTTGACTGGGATGGTGCATAATTTTTGAGGTCTGGTTACACGCGGATCAAGCCGTGTGAACCCGGTCTAATCTAGGCATTCTAGGTACCCTTATGCATTACTTAGCATAGTCATTTTAGGGTTGTTACAAAGACTCTACTAGACATTGAAATATGAGACTTTGGACCCTAAAAGCACTTTTATAAACTCATGCTTTGATACTACGTGTGTCACGACCTCGGAGCACCCCCCTAGAAGTAACATGGCGTACTTGACCCCTCGGAGGTATTATCCACCCTCGGAGGTATTATCCAAGCCCATAATAATCATTCATTGCACTTTCATAGGTAAATTTAGTGGAAAATTTAAAACATTCAAAGCACATGATATGCTAATATCATCACTTCCATTAATTTAAAAATAACATGAGTACATCGTTAGACTCTAAGTAACTTTTTCCATCTTCGACTCAACATCATTAGAGTATTATAGGGACACGACTCATACCACATAAAATAAGAACTAAGTTGTTACATAACATTGAATAAAACATAACATAGGAAATCTTTGAAGTTAAGGATCCTTTTTTCCTTGATCTTGGGAAACACATATCAAGCCCTTCCCTTTCGAGACATCCTTTTAGCATCCATAACCTACACTTTGTGTAAAAAGGTGAAGAAGAATAGTGTTTGTACAAGAATGCACTAACTATGGTTACCATGCAATAACATACATTTATAGAGGACATTTGCTTAGAAAATCATGCATCATATGTTTTAGTCAAAACATCATAAAACTTGACACAATAATCATCATACAACTCACACACTTCATATAAACTTGTACAATGGTCATAACATCACATAGAGCCATATATTGTATTTAAGGAACACTTAGAATTTCATTCACAGTAACCTTCTTATACCTTAACTCCTAAAATTCCCAAGTAAACCTCTAGTGATACTTGGTGCAATGTATGAATAGTATCCCATTCCACTACCCACACTCAAGGATCACCTTAAGGTCACCAAGGTAAAGATTCACATATCTATCATTTACTTAAAACATAGGCATTCATAGGAACATAGCATATCCTAAGACACCTACTCCTCATGTGAACCAACATGTTCCGTGAACCACATATAAGACTCACTTCAAGGCCACATGCAAGTCAACACTACCAACTACATAATAATATGTAATAGACAACAATTACATAGTTTGACTTCATTTCATATAGACATCACAATACATTACTCATAATCCCAATCTAAGACTACTAGTGAAATTTACATGTGAGGTCCCATAACCTCACGCATACTTACTAAACTCACAAAGACACTACAAGCCTATCAGTTAGTTCATACATTAATTATTAGGACCTTCATCATATGACAAATAAGACAAACATAATTCATATTCAAGGTGAGACCATCATCATATAGCCTAAATAGGACTCATACTATGCATATTAACATACAATTTGGTAAATAACATAGTACCATGCATAAAAGACATATACATAGTGATATACATGTGGAACACCTTCCCAGAATTCCCTTCAAGAGTTACTTGTGCAATGCATAAGCAAAGTCTAATATCCTCACCTACACAAAGAAACTTCCCTTAGATTATTTTAGTTAGGCATACTTACTTTTATTCTATTGTCTATTTTAAGTTAGAGAAATCCTAAGCTTAACCGACAATAAGACCATGTAAGCCATACATGGAATTTCGGTGTGATACACTCACACCAAGAGAGGCTATCTTACTTGCCAAGGTAAGACATGAATATCATGCTAGCATATTAGGTGATATGACTTGTTAGGTCCTATCGGGAAACATAGTTATGGAAACTTTGAGACATATACGAAAGCCCTCTTTATGCCAATTGAGGCATTGTAGTTATCCACCTCGTAAGGACTATGGTGAACAAGCGTTCCCACATTGGGAAAGGGCATCCCTTATATTCAAGTTCACTCTGAGCTAAGCTAAGTTACCTTCATTGAAAGTCTTTGTTAACATTACTTCATGAAAAAGGGTTTTGGAGGTTTAACTCCTCATATGCTTACCTCATATGTTATAGATGTTAATGACCTTTCATCAACCAAAATCATGTGAGAAAACCTTTCACAAGGACACAACATCTTCAATCATAATCTAGTTTAGAGTACAATTCGAGAATACCATTATGAGATTCCCTCTTTACTAGATTATTATACATATATCAAAGATATGCTTCATGAGTGTGTATGCGTACATATATATGAGATAACCTTTCATATAAATAGTCTTGACCAACACATGTTCATACTTCACTTTATTCATGCATAAGTATATAAGTGTACCTATATGAGCAACCCTTTCATATATAAAAATTTAGACACTACACATATTCATACTGCATCATATCATATACTTTCATGTTCATAGCTTAATCATGCATTCATATTCATGTACATGGAGTAATCACCCTAGGAACTATTATATCAAGGTATACATGTGCAATGTATAGGCAAAATCCCATACCTTTTTCTACAATAGTACACCTATGAAGTTATCCTATTAAAGATACATAACAGATTTCATGGACATATACTTTACATGCATAGTAGTAGACAGTGCATATGAGAATAATCCTTTCATTAGACAACATGAACCTATACTACCTATAAGTTTGCATCATGTATGGCGTGTGTACATTAGTCAACACATCACACTGATGTATCAACTCTCTTAAGACCACTATTCGTATTCAAGCATAGACCACACACCACATAATATCATAGGAGACAAGACAACTTCAACATTTGCATTCTAGACTCCTAACATTTGCTAAGATCATACATTCATATAGGGGTACATAGGCAGGGGTCATTCACCATTAAGACTTCATTAATGGATAAATCAATGGACATTACATCATTAATGTAACATAGATCATGAATTAGCTTTGGAGACTAGGCATTTGACTCTATATTGAATGATCATCATAAACACAGATTCATAATACAATTTCCTTCAAGGACATGATAAGATCACATAGATAATCACAATGAATTAAACACCTCCGCCATAATTGAAACATAGCACACAATGCTAGACAAGGCCAATTCAACTAGCAATTCTATAGAGAAGTAGAATAAATATGGAAACTTACAATTTTTAAAGCTTTGATCATCATTTATCAATACTCATAATTCATAAATAATTCATATTTTGGAAAGTATTCAAAATTACATAGACATTATCAAAATCATGATTCAACCATCATAGGATATAGATCACATTATGTAGATGACATAATCAATTCTATAAAAAGTGGAAGAATATATGTCTAACTTACAAAATCTCCAAACTTTGATCCATATTGATCGATTACCAATATTTCATAAGCAATTAGCAAGGAAAACATTAGCCATAAATAACAACATTTAAACAGGATGACATCACCCATAATATAGGCTAAACTAAGAAGTTGGGAGACACACAGATTCATAATGAAATTGGATTTAAAACATCATTGTAAACAGTAGCTAATCCATAATTCATCATAAGCAGGATTTTAAAATCGTTTTGAGAAGGAGCCCATGGCTAGATAGAAAGATTGAAGATATGATCATGAAATCTCATTGAAAATCTTAAAAGAAACTCTGTAGATGAGATTTATCTAAATATGAAGGATCACCATACCTCGTTATACGTTAAAACAACAAAAAATTGATGAATATTCCATGGAAAACCTATCTACAAGATGTTCTTGAGCTACATCTATAATGGATGTTCTAGATAGATTTTGTTTTGAGAGGGAAGTCTAATATGAATTGGAATGGGGTTTTCATGTTATTAACTAACTTAATATACCTAAAATATATAAAGTAACCATCCATAGTAATTTAGGAACGTAGGGTGAATTTATCATTCACTCTTTTAAGGAAACAATGCGTGTAGGCAGAGGGCAGGCTGCATAGATTGAAGACACTTGACGGGGTGTAGAATGGACGATGGCTCGTCCTTCTGCGCTATCATTTGTAACTGCAGCTCCTTATTTCGAAGTTGAGCTACCAATCGACCGGACGTACCCTAGCGCACGAGGCGTCAATTTCTAGCCCATCAATTTACACTGCCAAGACAATGTCTAAGCAATATTTTGGGTCCCCGCATGGACCCCTTGGGTGTTCCATTGGGAGTCATGCCCTAACGTTTCCAATGTAAATACACGTGTATAAAATTTACGTACCTTCTCTATCAATTTCAGCTAAAATGAACACGTAACACATGCCAAGGTACACAAAGACAAACATGCACGTCTCAAGGATAAGTTTCAAGCGTCATCAGACGTTCTTGGACTCTTTGACCTCCAAATCACTTCAAGTCAAATATGCATACTATAAAACACTTCTTTAATATTTCAATAACTTTTTGAGGAACATCAGAGGCTATAGGTACTTTAATTCATTTTGAGGGAGCCTACATTTAGAGTAGCAAATCAGAATTAATAAAAGGGGAAAATGAAAATAAAGAACTACATATGTCCATAAACCAACTTTGTCTTCCTATAAAACTGAATCCCCTCACGCACCAAAGGTTGGATATTAGTTCCTCCCAAAATAAAATGGATTAACTATTAAAGAAGTAGTGGTACCTCAAAATTTAATAATTTCAAGGAACTCTAACTACAACAACAAATCACACATACATATATAATCGATCATTTTTTTGGTGAAAAATATGTTCAAAAGAAGGGAAGAATTTGATAAAGAAGAATGAGAGATGGCTCTCTATTAATATCAACAAAGAGTAAAGGTCAAAACCCATTAGGAACAAGACAATCTTTCAGAAAGGTCACAACAATTTCGAAAAGGCACAACCCTTTGAATGGTCAAACCCATTTAGAAAGGACACAATCTTTCATAAAAGTCACAACCCTTTAAGATAGTAGCAAGACTTTCTTTCCCGTTCACACCTTTAAAACCACTACTAGCAACCAACAAAAGCAAGAAATCCTAAATAAAGGTTTTTACGTTACAAAATCAAGTTAAACAACTAAAGACAACGTTTCATTACTAAATAAGGATTAAATAACAAAGTAAAAATGTTCAAAAAAACTATTTTAAAATTTCAATGTATTAGAAAAATAATAATATCCAACAAACATAATCTCTAATGAAATAAATAGTAACTAAAACAATATCTAACTCCGAAATAGTGGACATAGACCAAGGGGAGTTCCTTGGCAGCCAAAACAATCTGGCTCAACATTGAACTCGGAAAAATCATTGATCTACTATGCTAGCGCTGTGAAAAGTTGCGTGAAGATGCCCTGTACAAAACAAAAATAAGAGCAAGTACAAAATCACTACACAACCACATTGTACTAGTAGGATCACACGGCTATCACACTAGTGCAACATAAACAAGTCAATTAAACCTTATAATCACATGAATATATATATATATATATATATATATATATATATATATATATATATAAATAGAGAGAGAGAGAGAGAGAGCAATAACACATTTCACATGTTTTCACGTAGTTGGTGCTCTTACAGAACCCAATGTTAACTTGTTAGTTTGCCGCAACATGGAAATCCGATCCTATTTTAAAGAAGAACATGGAAAGTGGAAATTCAATTTAATTTTATGCTGGAAAGTGGAAATTTGATCTAAGTTAGCTTGCCAGAACGTGGCAAGCTGATCCCCAATAAGACACCACAATCAAAATTACAAGTACAATATCAATGATCATACATTAGTTCATGATTCCATTGTAATGACAATTACACATCGCATTTTCAATGTCTATGATCAACATTGCAACATGCATATATAAGAAGCAAGTGTCACAATGAAGCAAGACAAGAATATACCAGACATCATAGAATCAAAACCATCACCTATCTCAAAATTTGCTTCATAATCTTGACAACTTGATCCTTCCCTTTCAAAATTCATTCCGCTTGTTCATGGTCTACAATCTACAATTTACATATGAAAATTAAGAAGAAAACACTAAATTCCTAGAAAACTCATAATCTAAGAACCCTAGTTCAAAACCTATGATACTAACTAGTCAATTAAAGTGAATTACACCATAGGATTCTTCAATAATTCGTTCCCCATCAATATTGACTCATTCTAGAACATTGTTCAGTTTGCAAAAATGAGTTTGGGGAGTAAAAGATTGTAAGACCTCAAAAGTGACTTAGGTGAAGCTAGATCCTAAAGGGACATCGTAGTGATTTATGGTCCTAAAATAGTTTAAAATGTTGGTTTGAGGCAGTGTCTGAGATTTAAGGTGCATTAGAAGTCAAACGACAAAGGACGACCAAGACGTGCAACGATTAAGTTACCTATGTTCCTCATATGTGGTTTTATGTTTTTATGTGTGATTCATGAGGCTATGAGGTTATAAAATTATTTATTATCGTGTATATAGTATGTTTTTCAATTTTCATGATGTTTGCAGGTCAAACGTCCAAGAAAGTCTATGACATTCGAAATGTTTGCCTTGAGATGACCTTGTGTGTCGATATATGTTTCCTCGAGTTTTATGTGTTTCTTTATGAAACTCATGTGGTAGGTCCTTAATCGTATACGAGAATATTTGGGGTGGAAATATCTGGGTACGACTCTATGTAGGACCCGCAAGGGGCAGTAAAGGAGGACCCTAACATTAGATTTCAACACTGCTAGGTACTGGCCAAACGATGGCCCAATCTACACCCAGTCGACCAGGAAATGGACCGTAGATGGGTATCATCGATGGATCCAAGTGTCATGCAGGTTGATGAGTCTCTGAAGCAACCCACGACATCCCCATCAATGGTACGTGGGTGAGACCATGGACCGTCGATGTCCGTCGATGGGTCTTTGTGTTTCTCCAAGCTTTATAATAACTTGAGGGGTGAACATGTAAATTCAACCCAAGTATTATTTAATGTGAGGACGGTTGTTTTGGAGTGTTTATGGGTTCTGAGAGTATATAAGTCTTTAAACTCTCATTATAACCCTAGCATCTAAATCAAAACATATTCCCTCCAAAAGTTTCTCCAAAAATCTCCATATGAGTTCAAAGTGAGGATGGAGCTTGTAGATCGGTCTTAAATGGAGTTTATTATTCAATTATCTTTGGATTTTTTAAATAAGGTAAGAGATTTCTTCATATAAGGCTTTCTATCACCTTAGAGACAATTTAAAAGATGATATTCAAAGATTTCAAAAAGATGAAAAAGTCCAATTTCTTCTCTAAGTCTTGGGTTCTTTCATAAATGGGATTCAAACGTTTATATATGTATAAATTGATGTATAATTGATGTTTTCCAATGAAATTCTCCATGAAACCTTGACCTTGTTAAATCTCTAAATTTCACTAAAATATGGGTGAATTGATTATGCTTCGATATTCATGAATTCATGTGTAGATTGTTATGGGATTTTGGTTCATGTATATATTATGTATGTTTTGTCTATTGTCTGTTTCGATTTGATTAATTGAATAATTGATACTCTTAGATCTATTGCATGATAAGCTTATTGAATTGATATTGACTTAATGCTTATAGATTGTAGTGTATATTTCTATGGGCTTTCTCATGATGTAAGATTTGTAGTCAATTGATATCTAATTAGTTTTAGATTGAGAAATATATATTTAATATACTTAGATTTTATTGAGTATTATATTTTATGTAGTGAATTGATGTTCATGACCATGGGTAAGTGCCTTATAGTATCAAATTGGATAATTTAGCTTTGGAATAGAAGTTATAAGATTGAGTGGGGGTATGATGCCCTAATTCCTTTTTTTTATGTTAATTAGACTTTAATTACGTTGTGATTTTTATGGTCCACTTATGGTGGCAGTGCTATGTGAATTGGTGTGACCTTGTCGGCGTTACATTTTGCAATATGATGATCATGTCCTTGTCAGCTCTACTTAAAGTACTATGATGTTTTGTATATTTTTTTTATGTAAAATATGAGTATATATTTCTAGATGTGAAGTAATGCGAAAGTATATGTTCTTTCTATGTATGTTAGGAAATCATGTAAACTATTACTATGTGCTTCTATGTGTAGTCTTAGTGTTGATACATTCTTGTTTCTATTTAATTATAAGAGTCTATAATAGTTATATTGATGATGATATGATAGTGTGTAGGATGACTTAAAGATTATAATGGTTATTCCTATGTGCTTGTACGATGACTAGTAACATATGGTAAGGTAAAGTATGTGGTGTCGTGTCTTAGTTGACTTGTGTCCCTTACTTGATACTTGTATTAATATGAATATGTGATGTCTTTACTTAGGATGCTAAAGTATCTTAGAATTGAATGCATGAATGATATGTGACCTTGAATGATATTAAGAGGGTCTTTTATGTGAAACCTTGAAAATAATGGTAAGGTTATAAATTTTGAAGTAGAAAGTCGTAATGGTATTCTTCAAGTAAAGGAATGATGGACTTAAGGTTAATTGTCTTGAACGACATCATATTAATCCTTAGGTATGTCATAATGAGCTTCTTGTCAGCATCGGAAGGTATCCCGAGGACCGCTTTTGGTAGGGTAAATGAGATTGGGTTTACAACTTGTTATAAACCCTCTTATATGTACCTTTAATGTGAATTACTCTATGAGAACTAAGTCTAGCACTAAGTGAGTATGGTAAGGTAAGTAGTTCTAGATAAGTTTGAGACTAGAATACAAAACACACCCTTCATATTTCTTAACCATGTGCCTACATGGGATGGGTCCTAGTTTTACCCTTGGCAAGTATAACACCCACATCGGAGTAGGTTAGAACTCTGGATTCCATGAGTTGCTACCACGGTCTATGTCGTTTATTTCCCATTCTCATTTTGTGGGATACTTACAAGCCTTAGAGAAGTTCTATGAAGTTTACATAGTTGTATGGGACACTATCTAGACATTGCACAATACACTTTGAAGGTGTTAGTTAGAGTCCATAGGTCTTGTCTGAGATAATTTATTGAATGTCCTTTATACTATGAATGAGTCTTAAATGAACTAATGAATGTAACGACTTAGGTAAAGAAAGTATGTTAAATGAAGTAGTACTTACTAAGAGTAACTAAGGGTTATCTAGTTAAGCTGTTAAAGGGGCATAGGAATGGTCACTTCCTATCATACCTAGATAAGTATTAAGAATGACTCTAGTGAGGGAAATTGGTTGATTATGTAGACATTGCCTAAGCCTTAGGTAGTCTTAAGGATTAGTTAAAATTTTTTGAAGAGGTCAAAATGGACGTTATCTTCTTCATTTACTTAAGTAATTCTTTACGATCGCCTTCGGAAGGAGAATGTTATATCATCTAGATGATAATGTGTTAAGTGAAAATGATACTATACGAGGAAGTCTATAGGATCTCTTAAGTGTGTGTACAATGGATTGTATGGGTGGTCGCTTCACAACTCACTCAAGTGAACCTTAGAGCCACCTTGGTAGGAAAATCTAATGTCCTTATGTTAATGTCTCTTACGTGTGTATGTGACTCATTATAAGTAATCTTGAGGGAAGATTACATGCTAAAGGGTGTCTAAAGTGAAGTGAAGGAACTTCACTGTAATAGTGAATTGAGTTCACTGTACAGTGAAGTGAATTCACTGTAAGGTTTTAAAAAATGTGATTATTTGCTTACATGATTTCTTATGTATTTCTAAGTTGTTAAATGTTGTTCTTATGCTTATAGTATGATGCTTTAACCGAAATTTATGAATTTTTTTACATTGCTTCCATACTTAGTACATCTAATGTGCTAACCCCTTTTTTTCCGTTTTGACTAAAAAGTAGGGAATTGTACGTATTGATGTGCCATGGATGATGGATAGGTTGACAAGGTTTGAAGATGAAGTATTGGTGAGTCCTCATCGATTCAAGGAAAATATCCACATGTCCCTTATGTCATAGACTTTATTTTATTGTCTTGTATGGGATTAGTCCCAAGTGTTGTAAACTCTTAATTTTAGATGGTTCAAGTAGGCTGTTTTAAAGGTTGAATGTTTTTAACAGAAAGTCCTCCTCTTATGTAATGTTTATGAAAGAGTTTTGTATGTGAAGAAAGAAGGATATGATAGGCTTAGATAAGAGTTCTTGAAGTCTAATTTGCCGTGTGACGACACAAGGATGCCTTAACTTCTAGGGTTTACTTGCGGGTGGTGACAAAGACTTACCTCTAGCTTTAGAATGGTGGAAAATGAGTTGGAATAGCCCAGGGTCGTCTCTTAGCTGAAAAAGTAAAAATAAATATAAAATGAAGTCGTCTATGTGTTTTATTTAAGAAATTTAAGACCGTTATTCCACTACAACAACACCCATCCTGCCGTAGCAGCACTAATCCCATTGGAGCGACACAAAGAAAATCATTAAGCTTCCATTGAAAAATCCCAAAATCCATTGATTCCATCTCCTCCTTACTTGCTACAGCAACACCCCTCGTGCTATTGTGGTGTCGCCGCAGATGTAAGAATCTCGCTGCAGCAACCCGAAGCGAGGCGGTGAGCTCCTTGAGGGAATTTCACTTCTCCTTTTTTACAAACCCTTCTTGGCTCACTATGCTTATAAAATGCCCATAATTCCAAAATCAATTACCGCTGATCTAAATATCTCAATTAAAATATGTAATGTCGTACGGATTTCTTAACGATTTTTGTAACCGATTATATAATCAAATCAACATTTAATCGTTTCCATTGCTATCCGATTTCCTTACACCTTGGTAACTCTAAACTCCTCAAATTCTAAAAAGGGATGGGAAATTCCTAGTACTATGAAAATGTTTTTCAATCGCTGATTTTCCCTGTTGGCATTTCTATAACGAAAATATCAGTGGTTACAAGATTACACAATGTACCCTTCTTATTATTTATTTAAGGAGGAATATAGTTTCTAAAGGTTAAAAATTTTGATATTTATCATGTGTGTCTTTGGAATAAGTTTTGCAAATTGTATGTTCTTTTAACATTCCTTGGCAAATAGTGTTGCCTTTAATATTCACTAGTTCGCAGAACAAGATATTCATATTTTTGTTTGATAAAATGGTATGTCTAAATGTTATAGTAGGAGGACTATTTGAAAATAAAAACATTTCTATGTGATAATCTAAGACTATGTTTTATTCTATTTGGAGAATTGTTTTACTATAGTTTTATACTCCTTGTGAATTTGATATTGTCTGATTGTTGTTGACTAAAAAAACATTTGTAATTTTCATCTCAAATAGATTGGACTGTGCAATTGGTTTAAAGAATTTGAAAACAACAACTAATAAGTTAGTGTTGTACATTTGATTTTCTATAAACATCATTGTTACATAGAAACTAATTGTACAATTTTTTTCCTTATTGTTAGTATTGTAACTACTAAGTGGTATGTCTACATATGATAGGGATGAAAATACAAACGACTTAAAAGTTCATAGTTTTTTGCTTGTAATAGGTCCCTCTAGGAATGAACTTTGACACTACCAAAAGATTGTTAAAGAGAATGGAAGCACTGTAATTCTTTCATATAAATTAATATGCCCAAAAGTGGTTTCATGCTGTCAATAACGTTTCGATAGTTCAGAAAAACGTGCAAAAATTATTCTCACATAATTAATAATATTTATGAGATCATACACAAAATGTGGGGGTTCTTTGCTTATAACAAAGACAAAATTAGACTTACTGTCAAATTTAATTTGCAGCACATTATATGAAATTAGATGATACTTTTGTATTATGTTAGATCAAAAAAATTCTTTGGATATATTTTATATTGTGGTTGTTGAATTTCTCGTTTACTAGCATATGATATGACTAATATGCAACTACCAAATTACACGTATATTTGTTCAAAATTATTGTATTTTTTATGAAAAAATATAACTTGAAATGTTGTGCTTTTTTATGAAAAGATATGTCTATTAAATAAATTTTTTTATTTAAACATGAATATTGGTGAATAGTCATTTGTTATGTTTATTAAAAGAAACATTTTAATTAAATTGCCTCTATTGTACCCATGAAACTTTGTTCATGGGTATTTCTAGAACAATCAAATTACAAGTTATATAGAGGTCCTTCTAAAAAGCACATTTGATAAAGTCATGACTCAAAACAATGTTTCTATCACACAAATTGCTAGAAATAGGATCAAATATTTGTTAGAAAAAGCTATCTCACATAGTCAAATTATTTATGACATGAATACTTGGAACATGTCAAACAATGTTTCTATCACCCAAATAGCTACAAATAGGATCAAATATTTGTTAAAAAAACTTATCTCACGGAGTCAAACTATTTATGACATGAATACTTGGAACATGTAAATTCCAAAACCTTGTAAGGATAACTGATCAACTTAAAAGTTTCATCTAGTTTTTAATGCAATAAATAAAAAAGTCTAATTTGTATGGAATTTAAGTATTCTAAGCATATTTAATGAATTTGTTGAAAGGAATTCTAATCCTTTTGAATTGATGTACGTCGACATTTGTGATATGTGTTAAAGGAAGTTGATGGAACAGGTCAAAGGAACAAGTTCAGTGAAGCTATCTAATGAGTTAGAGTTAGAGTTACTCTTGGACTAGACTCTTCAATCCTTATATATGTACAAGTCTATACTTTTTATGACTAAAACTTATGTAGTTAACGAGGATAAGGTGTACATAAAATATTTGTGTTGTATAAGGATTCCTAGTGTAGCTAGCATAGGACTCTTCTCTTATATGTGGAGAATATAACTAAATCATTCAATTATAAATTCAAACGTTGATTCTTCACATATTTGTGAGAATTCTACATGGTATCATAACAATAAAAAATTTTCGCTCTTTAAGATATTAGATCTAACAAAAAAACCCAAATTATAAAACTATAATGGCCCCTTCTATCATAACTCTGTCGAACTCTTCACTTCATCACCTTATTTTGTCCAGCTCTATTAAACTTAAGCCGACAAACTATTTTCTGTGGAAGACACTAATGGCTCAATTGATTTAAGTTATGAGATTAACCTATCTCAACACTGTTAACCGTGAAGAGTCATGTTCCGCTTGACAGACTACAGTGAAAATTGTATCTAGCGAGAAGTGTCATGGCGAAATCTAGACCCCAGACAAGACCGACGCCGTTGGCCTCTAAGAGGTCGCGAACAAGCCTACTTACGTCATTATTACTTTACATAGGTTAATTTTGGTGAAATATTTGTAACTTTTTGTTTTTTAACATACTTATAAAAACATTCCTATTAATATGTAATTGTTCACCAGCAACCATCTAACATTAAGAGATAAACAATTGAAAGAAATAGTTCAATTCTTATTAAGTTTATAATTTCCATAATGGCATCCATACGTAGTCTGAATAAAAACAGGAAAGAAATGCTTGTGGAACATAATATACTAGCTCAACTCTAAAACGAAGCTAACATATAAAATAATAGCATCCCAAAAAGAATGAGGACCTTCCAAAACTGGATGCATGTTGAATGTCCTGATAACAACAACGATGATCCTTTAGATCTATCGTCCACCTACGCCTGCACCTAAAATAGTAGAGTTTGTATAGAGTTAGTACACACTTGTACTAAGTATGGGTGTATGCATTCACACACTAAGGACATGCATGAGAAAGAATATATCTTTCCTAACAACATGATTTTTGGAGTCAAGTCAATGGACTTGCCAAATTGAGATTAGGAAACATTCAAAATTTGGATTAGTAAAATCAATGAGCTTTTCAAATTTTGATTAGGAAAGTCAGTGAGCTTTCCTGATTTGGAATAGGAAAGTTATGCCATGAGAATAACATACATCATCATACATTTCACATTTGCACACATTACATGACATTTACATATAGAATATATCATATAGCGTACACCACATTTTTGCATGTAGCACATAACTTCTTTAATATAAATTCATTCATATGTCATGCGACCTTGGAATGATGGACTTAACATTTAGCCATCTCTGAAATGAGGGCTCACCACATTGGACCTCAACGAGCTAGTCTTTATTAGCAAACATAGAGTATGATTCATTCATTCCTATGTACTCCATTTCAATTCATTCATAGGTCAGTGTAAACATCAGCTTTACCTAGGATGTAATTTAAGACTTTCATTAGGTTCGTTGTGCAATGACCAAGAATGACCTAATGTCATTACTTTAATCTAACTCACCTTTTGATTATCCTATCCTAACACCATTGGTAACATACATTGCATTATGTGCATCATTTGGGGCTGACCTTAGTCATTAATTGGGAACATTAACTTTAATAGAGATAGATCATGTGATCATCATGAAATCCAGTGTCTCCCCCACACCGAAAAGACGTGGAATCAACAGCCAAAGTTACCTAAAATATGCTAGCGTACATGGGAATTTAACCCCTCCATGTCCCTATATTAACTGTATAGCTTCGAAGACTAGGAGATATAAAGAGAATCCTACCCGGCAAGCCAGACAGTCTCATCTCATGAGAGTTACGGGAACCACCGCCCTTCCTGAAAGAAGGCATCACCACTTATACCTATCCTATCGGTGCTCAGCATAAAGTTCCATTTCATTCATCTCATTCGGCATGTAAGCTGACTTCTAGTATGAGGACATCATAGCTCCTTAGATGATTTCTCATCTCATCATAAGTATTAAGTTTGTTAAGCTCAATACCATCATTAGAGTGTTCATAGTGATTGGTCTCTTCATTATCTTACACTCTCATAGGTGACTACGGTTTGGTAACATTTACTTAGGCTAATTTGAGATTGTTCTCATCATTTACATTTCGCCTCATCTCATGTTGTAACTCCATTCATTAATATTAACACCTTTGCTTTTCTTAGTTACTAACATCTTAATATGTGAATGTTCATTTCATCATATGTCAATGCACTTGGCCATTTAGTGTGTTTCACACACTGACATAGCCCTTCTAGGTTTTCATCATTTTATTGTTCATTTCATCATTTATTTTTCATCTCATCATATGCCAATGCACTTGTCCATTTAGTGTATCTTACACTGATACTTAGTCCTTCTATGATTCATCATTTCTTTACATACATCTTAGATTCACTTACTTTTGACGGTTTGCTAGGCTTATGGGTCTATACACACAAGCCATGGGGCTTCATTCATTGTTCGTTAAATGATTCATACCTTCCTAAGATTATGTTGCACAATATTTATGTATCTTGTATATATATTCCAAGATCTTGATTTCGATCTAATTAGGTGGCATTATTCTTTGATATTTTGTTCACGTATGACTTATATATAAATACATATGTTTGGGCAACCCAAGTTCGAATCACTTGGATAGCATTTGCATTTTTTATTGATTTTATTTTTAATCTCCATGACATTGGGACTCAAGCTTGAACCCCCTATATTAACATTATACCTTTATTTTTCAACTTGGTTTCCCTCTTAACTCGGCCGAAGGGTTGTGAGTTCGAACACCCACAACCTTTTCCATTTTTTATATTTTTCTCTAGGGCATTGGAAGGTTGTGGGTTCGAACCCCCACAACCTCCTTATTTTGTTTTTAATTTCGCTAGAGCATTGGGAGGTTGTGCGTTCGAACCTCCACAACTTTTTTTTTTTAAAAAAAAAATTAAGTTCATTAGGCTAGGTGTTTTTGCAATGAGGTTGTGGGATCAATCCACCACAGTCTCACTTTGTTTTCTTATTTAATTTTGTCATTCTCCTTTCTAATGATGAGGTCGTGGGTTAGCTTCTCATGCCTCACATTTTCTATTTTTTACTTTCTCTTCCTGCACTCGCTACCGGAAGGTTGTGGGCTCGATTCCCACGCCTCACATTTATTTATTTTAATTCTTGTTCTCATCCTACTAACCCAAAAGACTCAATATCGATTCCCCCAGCCCCCTTTTTTCTTTTCCTTTCTTGCGAAATTCAGTAGACAAAGGGTGAGGTCATAGGTTCGAATCCTAGTGACCTCACCTCTTTTAAATGTATTAAATTTCCAGATTTCAACCCCCTTTTTTAATGAAATTTAAAGTACACCTAAAAATTTATTCATAATTTTTAGCTTCTTTTGATCAACCTTTTCATATAGTTTCTTACGGAATTTCACCAAGCATTTACTGCATTGTTAGGTATAGTTTTAGTAGTTACATTAGTCAAGCATTTTCACTCAAAATTTGTAACTTCACACACCATATGATCATCATATTGTGCACAACTTTAGCACATAAAATTCAAGAACTAACATGCCTTTACACGCCCCAAAACAATGACTACTTCACTGTCACACGTTGCACACACACATATCACTTTTTTTACATGATTTCGAACAACATATTCATTATTCACACAATTTCTAAAATGCATAATTAAACATAAAAGTCACAAAAACACATTCATCCCTACTCTTTACCAGCAAACATACTCATCTTAAAGTTCAATGTGATCTACTGAAAGGGACATGCAAAAAAGGGAACAATCCTAGTTTACACAATGAATATCTTTAATCTTAAGGGGTCTCTTGGGAAAGGGACCAAGAGTAAAGAAACCCTTACTTTAGTTGATGTTCAACAATGAATTTTCTGCCCTAAACCGTCTCCAAAATCAGTCAAAGCTTCCTCAACGTCCACACTACTCGACGGGCAACTTCTCTTTGCCTTAACGTTCTTGCTTACTTTGTTTTTCATAAAATTTCATGTGAGTTCTTAAATTTTGAAGAACTCTTATTATTACTTCTGTTCTTTGTTGTTTTTGGCAGAAACTAACGTGAGAGAGAATAATGAAACGTGAGAGAGAATAATGAAACGTGAGAGAGAGATCGTGAGAGAGTAGTCTAATAATAAGATTTTTAGTTTGGGAATTAGTCAAACTAGGACTCATTATTAATTTAAATAAAAACCTGATTTAATTATCTTAGTTAAAGGAGTATTATACCCTTAAAAAATAAGATTATGAACATTAATTAATCACCAACTTGTTGCTTCCAATGGGGCACGAACTCGGGTAGAGTGGCCCTTGCGAAATGGACCATTTCGGGTCAACCTGAGCCTAATTGGTTCTTAAATTAAAATAATTAATTAATTAATTAATTCCATAGGTTAATTAAGATATTGCCTGTTTACCTGGAAAAGACCATTTTATCCGTGGGCCCTCACAACTTAAGATTTCTTCTTTTTAAGTACTGTAAAGACTCATTCAATTAAATCTACATTTTCGAGAATCTTACTTGGGTTTTTTCAACTTTCCAAGCTCAACTAACTCCCCAAGTTACTTGTCTTGGTTGTAGTAAGGGTTCTGAGGTTTGGTTCTACGCGTATCAATCCGTGTGAACCTTGGTCTAATCGCAAGCATTCTTGGCACCTTTATGTATTTATCTTATTCATTTTTTGTGTTGTTACATTATCCCCTCCTTAGAAACATTCGTCCACCAATGACACTATCACTATATATCGTAATGCCAATCGGATCTGAACATAATCACTATGCACAGTCAAGAAATAGCAATATAATACGGAGAGATAAGGAAACTTAGACTTAAGAGTAGGAATTTTAACCTTAAGAGCTGAAAAAATGAGGGTATCGGGATCTCATGTCGGCATTAGCCTCCCACGAACCACCCTCAACTAGATGATTTCTCCACAATACCTTTACTGTGGCAAACTCCTTGTTCCAAAGACACATAACCTTTCTGTCTACGATCTCAACAGGCACCTCCTCATAAGACAAGTCTTCATCGACAACTAAGCCTTCCACAAGTAGAATCGATGCTAGATCACATAGGCACTTCTTCAACATAGAGACATGAAATACTGGATGGACAGAAGCAAGATCCGCAGGCAATGCTAATTCATAGGCCACCTCACCCACACGTTGTAGGATCTCATATGGACCAACATACATCGGACACAACTTCCCTTTTCTACCAAAACTCATAACCCCTTTCATAGGTTATATCTTCAAGTAAACCTAGTCAACAACATCAAATGCTAAAGGCCACTTTCTGTTGTCTGCATATGACTTCTGTCAGTTATAAAGAGTAGCCAACTTGTCCATAATCAGTCTAACCTTCTCTAAGGCCTCATGAATGATCTCTGTACCCAAATTGGATGATTCTCCAACCTGAAACCACCCAATTGGATATCTACACCTCCTACTATACAGTGCCTCAAACGGTTCCATCTCAATACTGGAGTGATAGCTATTATTATACGAGGACTCTATCAAAGGAATATGGTCATCCCAAAAACCTCTGAATTCAATCAGACACACTCTTAACATGTCATCCAATGTCTGAATGGTGCGCTCTACCTGCCCATCAGTTTGAGGATGAAAGGCATTACTAAGCTTCACCTGCGTGCCCAAGATTTTCTGGAAAGATCCCTTGAAATGTAAACTTAACTCAGCTCCTTTAACTAAAATGATAGATAAAGGAATCCCATTTAACCTCACAATATCATTAATATAAAATGTCGCATAATCCTCGGCTCTGTAGGTAGACTTCATAGTCATAAAGTAAGATGACTTAGTCAATCTATCCATAATAACCCATATGCAGTTATGATGCCTCCTAGTCCTCGGAACACCAATCACGAAGTCCATATTAATGGCCTTCCATTTCCAAGTCAGAACCTCAATAATTTGAGTCAGACCACAAGGCCTAAGATGATCTACCTTAACCTGCTTACAATTAAGACACTCAGCAACATATTCTACAATGTCCTTCTTCATGCCATCCCACTGTTATATCCGATTAAAATCATGATACATTTTGGTGGAGCCTGGATGTATGGAATATCTGGAACCATGGGCCTCTGCCATAATCCCGGCCAGCAAATAATCCACATCTGGTAAACCCAGCCTGTCCTGGTATCTATGTTTGCCATCACCTTAAAAAGCAAAAGACTCATTCATTTTTAAAAACACTAAGCCCTTCAGCTCCATCAACACATGATCAAGATGCTGACCCATCTTGACTTCAACTACCAAGGATGTTTCAGAACTACGATGAACTGAAACAGCCCCACTAGTAGAGTAAACCAATTGCACACCCAGTCTGGCCAGTCTATATACCTCTTTTGCCAACTACTTCTTCTCGTCCTCTAAGTGGGCTGTACTCCCCTTGCTCATTCTGCTCAAAGCATCAGCCACAACATTAGCCTTACCTGGATGGTAGTGCACATTCATATCATAATCTTTCAACAACTCAAACCATTTCTACTGACCTAGATTGAACTCCCTCTGTGTGAACACGTATTGGAGACTCTTATGGTCTGTGAACACATCCAGATGCACTCCATACAGACAATGCCTTCTCAACTTCAGTGCTAGCACCACAGCTGCCAACTTTGGGTCATAAGTGGGATAATTCTTCTTATGAACCTTGAGCTGTCTGGAAGCATAAGATATAAACTTACCAGCCTACATAAGAACAAAACCCAAACCAACCCTAGATGCATCTCAATAAACATTGTAATTCTCAACACACTTAGGAAAAGTTAGCACCGAGGCTAAAGTGAGTTGGTTCTTGCGCTCATGGAAACTCTTCTCACAAGTCTCCATACATTCAAAGTTGGATTTCTTCTTCGTCAAAGTTGTAAGTGGGGCAGTAATTGAAGAAAATCCTTCCACAAACCTGCAGTAGTAACCAGCCTATTCTATAAAAGCTACGGATGTTAGTGGGAGTAAGGGGCTTTGGAAAATTCTTAACAGCTTCAATATTCCTGGGGTCCATCTCTTTACCTTGATCGGACAAAACATGACCAACGAATGTCACCGATCTCAGCCAGAATTCACACTTGCTGAATTTGGTATACAACTGATGTTGTCTAAGAACCTGCAAGGTTAGTCTCAAATGTTGTTCATGCTCTTCCTTGGTAATAGAGTAGATGAGAATGTCATCAATGAATACAATGAAGAAAGAGTCAAGGTATTCACGGAAGACCCTATTCATGAGATACATAAATGCTGCAAGTGTATTCGTGAGACCAAATGACATGACTAGAAACTCATAGTGACAATAGCGGGTACAAAAGGCTGTCTTTGGAACATCTCTATATTAAACCCTAAGCTGATGGTACCTTGAAAGAAGATCAATTTTTTAAAAGAAACTAGAACCGTGGAGTTGGTCTAACAAGTCATCTATTCTTGAAAGTGGATACTTGTTCTTGATAGTGTCTTTGTTTGAGCTGCCGATAATCGATACACATTCTAAGGGTCCCATCTTTCATATTTACAAACAATATTGGAGCGCCCCAAGGGGATATGCTCGACAGAATGAAACCCTTATCAGTGAGATCTTTTAACTGTAGCTTCTACTCTTTGAGTTCTGCTGGAGTCATTCTATAAGGAGGAACTGAGATTGGTTTAGTATCGGGTTCGATGTCGATACAATAGTCAATCTCTTGAAGGCGAGGGACTCCAGGAAAATCTTTAGGAAATACATCTAGGAACTCATTCACTATAGACACTGAGTCTATGGAAGGAATGTCATGATCTAAATCATTAACACTCACAGGATGACATCGTAACCCATTGGACATCATTTTATTGGCCTTAAGATTTGAAATCAAAGGATTAGGACGACTTGAATTATACCCCTCCCACACTAACTCTTTTTCATTGTGGAAGCAAAATCTCACAACTATACTACGACAGTCCAAGCAAGCATTAAAACTGTGAAGCCAGTCCATGCCAAGAATAACATCAAAAACATGCATGGGTAGCTCAACCAAGTCCAGACACATAGTCCTGCCGCATACAAATATTGGACAATCCTTCTATACTCTATCTGTTTTTACACTTTCTCCTAAACGTGTACTAACAACTATAGGATCATGCAAAACTTCAGGTAGTATTTCAAAAATAAGAGCAAGTACAGGAGTCACAAAGGAAAACATATACCCTGGATCAAGTGAATCATAATTAGAAGTTTAGAATAGTTGCAACACACTTGTGACCACATCAGCGGACTTCTCCTACTCCTCCTTTCCTTTCAGGCATAGAATCTGTTCCTCTTTAATGGCTTGGCTGTTGCTGCACTCTGTGGGTTAGGCATAGGTTGAGCATTACCTCCAGCCTGACATCTATTCTATGGATAGTCTCTGACCATGTGTCCACTTTTACCACAACCGAAGCTGACATTAGTGTCCTATCTACACTGTCCACTGTGAGTTTGGCCACACTTAGCACAGTTCTTCTTAGGACGTTGCATCTCACCTCCATTGCCCCTTTTGGTCTCAGGTATGCCTCTTCTAGGTGATGTATTCCTCTTATAAATAGAATTTCCAGAACTCTGTTTCCCCTTCTTGAACCTGGGCTGTTCATGCACACCAGTATTGTTTTTATTGCCTCCATTGCTGGGACCTGCCTGATCTTGAGGCCTAGGCCTCCTAACATCATGAACACCTCTCTTCCTGCGGCTGTCCTCTACGTGTTTGAAATGCACTATCAAACTTGATAGGTCCATATTATCATGGAGCATCGTAGAGTGAGACTCCACCTCAAGCTCTCCATTGATTCCGGTGAGGAACCTGCTCATCTCATCCCTGTTGTTCGTAACAAGGGAAGTAGCATACCTGGAAAATTTCAACAAAGCTCAGTACTCTTCTCATTCTTGCTATTTAATACTAAGGAAAGTAACATACATTGATAGCGTAACAAACTTAAGAGAATACCCCTTAATCGTCATATAGCCTTGTTTAATATTGATGAACTCCTCAACCTTGGCTTCCCTCATCTCTCTCAGGAAAAATCTCTCCAGAAATGGTGTCTTGAACAACTCCCAAGTGACTTTCACTCTACCAAAAACATGGCTATCTTGCCACATCTTGCACCAAGTCTTTGAAACATCCTTGAGTTGATAGGAAGCCAGCTCAGCCTTCTCAGTATCTGTGGACCCATAGCAACATGAATCTTATGCACTTCATCCTCAAACTCCTGAGGATTCTCTGATATCTTAGACCCTGTGAATATAGGAGGGTTCATCCTCGGAAGGTCTCGTAGCATGTTAGCCATATCGCGAACTAGTTGGTTCTCTCTCTGAACATCCTTCCGGTTGACTTGGGGAGTCATTGCCTAAGCCTACATCGTAATGGCCTCTTCCATCTTAGAGAGAGATGCCCTCACCTCAACATCAGTTCACCAGCTGGGTTAACAGGCATGACATCTCCTTCAACTGGAGCCTACGGTGGATTCTGATTAACCCCAGCAACTGCTCTTCCTCTCCTCTGACCATTAGTGTTCATTCTCTGAAAAACAACAAGGATTGATGTTAGACACTCTCATAACACCAAGAACTCAGAAATAAGGAAAAGCGCGATAAGATGAGAAGAAGGGAAATTTTCCTACGCATCACAGTCTGTAATCCAGGATAGTGGTGTACTTCACTACCATGACTGAGAAACTACTCAATGTGGTTGATTTTAACTTATATTCCTCAGAATTCAACCTAGTGTTCTGATACAAACTTTTTCATGACTGGCTTCTACACTCCAGACGAGACCGGCATCGTTGACCTCTCAAAGGTCGCAAAGAAGCCTACTTACGTCATTATTACATTTCATAGGTTAATTTTGGCAAAAATTTGAAACATTTTGTTTCTTAACACACTTATAAAAACATTCTCATTAATACAAAATTGTTCACCATCAACCATCTATCATTAAGAGATAAAAACCATAATGAAATAGTTCAATTCTTATTAAGTATATAATTACAAAAATGGCACCAATACATAGTCTAAATAAAAACAGGAAAAAATGCTAGTTGAACATTCTCCACTAGCTTAACTCTAAATATAAGCTAGAATATAAAACAACAACAACCTCGAAAGAAGAAGGACCTACAAAAAGTGGATGAATGTTGAACGTCTGAATAACTGCAACGGCGATCATGTAGCTCTAGTCAACCTATTCCTGCACCTAAAATAGTAGAGTTTGTATAGGGTTAGCACACACTTTTATTAAGTATGGTTATATGCAAGCACAGACGAAGGAAATGCATGAGAAAAAAAGCTTTTTCGTAACGATATGGTTTTTGGTAGTCAAGTTAGTGGAATTGCAAAATTGAGATTAGGAAAGTTTCCATATTTGGATTAGGAAAGTAAAAGAGCTTTCAAAATTTTGATTAGGAAAGTCAGTGAGCTTTCCTGATTAAGAATAGGAATGTTATGCCATGAAAACAACATACATCATTATACGTTTCACATTTGCACACATCACATGACATTTACACATAGCACATATAATTAAGCATAAAACACATTTTTTCATGTAGCACATAACTTCTTTAGTATCATTCATTCATACACCATGAGACTTTGGAATTATGAACTTAACATTAAGACGTCCTAGAAATGAGGACTTAAAAGATAGGACCTTAACTACTGAGTCTTCATTAGAAAACACAAAGTCTACTTCGTTCATTCCTTCGTACTCATATCTAGAAGGCATCACCGCTCATAGCTAGCCTATCGGTGCTAAGTATAAAGTTCCATTTCATTCATATCATACGTCATGTAAGCTGACTTCTAGTATGAGGACATCATATATCATTAGATAATTTCTCATCTCATCATTAGTATTAAGTGTTGTAAGCTCAATAGCTCTATCAGAGTGTTGATAGAGGTCGATCTCTTGATTATCTTACACTCTCATAGGTGAGTACGTTTTTGTAACATTTAATTAGGTTCATTTGAGATTGTTATCATCATTTACATTTCTCCTCATCTCATGTTGTCACCACATTCATGAATATTAACACCTTTGCTAGTCATAATTACTCTCCTCTTATTACGTGAATGTTTATTTCATCATATGCCAATTCACATTGACCTTTAGTGTATTTCACACCCTTACTAAACCTTTCTAGGGTTTTATCATTTTATTGTTCATTTCATCATTTCATTTTTCATCTCATCATAAGCAAATGCACTTGGCCATTTATTGTGTCTTACAGCCATACTTAACTCTTCTAGGATTCATCATTTCTTTACATACATATTAGATTCACTTAATTTAGAACGTATGCTAGACTTGAATCTATACACACAAGACATAGGACTTCATTCATAGTTTGTTAAGTGATTCATACATTCCTAAGATTATGTAGTACAAGACTTATGTATCTTGTATGTATGCCAAGATCTAGATTTTGATCTAAGTAGGTGGCATTATTCTTGGATATTTTGTTCACGTATGACTTATATATCAATACACATGTTTGGGCAAGGAAACAAAAGTTCGAATCACTTCGATAGCATTTACATTTTTTGTTGATTTTATTTTCAATCTCCATGACATTGGTACTCAAGATTGAACCTCAACATCAACATTAGACCTTTAATTTTCTACTTGGTTTCTCTCATAAATTGGCCGAAGGGTTGTTGGTTCGAACACCCACAACCTCTTCCATTTTATTCTTTAATTTTCGCTAGGGCATTGGGAGGTTGTTTGTTCGAACCCCCACAACCTCATTGTTTTTTGTTTTTAATTTATGTAGAGCATTAGGAGGTTTGTGGGTTCGAATCCCCACAACCTCCTTATTTATTTTTTAAAAAATTATGTTCATTAGACTAGGCGTTTTTGTAGTGAGGTTGTGGGATCGAGCCCCGACAATCTCAATTTGTTTTCTTATTTAAATTTGTCATTCTTCTTTCCAATCTTGAGGTCGTGGCTTTGATTCCCATGCCTTACATTTTCTACTCTTTACTTTCTCTTCCTTCACTCTCTACATGGAGGTTGTGGATTCGATTTACACGCCTCCCATTTATTTATTTTAATTTTTGTTTTCTTCCTACTAATCCAGCAGACCCAATTTCGTTTCCCCCAGCCCCCTTTTAACTTTACTTTTCTCGTGAAATCCAGTATCCAAAGGGTGAGGTCACATGCTCGAATCCTTGTGACCTCACCTCTTTTAAATGCATTAAATTTTAAGAATTCAACCCCCTTTTTGAACGAAATTTAAAGTACACTACTCTAGAAATTATTCATATTATTAGCTTCCTTTCATAAACCTTTTCATGGTAGTTTCTTAGGGCATTTCACCAAGCATTTAGTGCATTGTTAGGTGTAGTTTAGTATTTAAATTAGTCAAGCATTATCACTCAAAATTTGGAACTTCACACACCATATGAACATCACATTGTGCACAAATTTAGCTCATAAAATACAAGTATTAACATGCCTTTACACCACCCAAAACAATGACTACTTCACTGCCACACGTTGCACACACACATCACCTTTTTCACATGATTTCGAACAACATAATCATTGTTCACACAATTTAAAACATGAATACTTTAACATAAACATCACAAGAACACATTTCATCTCTACTTTGTACCAGTAAACATACCCAACCTAAAGTTCAATGGGAGCTAGTGACAGGGACATGCAAAAAGGGGGAAAATCCTAGTTATCTCAATGAATATCTTGAATCTTAAGGGGTATCTTTGAAAAGGAACCAAGAGTAAAGAAACCAATACCTTAATTGATGTTTAAATGATGTATTATCCCCAAAAACCCTCTCCAAAAACAGTCCAAGCTTCCTCAACGTCCAGAACACTCGATGAACAACTTCTCTTTGCCTTAACGTTCTTGGTTACTTTGTTTTTCTAAAAATATCATGTGAGTTCTTCAAGTGAGAATAAATATAAATATTACTTTTGTTCTTTGTTGTTTTTGGCAGAAACCAATGTGAGAGAGAATGATGAAACGTGAGAGAGTAGTCTAATAATAGGAGTTTTAGTTTGCGAATTAGTCAAACTAGGAGTCCTTATTAATTTAAATAAAAAATTGATTTAATTAGCTTAGTTAAATAACCATTATTTCTCTTAAAAACAGATTATAAAAATTAATTAAATCACCAACTTGTTGCTTCCAATGGGGCTTGAACTCGGGTAGAGTGGCCAAAATGGATCATTTCGGGTCAACATGACACTAATTGGTTCATTAATTAAATTAACTAAATAATTAATTAATTCGTTAGGGTAATTACGATATCACCCATGGCCTGGAAAAGACCATTTTATCCCTAGGCCCTCAAAATTAAGATCTTTTTTTTTAAATCCAGTAAAGCCTCCTTCAATTAAATCTTCATTTTTGAGAGCCTTACTTGGCTGGTTCCAACCTTTTCAAGCTTAACTAACTCCCCAAGTTAGTTGGATGTGTCGTAGTAAGGGTTCTGATGTTTGGTACTACGTGTATTAATCCGCATGAACCTTGGTCTAATCGCAAGCATTCTTGACACGTTAAGTATTTTTCTTATTCATTTTTTTGGGTTGTTACAATTAGGGTGCAAAAGAAAAAAATATTGTCAATGACTTGGAGGAGAAGGAAGTGTTACTAAGGAGTTGGATATTAGGCATCTTGACATTGTAAAGCATGTACATGATCGTAGGATGCTCAATTTCCAACTACATGTGGGAATGCTATGCTTCAAGAAACAAAAGATAAGGAGTTCCAGCTCTAATATAACTACAAAGTGTGAATCAAGGAACCAAATCAATTGATGAATAAATTAATGAATTCAAATGCATATGTGATGACCTTGCAGCCATTCATAAGCCTATAAATGAGGATATCAAAGTGATTAATTTTTCTAGAGGTCTAGGCCATAAGTACAAGACCTCTAACTTTCATGTTAGGTAAGGCAACTTATCCTACTTTTAATCAATTTACTAAAGCTCTCAGGGGTTTCGATATGAGGGAGGATCAAGAAAAGTGCCTCAAAAAAATAATAACCTTGACATTCTCTTCATAAAGTTGCAGTGGAAGAGGAAATTAATGTCAAAGAAGAGGAAACAATAACTTTAATTCTAAAGGAAGAGGCCTTGAGCCTTCTGGACGGGAACATGTTCTTAGAACAACTGAAACACAACTAGTCCTTATAACTATCCTTCAAGTAGGAGTTATGAGATGAATAATTTTGATGCGTTTTGAATTTGTGATAGGGAGCAACCACACTATTCTGAAGTGTTTTTATAGGTTGGATTAATCTTGCCAAGCCGTAGGTGACCTACCACAAGTATTGGCTGCTACTAATCTTCAAGACACTGATGAGAACTTGTATGTTGACTGATGAGCAAATAGCCATATGACACAGAACTCAGGTATCTTAACTGATCTTAAATACTATAATGGAATAGATAAAATTATTATTGGGAATGGATTAAAGTTAGACAGAACACATGTTGGGAACAAATCCTAATAAGGTCTAAAATGAAAGGAAGTTCTTGTAGTCCCTTAGATTAATAAGAATTTACTCTCAGTTAGTAAGCTTGGAAAGGATAATTGTTGCACTTTTAAATTTGATGAAACTAAAATTGTTGTAAGAAATAATAAGAAAATGACATTATTAGCATAGGGAGCTAAAAGGAATGGTCTCTATGTTTTGGAAGATAAAAGTCTCTATGCTTTAACAACTGCAGATGGTTAGAACACGTCTGACAACATTTGGCATACTAGATTAGGACATCCTTGTTTCAAGTCTCTAAGGTTTTTGAATAGTAATAGCTGCATCAATATTAGTAGTTGGAATAAAATGCCTATAGTTTGTTCTAGTTGTTAGATGGGAAAGAGTTGTAAATTTCCTTTTGATTCGAGAAATAAAATTGAGAAAGCACCTTTATTGAAAATACATTTGGACTTATAGGGACCTGCTTCTATCAAATATTCCCAAAATATGAAATATTATGTAATTTTTTTATGATTAAAAAATATTTACAAGGATTTATCTACTAAACAAGAAGTATGAATTTTTTGAGGTATTTCAAAAGTTTCAAAAAATTGTGGAAAAATAAATTTCTAAAGAGATAAGATTTTTCAGTGTGATGGTGGTGGTGAGTTTATCAAAACAAACATAATTAAGCATTTGGAAGATCATGACATTGTGAGATATATTTCTGGTAATAACACACCTAAAAAAAAGAGTTGCAGAGAGAAAACATAGGCATATTCTGGATACTAGCTTAACTCTAATACTTTATGCTAATCTACCTTTGTTTTTATGGGTTGAAACATTGCTCACTGCAATATTTCTCATCAATATATTGCCTTCATCAGTCCTAAAAATGATGACTCCATTTGATAAGTTGTATTGGGAACAACCTGATTACAACAGTCTAAAAGTATTTGGGTGTAGATGGTTTCAATATATCTAGGGTTACAATAAGTTCCATCCAAAGACCTATCCTTGTGTGTTCATTGGGTACAACATCTTACACAAAGGATATAAATGATATCATCCGTCCACAAGGAGGGTTTACATGTCCATACATGTTGTGTATCATGAAAACACATGACCCTATGTGTCTCCAAAGCAATCTCAAACTGACAATGATGTTTCACCTCACCTTGCTACTTTTGTTGAATCTTTCTCTAAACTGAATGTACATGATAATTATGATTCAGGTGAAGTACACGCTACTATACCACACATTAGTAGTGATAATTTTACTATACCTCATGTACTCACTGATCATGAGAGTATTATTGACCTCTTAGGCGCATGATCAGATGTGGAGGAACAGGTTGCGGTTGATGATCCATATAGTCGTATTGAAAGTCCAGCTGCAAATTTTGAATCTGCCAGCAACAGTGAGGAATATGTTGCTTTTACACTTCTTGTCAATGATTATTAAACAACCAGTTTAGATGATGTACCAGTTGACCATCAACTTGACAATGATACACTCCAGTCCACTACCTTTATTGATGTAGCACTTGAGGTACATCCTGCACCACAAGGGAATCATATGATCACTAGGAACAAGAAGAAGGAACAACACTCGTCATTTGTTGTTCGCAGCAGCACAAAAATTGTGAAAGAACCAGATAATACAAAAGAAACATCAAAATCACTTCATTGTTTTACAGCAATGCATGAAAAGATTGATGTTTTACATACTGACAAATCATGGATATTGGTGCACAAATCTCTTGGCATTAAATTTATTCGATCAAAATAGGTGTTCAAGACAAATTATGATTTTATGGGACAATAGATAGATATAAGTCCAGAATTGTTGAAAAGGGATTGTCGCCACTTGAAGTGATATATTTTGAAGAAACGTTATCATGTGGTTAAATCAAGAACTATTAGGTTTGTTCTATCCATTGCTATTAGTTTAATGTTTGAAGTTTGACAACTCATTGTTAAAAAGTCATTTCTCCATTGCTTCCTACAAGAGGAGGTGTACATAAGTCAACTCCTGGTTTTATTGATCCCCAATATTCTCAGCATGTAAGTCTACCTAAAAGGAATTGTATGGTCTTAAACAAGAACAAAGATCCTGGTTTCATTGGTTTAGCATACATCTCTTACACCTTAGTTTTATTTGTAGTTAGGATAACCCTTCCTTATTTACTTTGAAAACTCACAACGACAATATATTTCTCTTGTTATATACGAATGATATTCTTTCCACAGGAAGTAATCCATATTAGGTCTCAGAGTAGGTTCTACAACTTGGGAGTAGTTCGCCATGAATTATCTTGTCCATTTACACTTCTTTCTTTGAGTTGAGGTTAATTATTTTTATAGGGACATCCATTTAATCCTTGGTAAGTATGTTGCTGAACTACTAGACAAGACTGAAATGACTTTGTCAAAGGCTATAGCCACTCCTTTGGATCAAAAGTATGGTCTACATGAAGTTCTGAGGAGCATGGTTGAAACATCTTCTTACAAAATGATAGTAGGAAGTCTTTAATACTTCAAATGAAAAAGACCAGATATTACTCATGTTGTGAATTTATCAATACAATTTATGCAAAATCCGAACAGTGCACATCTTCAAGTTGTGAATAGAATTCTCACACATATGAAAGACACTCTTCAATCTGGACTTAGACTTATTTCACAATCACCATGTAAGTTGTATGTGTACACCTATACTGATTGGGGAGGTTGTACCACTACTAGGAGATCAATTACAAGCTATAGCATCTACCTAGCAGCAAATTGTATTTTTTGGACCTCTGCGAAATAGTCTATAGTTGCTCGTTCAAATGTTGAAGCTGAGTATAATAAACTTGCCTCCACTGCATTAGCGATGACAGGGATCATGTATCTACTTAAAGAACATGAGTTGTTTTTTTGATATGTAACTATATTATATTGTGACAACATGAGTGCTTTATTCATTCTAGTTTATCCAGTTATGCATCCTAGACCTAAACATGTTAAAGTGGACTACACTTTTTTTTTGTGACAAGGTGTCTAGAGGGCAACTTCTCACTGAATTTGTGACTTCTAATGATCATGTAGTAGAAATTCATACATAAGAATTAACCAAACAGGTTTTTGATGAGTTTCGTCGAAAGCTAGGAGTTACAGTTCCTCCACTCGTTAACTTGAGGGGAAGTGTTGAAGGAAGCTGATGGAACAAGTCAAAGTAACATGTTTGGTGAAGTTTTATGACGAGCTAGAGTTTTGGTAGCACTAAGACTAGAAAACTCAATCATA
Source organism: Solanum lycopersicum (assembly GCF_036512215.1). Classification (NCBI taxonomy): domain Eukaryota; kingdom Viridiplantae; phylum Streptophyta; class Magnoliopsida; order Solanales; family Solanaceae; genus Solanum; species Solanum lycopersicum. The sequence goes on from NC_090806.1 coordinate 19,538,214, forward strand.
ATTTATGTACAACTCTATACTTTGTACTATTTTAGATGATGTAGTTTCCTAGGATAAGGTGTACATAATATATTTCTGTTGTATTAGGATTCCTAGTTCTTATATAAGGATTACATAATTCAATCATTCAATTACCAATACAATCAATGATTATTCACATATTTATGAGAATTCTACAATATGAAGTCAACACCACCCCGTGGTTGTGGGAAAAATAATATCATAACTTTAATTGACAATTTCATTGGAAAAGACTATGTCTATTGCTGAATTGTAAGGATGAAACAATAGAAATATTAAAACAATAAAAAGTGAAGTTGAAAATCAGTTTAAAATATATAAAAAGCGATAAAAAAGGAAAGTATAAGTCTCATTTTTCAAAAATATGTTTGGAAAGTTGATTATCCATCAAACTTTTGCCTTATTCAGTTCAATATAATAAAAAACAAACTATGAATGAAACGATGGTTGCATTAATGATAAGTTACGGCTTACCACAAAACATGCGTGGAGGACTATCCTAACAACAAAAGAAAACAACAAAAAGTTTTTTCTTTTCATGAAGAAAACAATAAAACATTCTTTTTTCAGGACACAATCTATTCCATATGATAAATGGAAAGTAAGGAAATCCCACATGAAATACTTCAAAGTGAGTTGGTGTCTAGGCAAATTCCAAGTTCCTATTCCTAAAAAGATTTAAATAGCACCTAAGACTGTGGATTGTAAATTTAAACTTGAGTTGTCTACTGAAAGATTTAAATGTCCTTAGAAAGAACAGAGGAGGATGTATATTTCAAAGAGTTTCAGAGGCATAACAAATGTCAAAGGACCTCTACTTCCTTCGAATATGATTTTGTAACATTTTTGTTTCTTCTGTAGACTTATCCTTTTGGACTCCTGTGTCAATAGTGAGATTGACTCGATCTTGAACAATCCTATTAGAAGTTGGTTGATCTTCTTCAATGAAATAAACTTTTGAGTTTAAAGTGAATTCTCAAACAGAAAATTAAATTCGATGGAACTGTTGAATCTAAAAACAACTCTACTAAATGGAGAATTGGTGAAATAAATTTATATGGAACAGCTAGAGGGTTTTTTGGTACCTGGCAAAGAAAAGGAAGTGCGCGAACTTGTCACATTATGGACTAAAGAAAGCAACAAAACAATGATATAAGAAATATGACCAATCCATATTGGCAAATGGATTCATGCATTATGAATATGATAAATGACTGCACATTTAAATCACAAGGTCATTCCTTGTTTGTATATTGGTGATATGTTAATCATCAATAAAGACACTAATGATAATGCTTCTTAATATATACTACAAAACAAGTTCGATATGTAAAATGTTTGAGTTGTTGAATGGATATTAGGTATTAGAATCCTAGAACTATACAATCTCTATCAATATCACTATATTATTGCATTGAAAAGGTACTTAACTAGTTCAAATGTTTGGATTTCAATATTGTCTAGTCTTCAATTAATGTGATTTTTTCCTTTCAAAAGAGTGAAGGAAAAAGTGACTCACAATTGGATTGTGTTAGAGTATTGGGACGTATGATGTATATAACAAAGTGTGTGAGATTAGATATAACATGTGCTATAAATGAACTGAGTTTTTTCACGAGTGATCCCAATCAAAATAATTAGATAACAATGAAAAGAGTTTTGGATTACTTAATCAATACTCATAATTAGATCTTGTATTTTAACAATATCTAACAGTATTAACAAGCTATAGTGATACAAATTGGTTCACTAGAAAAATGATTTAAAATAAATGAGTGTACATGTATTTACTCTTGTAAAGGAGTTGTCTCTTTGAAATCCTCGATAAAAGACATGTATCACTAGTTCTACAATAATCATTGATCTAGGTGCTCTAGATTAGGTCTGTAAATAAGTTGAAACACACCGGAATTTCATGATCGATATTCCTTTTTAGCCTAAACAATTGGCATCTTCTATGCATACACTTTAATAGTCAAGATGAAATATGTAGGTCATGTAGCATAATATATAACATAAAGTCTTCTAATATAATATATAGACATAATACTGTTAGGAAACTACTCTCTAGTGGAATTATAACAATTGACCATATAAAGTCAAACGATTATGTGTTGGATCCACTTATAAAAAATGCTTACCAAGAGAGAAAGTTCAAAGATCATCTAAGGGAATGGGTTTACAGATTAGTATAACTCATCATGGCGGTAACTCTATCTAGCAGACATGAGATCCCAAGAGCTAGACTAAAAGAGAAAAACAAAGATGTGACTGACGGTTCGACATTGTCAACAAACTTAATTGATTCCCATAAGGAAGACTATGCTTAGGAACAAGGATAAAACAATAAGACATGTTAGTTAGTTAATAAAGCTTAATATATTTATGATTTGTTAATTTTAGCATATGTGACCAAATAGTGTAACTATGCAATAACATGTTTAGAAGTCACCTATGAGAGTTTGACGTGTATGTCGCTCCAAAGAGGATGCTTGTCAAAAATGTGTCTCTCTATAAATTGATTAAACCAGGAGGTGTCCATGGCTGAAAACAACACAACCGTAAGAACATTAAAAGGTAAACAATTGATTTTGTGACATACGATTGTATGTATACACCTGTCATGACCTATGAGCACTCCTTACTCATAATTGGCATATTCGCCCTCTCAGAGGTCTCATACAAGCCAAATGGATTTTTTATTACATACGATACTAAAACATAAGTATGAATTTAAAACTTTCTTCACATACGAAAAATACTTTCATTAATAAGCAAGTTGAAGACTTCATAAAACATCTAACCTTACAATACACATGTTTCATAAACCATCTAATACTCTATAGTAAAACATTGGGACTTAGCCTATACACAAAGTAATATAAGACTAAATGACATAATGGAATATGTATGGTATTGTGCTCTAATATGTAAGGACTCACCAATAACGACCCAGGAGTACCGCCTAGAAGTTAGGCCTTCTTGAATCGTCACACGGCGTACTTGACCTCTCGGGGGTCTTGTACAAGAACGTAGTCATAGTCTAACATGATTACCTACATAACTTCAGTAGAACACATATACTTTCTCATTGCCTAACATGTTGACATATATCATCATACTTCACATAATTAACTACACAAATAGCCACATTACATCAGGTAGTGCTGACAAGATCATGATCATCATATTGCATAAAGTAACGCCCACAAGGCTACGATAATTTCAAGTAAGGCACATAACAATGACACCATAAGTGTACCATACCAATAACAACATAATTGAAGTATACATAGAATCTACATAAAGGAAATATGGCAGCTTACCACAACATCCTCATAACCTCAATCCATGATAAATCATCCAATTCAATAACATGAGGTACTTACTAATGCCCATGAATAATAATTCAATGCAGAAACTATGATAATCAATGAAACAAGGTCAATTCAATAGAGTTTCATCCACATAAGTTCGCCTAGATATCAATTGAACACAGTTCTTCCATCATTAGAATCCCATAGAAATCTACATCATAATTTATCAACATTAGATCAATATCAAGTAACCCAAACTTTGTAAAAAAATGTAGGGTTCTCCAATTCATGGGTTCATAGGTAATTTAAGTTAAAATCATCAATAAAACATCAATTAACTCATTTTTAAATCATTAATGCAAGAACCCATGGTAGACTCATTAAAATAGGATAATTCAACTTGAGAACTTTAGAAAACATCTTTAGAATTGGGGTTTCTTGATGAAGAATGTTTCAAGTATCAAAATCATAACTTAATGAAGCTAATTATTCACTTTGACGAAGAATCCCCACTCAATTCGTCACACAAAGAACTTCCTTGAATTAAGACTTCAAAGGAGTCTTTGGAAGTTCTTAAGGGATTTATGGCTTTTGCTATTGAAGAATGAAATATCTTAAGTGTTAAAAACATACATACATGTTTAAAATACCCAAAAGAACCCTAATAAACCGCCAATACTCTTGTTTTGAAGTAATGTGAAATTACACTTTCACCCCTCATTTAACTATGAAGCTGCGCACTAAAAATAGTTTCACAGACGGAAGGTGACCAACAGACCGTCCCTTGACCAACGGACTGTACTGCTGGTCCGTGGTCTAGGAAAGAGAGTTGTACTTTTTCCCTCCTTCCCCCGGTATAAGTCCCTAACCATGGAACTCATCAAAAGGGCGTCAATAGGCCCACGAGCTGTTGATGCCTCCTTCGTTTGGGGGCTACTTCGGACATTCTTGTCTCCAAGTTTGGATCCTTCCTCAAGGACCCTTTGTTGGTCCTTGGAATGTTTTCCCAGACGTTTACAATGAAAAAATGATATTCAATAGTTTATCCCCTCTCACATGAATTTCATTCAAAAGTAACACATAAAACTCGCCGAAACATGCTTAGACACACAAGGTCATTTGAAAGAACATCTTTCGAACGTCATGGACGTTTGACCTTCAAACTCCATGAAACATGAAATACTGCCTATATATGACATAACAAATAATTTAAGGACCTTAAAACCCCATGAATAACACCTAAACACCTAATACAACATCTGAGACACATATTCGACTTAGTCATCGAACGTCTTGATCATCCCTGACGTTTGACTTTCAATGCACCTAAACTCTTAAAATCTTTCTCAATACCATATAATTGACCTACTTCGGACCTTAGACCATCATGAACAACATGTTAGGCTCTAATTCGCCTATGTAATTTTCGGGGTCTTACATGAACCTACCAAAGATGGATCCACTAGGGCCGCCACTCAATGGTCTATAAGGGTAGCTCATTATTAATCTTCTTTATATATTGAAGGTTCCACTTATTAGTCATGCTTAAAAGGGCACCACTTAGGTCTACCGATGCTAGACTTCAATTCTACATTTAACCATACACAAACAAGACAAAGGTGAATAAGACACAAAGTTAAAATGTCATATTCATATACATAGCATGCATCAAGTAGAGGAACATAGTCTACCTAAAAAGACACACACACCCTTTACATTATCACATATATCATTTCATTCATAAAGCCCATAGGTTAAACTAAGTATACTTTCTACTCACCTTACAAGCATCTATAGCATTATCAACATAACTCATCATAATGTTCATATAGTCAAATAGGAAGATTCACACTTCAACATCAAGAATAAACATATATGGCATCACTATAGACTATCATGATTAGATCCAATTAAAAGAACTTATACTTGACATCATGGATGCACATAACTCACATATACCTTCACAATAATAATATATCAAATATATATAACATGAAAAAATCATAATACATAAAGTAATGATGAAGAGCCCACATTGTATCATATTTCATAAAGTAATGACGACAATGACACATGATTCACACGTATAGCACATAACCACCACAATCATAAGTGTACCATTGCAATAATAATCACAATTCAAGACCTACATTACATAATATAAGAGAGTTAGGGACATATACCACTAATCCACTCTCACAACTGCAATCCATAGCTAATGCAACCTATACAATACCTAAAGGCCCTTACCAATGTCAATAATAACCAATTCAATCAAATAATGATAATGTATAATGAATTCAAGTCAATTAAATATTATTTTATCAATCTAAGATAGCCTACATGATAACTCGAACATAATTCTTCCATAATTCAATAGCCCAAATAAACTACACAAGAATTCAATAGTATAGATACATGATCACTACACCCATGAAATAGTCAAAACTAGGATTGCATGGTTTACATGGTTCATAGAGTTTTTAGTTTAAAATAATCAAATTTACATCATTTAAATCATAATACAATGATTCAACATGTTTTATGTAAGAACTTATGTCTAGATATTGAATTAGAAGTATTCATGTTTAGATCATAATTGAAAAATCATTTGAATTGACTCCTTGAATAAAAGATATTAAAGGATTAAAAACCATACCCTAATTGAAATGAAAATCCCATAATATCGATGGAAAAAAACTTGAGACAAAAGTATTCTTCCTTGGAGAACCTAAGCTTCAACAATGGAGGTTTTTGAGACAAGAATGGAGAGGTTCTGTTTTCAATTGACTATTTCTCTTTTATTGGTTAGTTTAGAGTTTTAAAAAGGCTCAATAAACATCAATAATTCATCCCCAAGTTACCAAAAATACCCCTGCACTTATTGGATAACATTACCAATTAAGTTTTAATTAAAAATGATGCGACCAAATAAGATAGTTTAGTGCGCATCTCGGAGACATTTTCAAATCTTGGCTCTGGAAAATTTCAAAACAGAATGGTTCGTGAAATACTCGTTCTACATGGCAAGTTTTTTTTACTATTCAATGGGTCCTACGCATCGTGTATCAGCTTGCAGATCTTATCTGCTTGGCAGCTTCGATGACCCGTATTTGGGTCCACGTCGGGACCTTTAGACTTGTCTCAGAGCGTTGTTCTTTGATGTTTCCACCCTTTACATGTCATGCTATGCGTAGGAACCTTCATTACCCAATTTCACCTTCAAACCATCTCCTAAAACTTAATTACAAAATACTACGACATACTAAATCTACTTCGACTAGTTTCAGGACATTATGGATGTTCTTGGATGATTGACCTTCAAACACTCTCAAACATTATATAATACATATGAACACTATTTTTAACAATTTTAGGACTTTAAAAAATCATGAAACAATATTTGGGCTCTAGATCAACCTAGTTCATTTTTAGAGACGTTATAATCTCCCCTACTTGAACAAAATTACTCCTCAAATGACACTTGCCACACTTTCAACATTTTTATGAGTTAAGTCTCAAAGACTAGAAGCTCATAACCATACCACACAGTAGAAGATACACATATATAGGAGGAATATAAACTCCACATAACGAAGATACTCAAACCACATCAAGAAGGTAGGAACTACATGTACAATTCATCGTGCAATAAGATTCACATTTTACATTTCATATCGGAGGAATATCCCTCTCACACATTGTCATTCTCATGCACATCGAATCTATACACATTATAACTATTTTCATGAAAGAAAAATTTAGTCAGTTTTTCAAAATGTTTACGGTGAACATCAACAAAGTACAATGAATCGCGTTCAATTATTCCTTATTACAACTCTTGTGCAATTTATGACGAAAGCATCACAACATGAGAGGCAAAACCGTATAAAATCATTTTACAACATAATCATAAATTGATAAAATGCACAATGCATGTAATCAATGAAATTCAATTTCAACTTGACTGCTAAGCAAAATGCAACATGCGACATGATACTTATGACATTCTACCTCTAGAGCTTGAATGAAATAGAAAAGAAGAGACAACAATCAACAACCCAACTACTCACCATACTCCTCCTCTTTGAAGGAACTCATCACAACTAAAAAGAGATACTAAAATTTATGGGCATCATAACCCGAATTCGCTCCCTTAGCTTGCAGAGCATAGAAACGATTCCTCTTTGGTGCACCACCATCCAGAGTATTAGGTGGAACTTACATAGCCTCCCTTATTTTAGCGGCAATAGTAGGACAATCTCTCACCTTGTGATCATCTTTTTCCACAACCAAAGCAATAATTAGTACTTGCTAGACATTTCCCAAAGTGTTGTTCCCACAAGTAGCACAAGTAGGCTTAATCACTTTGGAACAACCACATTTCTCATAGTAAGACTTAAGAGCACTAGAATTACCTTTATTTTGATCCCTCTTCTTACACTTAGGTTGAACTTGCTCCTCGATTGTTCCCCTATTATCATCCCTACTACTCCTCCCAAGTTTGGACTCTTCATTGATTATACACCATAAGCCTAGATAGAATGATGTAACTGTGGAGCGTGGTTGTACGACACTCTTCCTTCACAATATCCGAAACACTGGTCAAGAACCTCCTCATGTCATCCGTAGGGTTACACACCAAGGACATATCTCAGGGTTAGGTGCCGATGAGCACATTGTACTCCTCAATACTCATGTTACCTTTCCTAAAGTAAATTAATTCCTCAATATTAACCTCCCTCATTTGTAGGGGAAAGTACCTTTCTAAGAATACTTTCTTAAGCTGTTCTGATTCTAAGGAACACGATTCAACTATTCTATTATCCGTCCATTGAATAAACCATACTTCAGCAACATCTTTTAATTGATACAAAGATAACTCCGTTTTCTCCCTAGAGGCCACTCCCATTGCATGCACTATATTATACACCTCATCCAAGAGGGATTTGGGATCTTCTCCTACCTTATAACAAAAGAATATAGGAGGATTTATCCTCACAAATTCTCTCTATCTAGAGGTCGTAGTACTCTACGTAGCATTCACCCTAGGACCAATGTTTCTATTTGCTTGAGTTGTCATAGTTTGGGATAGGGTATGGAGAGCCTCTCTAATATCCCATTAGCCATAACCGGGGGAACCACTGGAACCTTTTTACCTCCACCCACATTAGGGACTTGATCACCAGGGGGAGAAACATCAGTGCCTTGATTAACTTCTTCCACTTGTTCAACGTGGTAACGTAGGGTAGGAACTCCTCCAATTACCCTCCTCATCAACTCTCCTAGTTGGTGTTCTTCTCATATCAATATCGTATAAACATAAGAGAAAGCATTATGAAAGGACACTTATAACTTTTAACTCTACGAGACAAAACAAGAGTAGAAAATAAATCTATGTTGATAATTCTTTTCTTATTATCTACCTCCTTAGTCCGGCAAGTAGCATTAAGGCGAGTTCTAACGTTGGCCATCCGTTAAAAGGACTTCTAAGCGAAAGAATTACAAATACATGCCTGACACTATTCTAGAATTGTTATTTTGGTTAAGTTTTACCTAATTATTCGGCTATGGTTCCCACAATCCTAGTTATGGAGTTTAATTACCCATAGTCGTAACCACACTATTCAAATATGTAATATAATAATTCATTCACATATTTCAATGAGAAAGATAAAATCCAGAAGTTCACTTGATTAATTAACAAAAATCACCAACAATCATTTATTGAAATTAATTGAAGACTAAAGATTCTCAAAATGTGTAATAATAATCACAAACTCTAATCCACAAAAGAAGCTCAAATAAACAAGAGTCTAGCTATATGAAAATCTAACTACCAAAGAGTCTTACCCCAAAAATGAGGTTTTTCGAACTATTTATAAAAATTAAAAATCTAAATAAATAAAGACTCAATTTGCAGGAAATATGTCAAAACGCGGCTAGGTCGATGGACGTTGTGACGGATCATCGTTGTCACGACGCGCCGTCATGGACTCTATTGTCCCATACTTGTGCAATTTATTCTGTTTCTCTCTTCATTACCCTCGACGTCAGGTATGATAGTCCATCATAGGTACAACGGTCCTTTGAGGGTGTCCGTTCCAAAACACCTGAACTCTTGGAATTTGGGTACTGGGACTACATCTCTGATCATCATGACGAACCAGCAGGACGGACCGTCATGGCTACAACGCTACGTCACTCGCTCCATAACCCCACACTTGGTCAGAATTCCCAATCTTCCTCCAGCAACTGCACAACGATTCCCCTTATGAACCGTCACAAGCACGACGAACTGTCACCAGCTTCGTAGGTGGTAATTTTCTGTATTTCTTGCTCAAAAAACTCCGCATTCAACTTTTAGAAAGATTTTCTGCAAATAAAGAAAAACTTACGTAAAAATTAATATAAGAAGGCTTTTGGAAACACTAAAAATAAAAAAGCATTAAAATACCGTGAAACCACGGTATATTACTACCACGAATGAACAAGAATCTACTAGACCTGGCTTTTTGAGACTTTTCAGTTCCTAAGTACTACTACATAACATTATGCTCTAGTACCATTTTTTAACGACCCGAGAGTATCCGCTAGAAGTTAGGACTTCCTCAAATCGTTATACGAAGTACTTGACATCTGAAAGATCTTGTACAATCCATTAGATATCATATATTATATATAGTATGGAAATTAGTGTGGAATTATAAATTCACACAAAATAATAATACTTCAAATATATATTCTAAAGAAAAAAATAATGAAAGTCTAAATGTCGCCATCTTCGACAAAAGAATATATTGGGACACGTCCCATACTTCATCATGTAGGAGAATAGCTAAGTCTATTACATCACTTTCAATAAGGAAATTTAAAAGTTAAGATGTCCTAAAATCAGTGTGGACATAACAACTCTTACTTAAATGAACACTAATCCAAGCATCCTCTTCGAGACTCCTCTTAAATTCCACCGACACCTTTAGAGATAGAAAACGTACGGAATAAGTAGAAACAATTTTACTAAATATGGCATAATACATAAAATCATCATAAACTAACTTTTTTATGATGCATGCTCTTTTTGAGAAAACCATTTTAAGACAAGTATAATTGTCACTTAAAACTTAACATATATTCATGTAAGTCGTGTTTCAAAAATATAGCACCAACATCACTTGAACTCATATAAACGGATACAGCTCCCACCTAGGTTATCCTAAGACTTACTTATGTAAGACAAGAATACCATCCATACACCCTCTTTAAGCTACCAAAATAATTCTGAAGACTGCGTAAGATAAAGTTGTTCCATTTTACTTTCATTTACTAACCACCTAAGGTCACTCCAAGATTCACCAATGTAGGACAAGAAGAGAACGCTCATACACCCTCTTAAAGCTCACCTAAGTACCCTCAAATCAATGCTAGATAGAGCACATTCCTGTCAACATACATTAGCTAAAGTCATAATCATTCATTAAGTCAATTATAAGATATTTCTTTCATTAAGGACTCCACAAAATTGTCTTAGAATGACCTACGGAACCTACACTCTTGATCAATTAAAGCCTACTAGTGCCATGTCTAGATAGAGTCCCATTCCACTACCTAAACGTTGTAGAACATATCAAATACAAGAATGTATCCCGCATGATGAGAATAGCCAATAAACGACATAAACCATACTAGTTAGGCATGAAATTTTGAGTCATAGACCTACTCTGATGTAGAGTGTTTTACTTTGCAAGGGTAGAACTAGGACACATCCCGTGTAGTCACATGGTTAAGGAATGTCAAGGTCTTTTCTGCATTCTAGTCTCCTTCTCAAGTAGCGATACATTTCAATCTAGAATCCTTCTCAAGTAGAGCAACGACCTCTAACATATTCACTCGGTAATAACCTTTGTTTTCATAAAGTAAGCTCAATAAAAAAATTTATATGAAAATGTACCAACTCTTAGTAATTACCTAGTTATAATTCACCTACCGTAGATTGTTCCATGAGGATTGCCACTCAATGGTCTATAAGAATCGCTCATTCTTAACCTTCTTATAACACTTTTAAAATCTAAGACGTAATCTAGATCATAACATAGGTTTCATAAGGTGTACACATTTTTAAGGTCTATTTTAATGAATATCAGTCATATAGGAAGTCTAGGAACCACACTTCCAAGAACGAACTTGACGTTTGGAAACTAGTTCAAGAAAGTACTAGCGTGCCTTAACGTATTTTACTAGATTTTAGGATTCAGAAAATGATTAAAATTGGTGGAAGGGTGTGTAATATGTGTTTAAGTATATTCATGGTCGAACCGCCAGGGTATGACTCCCCAAGGACCAAGCAAGGGCCTTTGAGCAAGACCCTTGCAAGTCGAGTCAAACCCAGCTTTGTCAGAGTGCACCCACGAGAGGTAATCAATGAGGCGTGTGTCGATCGATGGGGCATTGATGTCATATGTCGACAAAAACATAGACACATAGTTGGGGGGGGCTTGTGCGCACAGTGTCTGACCAAAAATTGGATGTGCTGCACGGAAGGGGGGTTGGTCCGTCGACTTACCCATGATCCGCCGATTGTGGTGTCGTCTATGACAATATAAATTGCTGCATGTTTTCACTTATTTCATTTAATTAGTTTTCTTGTTTATGATTTTAATTAGGAATTAGTTTAAAGTTATTTAAGTGGAAAAACACCTTATATAAATCTCAAGCATATGAAAAACTAACACAAAAATTCTCACAACTCACAAAACAAATTCTCTTCCTTCTCTCTACTTTCTCTCTCTATTGGAAGACACAATTGTATGAATAAGATAAGGGAGGGTTTTGGTGGATTTAAAAGGACTATTTAACCATCAATTCTTCATCAAACATTAACGTATAGGATCTAATTCACCTTTGAGACCTTTCTTCTTAAAGGGTTCCTTCAAAGTATTTTCAAAAGTTAAGTTTGCATGTTTGTCTTTCTCAATCTCGAAAATTATTTTGTGAATTGATTTTTTATGATTTATTTTCGATATAAGGAGTAAATAACATGTATTATAACTTAAATTGATACATCTTGATGGTGTAGTGTAGTTTGTAGAAGATGACCCTTAACCCTTAACCTTAGGTTATTGGTTGAATTACTAATATATGATGTTGTTACAATAATAATGAACAAATTAGAGTTATTTGTAGTCTTTCATTCTAGTTCTTTAGAAGATGATCTATGTTAGGAAGTGAATTGACCTAAGTATCTTGTCTAAAGCTATGATCTAGTAATGAATTGAGATGTCAAGGTTTTTCTTGCCTTGTTATCATGTTGATTATTGACTTATGATTATTTTACCCAAATTTTGTTTAATTGAGGGTTTATGGTAATAACTTGATGATGACCTGTGAAGGAGACTTGGTAAGTCTTATAATCTCTATCCTTTACTTCAAATTGTGGTTAATTGTGATTAAGGCATGATGTTGTATTGGATTATGCCTTGTATTATGATTCATAGGGTGGTTGATGCTCAATTTAAATGTCATTATTATGATTGTGAGGGGTTGGATTAAGATGAAAATGTTATAAGGAGGGTGAATTATTTTTCAATGTGCCTTATCCTGATATGAAGATGTTAATGTGCTAACTTCAGTTAAGTGAATTGTAATGAAAGGATTTTTACTCATTCAATTCTTATTGAGAAGCGTATTATAATGATTAACAAGGGGTACACCCTATGACCTAAAGTAAACTATGATTGATAATAAAGGCTTAAAAACATTTCAAAAATGGACTCTAGCTTAGCACCGAGTGAACTAGAGTGAGGACTGTCCTTTCCCACATAAGGAAGATAGGCTTACTTATGTACTCTTGAGATTTGAGACTACAATGCATGTAGCATAAAGAGGGTCCCAACTATATCTCCTATTTGTTGAACTATGTTTCCCCTATAGGAATACTAGGTAGTGGATCCACGTGGTTTCTATGTTTAATGTTTTAATACTACCATGGAAAGTAGTCCGCCTTCCTTCGGGGTAAGGTTTAATGACACGGATTCCACCTTAGCTAATGTGGTAGATGTCGATTAGGGAAAGATGTTCCCAAAAGGTAAATTAAAAAAAGGATTGAAATCTAAATAAGATGATCTAAGGGGTTGAGCTTAGTCTAGGTAGGGGTACATGACTCTACCTAAGCATTGCAATGGTTAGCCTTGAGGGGAGTCTTAGGTTGATGTTCTTATGTATGATCATGCTTATAACGCTAGATGACATGTATATGATGAGGTTTCACGTAGTTGATACTGTATGTTGAGTAGTTCACTTATGAATATGTGTTGGCATATATTGTTAAAGTAAGATGATATGTACACCTAAAAACCATGTTATGTGAAATAAGATGTTAGTCGTGATTCTTTTTGGGTTACTTCATTTAGTAAGGTTTATGGAACTTTACTTGGTCAATGAACTTGTTACTTGAGAGGTTCATGGGTAATTAACGTGATCTGTTTATAATGAATTGTACTCTTAGTCGTGCTTATTATTAATGTGACTTGATGACAGACTTACTCGGATATGTATCTAATTATATGATATGCATGGTTCCCTTGACAAGACTTGATGTTATTATTGTTGTGATGTACATGTGTAAGACTTAATGAACATGTAATATTTTTTTGTAGTCTTTTTTAATGTTCATAATGGTTTTAAATGAAAAATGCATAATTTATTAAATGTCCCTTTTTCAAAGAATGGTTTCACAGATGTGTGCATGTGCTCTGATGATTAATACAAGTGGCGTACAAACCCCATTTCTTCCTTTTCCCCAAAAGTTTAGGTTTTGGTCATTGAAGTGCTTTGAAGATGACACGAAGAAGGCTTGGATCTCTTATTCCTCTAAGTAAGGTAGGTCCTCAATCTCTGAGGGTAATAACACTATCTAGATTATGGGATTTCCTTTTAGTTAAAGACTTCTATGGTTCTTTCTTTCCATTCTATCTGAAAAAATTGTATAGCCCATGTGGGATATTTTTACTTTGATTTATGGGTTATACCCAAGTTCTTACACTCTTATTAGATGGTTATGAGATGAGACGACTATTATATTTTATATACTTATGTGCAATAAAATTAGAAGACTAGGTAATCTTCCAAGTATATATATATGTAGAGCTCTAAGTAAGCCTCCAAGTAGAAGTAGTGAAAAGTTTTAAATTTTCCGCTAAATTTGACCTAAGAATTTAATGATGTAAACGAAGTGGCTAGTATTAGTCATCAAAGAGGACGACGATGCCGGTTTCGTCTAAGGGATAAATCTGAATGTGACAAACTTGGTATCAGAGCATGAGGTTGAATTATCTTCAATCCTATGTCTCTCTCAACCACGTATATGAGAGTTCATATTCATAATTGTGAAGTGCGCCTCATTAATGGATAGAAGCCTACATGATTCCTAGAAAACTCTCAATTTCTTAGAAATCCAATATAGTGCCATTAGAGTATACTTATTGTGTGATTTTGCATCTAATCCTATTATTGTGATTATAGGAAATGAAAATCCAAAGGAATGCGAGACGAATACTTGAAGAGGAGATTGCCTATATGGGAGCTTCACCCTGTGGTGATCATGTTCCTTATCTCAAGAAAGATTAGAATGAAGACCAAGCCTGGTGAATCTTCCACCTTTGACGGATGAGAATATAAGGTCCACCCTTCAAATGGTCTAAGCCATCACTACCCAAGCACAAGCCGCCACTGCTCAATCCCAAGCCATGATTGCCCAAGATAATCAGGAGTTTGTACCCCGAGCTCATCAAAAAAGTTTATACCATGGCCCACGTCTAAAGGGTTTTACTCGGATGAATCCTCCTACAAAGGTTGAAGAAGACCCCTAGAGTTCATTGCTGAAGTATACAAGATACTCTTTGGTAAGGGGTTGTCTAGTAGTGATAAGGCCGAGTTAGCCCTTATCAACTCAAGGATGTGTCTCAATCATGGTATGTCCAATGAAAGGATAATAGGCCATTAAGGGGTTATCCAGTGACTTGGGAGATCTTCAAGTTCTTTCCAAGGGATATGAGGGAATAGAAAGTGGTTGAGTTCATCAACCTTGTCCAAGGAGGTATGAATGTTCATGAATACTCCTTGAAATTCACTAAATTGTCAAAATATGCTCCTTCGTTGGTTTCCGATCCTAGGTATTAAATGAGCCACTTTGTGAAGGGGGTGTTGGATAATTTGCAAGACTAGTGTCATTTCGATATGTTAGATGAAAACATAAACATTTCTCGTCTTACTGTACATGCCCAACATTTGAAGGACGAAAGGTCTAAGAGGAAGAGTAAAGATACAAAGAGGACAAGATCTTTTGATGGAGGTTCTTCAAAAAATAGGCTTGGGATACAAGACAAACCTAGATTTTAGAAGCAGCTTTCAAATTAAGTTCCTTCCAAGTTCCCTAAGGCTAGTGGTGATGGGGTGTATAACCCTAAGCCTATGAAGGTAAAGGGTACTAGTCACCAATAAAAAAACCAACTAGTCAAAAGTGTGGCAAGAAGCACTATGGTGATTTTCTTAAGAGGACACACAATTGTTTTAGTTGTTGTATATGTGGGCACAAGGTTAGGGATTTCCCAAATATGAGGGGCCAAGACAATGGTAGTGATCATGTTCAATCTAGTGTTTAAAATAAGTCTCAAAATAAGAACCGCTTTTATGATCTATGCTCTAGGGGTGAGCAAGATACTTCTCCCGACGTGGTGACGGGTATGTTTAAAGTATTCTCTGTTTATATTTATCCTTTACTTGATCCCGGTTCCACTTTATCTTTTGTTACCTCTATAGTAGCTAAAAAATTTACATTTTGCTCGATATTTTGCATTAACCTTTTAAAATATCTACCCCGTTGAGTGAGTTGGTTTTTGAAAAAAGGGTGTATAGAAATTCTCCTATAATATAGCCAAAAAGAGTTTCTTATGTTAAACTAATAGAACCTGATATACTTGAGTTTTATTTTATATTGGGTATGGATTGGTTTCATGTTTGCATTGCCTCTATTGAATGAAAAACTAGGGTGGTGAAGTTTATCTTTCTAAATGACCACGTTGTATGGTAAAAGGGGGGAAACTCTATTCCTAGTGGGCGTATCATCTCTTGTTTGAAAGCATACAAAATAATCTCCAAAAGGTGTTTATACTTTATAGTAAGGGTTAACATTTATACTCTAAAATTCCTCCCATTGAGATGGTTCCCACAGCGAGTGAATTTTTTGAGGTATTTCCTAATGATCTTTCCACTTTTCCCCCCTAATGGGAAATTGATTTTGGTATCGACTTGTTACTGGATACAAATCCCATTCTAATTCCTCCTTATCGGATGGCTCCGGTTGAATTGAAAGATTTGAAGGCTCAACTAAAAGATTTATTAGACAAAGGCTTCATTAGACCTAGTATTTCTCTATGTGGTGCTCCCATTTTGTCTGCGAAGAAGAAGTATGGGTCTTTAAGAATGTGTATTGATTAATTACTTAATCAATAAAGTCAAAACAAAAAAATGTATACTCTCCCTTGGATTGACGAATTGTTTTATCAAATCCAAGGGGCAAGCTAATTTTCTAAGATTGACTTGAGATTGGGGTATCACGAAGTTACGGTGAGTGGTGAGGATATACAAAAGACGTCCTTTGGATTAGATATGGTCACTTTTAGTTCTTAGTAATGTCTTTGGATCTCACAAATGCCCCAGGTAGTTTATGGATCTCATTAATAGAGTGTTTCGAAATTACCTAGATTTATTTGTCATTGTCCTCATTGATGATATCTTGGAATATTCGAAAATTGAGGGTGATCACATTAACCACTTGAGGGTGTTGTTACAAGTTCATAAGAAGAATAAATCATTTTTCATGTATAGAAAATGTGAGTTTTGGTTGAGGTTGGTGATATTTCTTGGTCATATCATCTCTTGTGAGGAAGTTGAGGTTGATTCAAGGAAATAGGAGGCGGTGAAAAATTGGCCTAGACCATTGGCTCCAACCGACATTAGGCGTTTCTTGAGTTTAGTAGGTTATTATAGGAGGTTTGTGAATGATTTGCATCCATTGCATCTTCCTTAACTTCTTTGACCAAAAGTATAACAAATTCGAGTGGTCGGAGGAATGTGAGAGAAGTTTTCAAATGTTTAAATATAGGCTTACTTTCGCTCAAGTGTTGAATTTACCGAAGGGTACAAATGGTTTTGTTGTGTATTGTGATGCATACCAAGTGGGTTTAGGGTGTGTTCTTATGGAACATTGGAAGGTGATAGCATATGATTCTAGGAAACTTAATGTGCATGAGAGAAAGTATCCAATTCATGACCTTGAGTTAGCGACTGTGGCATGTTCCTTTTAGATATGGAGGCATTACTTGTATAGTTTCCATGTTGATGTGTATAATGACCACAAGAGTCTCCAATATGTGTTTACCCAAAACGAGTTGAATCTCCTACAAAAAAGGTTATTTGAATTGTCGGAAGATTGCAACATGATTTTTCCTCTATTACCCCGGCATGGCCAATATGGTTGCGGACACTCTAAGTCGTATGACTATGGGTAGTGTGTCTCACATAGTTGAAGCTAAGAAAACCTAGTGAAGGTTGTTGACAGTTTTTCTAGGTTAGGTGTGAGGTTTGAAGATTCTCCAAAAGGTGGTTTTATAGTCCATAATAACTCCAATTCATCATGGTAGTTGAGGTGAAGTCCAATCAATACCTTGGTAAATCATTTATGGAATGGAATGAATAGGTCCCTTGCAAGCTTAATTAGACATTCTCTTTAGGGGGGGATAGTTTTTAGGTACCAAGGAAGATTGTGTGTTCCCCAGGAAGATCGGTTGAGGAACCGAATCCTTGAGGAAGCCCATGGGTCCTGCTACTCCATTCATCCTGGTTCGACCAAAATGTACCATGACCTTAGGGAAATATGTTAGTAGAAAGATTTGAAAAAGAACATAATGGAGATTGTTTCTAAGTGTTCAAATTGTCAAAAAGTGAAAGCTGAACATCAAAATCGAGTGACTGACTACAAGAAATTCAAGTTCCTACATGGAAGTGGGAAGGCATCAATATGGATTTTTATGTGGGTTTACCTCGGACTCAAAGGAAATATGACTAGATATGGGTGGTTGTGGATAGGTTTTGATATACTGTGGTTTCACGGTATTATTAATACTTTTTCCTTAAGTTTAGTGTGTCTTGAAGATTTTATGTGTTAATTTTTATATAAGTTTCTCCTTATTTGCAGAAAATCTATCCTAAGATGAATGCGGAGGTTTTTGAGTGAACAAATGCAAAAGAGACCACCTACAGATCTTGTGACGGTCCGTCATGCTCGTGACGGTCCGTAGGTGGCAGTGTAGTGTAGCTGCTGAAGGAAGATGGGGAAGTCTGACCAAGTGTGGGGTTACGGAGTGTGTGACGGACCGTCGTATCCATAACGGTCCGTCTGGCCGATTTTTCATGAAGTTCAGAGAAGTAGTCCCAATACCTAAATTCCAAGATTTTAAGTGTTTTGGAATGGAGACCCTCGACGAACCGTTGTGCCTGTGATATCCGTCATATATGCCGTCGAGGATAATGAAGAGAGCAATAGAAGAAATTGAACAAGTATGGGACGACGGAGTCCATGACGGTCTATCGTGAGACCACGACGATCCGTCGCGAGGTCCGTCGACCCAGCCGCGTTTTGACGGATTTCCAGCAAATAGAGTCCTTATGTAATTAGGTTTTTATTTTTTATAAATAGTTCGAAAAACCTCATTTTTGAGGTTAGACTCTTGATTATTTATTAGACCTTTTGTGAGAATCTTGATTATTTTGAGATTGTTGTAATTAATTGTTGGTGATTTTTTTTTGATTAATCAAGCGAACTTTCGGATTTTACTCTTTCTTATTGAAGTATGTTCATGAATTCTTATACTATATATATAAATATCATGATTATGACAATGGTCACTAAACTCCATAACTAGGGTTGTGGGAACCATAGGAAAATAATGAGGTAACACCTAACTAAAATAACAATTCTATAATAGTGTCTTGCATATATTGATAATTATTTCGCTTAGAAGTCTTTTTAACGGATGACCAACGTTAGAACTCGCCTTAATGCTACTTGGCGGACCAAGTAGGTAGATAATAGGCAAATAATCATCAACATAGATTAAGTGTAAACTATCTAATAGGCTAGTATTGATTGGTACGAGGTAATAACTTAGTCAAATATCGATGCTTAATATGAGGTAAAGATAAGGGTTAGTATAGCATCACACGTAGCTTGACCAATGTTCGGACTGAAATTTTCTACATGCCGGACAAAGGATTTAGAAATACATAATTTATCACTTTGCATGCAATATACTAGGAAAGAATTGTTATAGTTAGACTTATCCAGTTAGGAACATGTGGGGAACACGTAAACCCTAGTTACTTTAATTAATTGATTAAACTCCAACATTTGAAGTTGTTAAGTGCCTCTTTCAATTTCGCCAGTTATTTTCATTAACTTTGAAATAGAAAACCCCCCTTTTATCATTTTTGCCCTCCAAGGAAGTAATTGACTGAACAATAGTAATAATAGATTGAAGTTAACTCTAAACTATTTTCCTCGTGGGAACGATCTCAACCTCATTAGTAGGGTTATTTACTTGACACGACCGATTTACTTCTTATTTGAGAATTAAGTTTGAGCATATAAAATTTTGGCGCCGCTGCCAGGGAAAGTATATATTAGATTAATTTAAACTTATTACTATAGTTTAGTTGATATTTTCTTGATTTTACTTTGTTTTATTGTTTTTGATTCTTGCAGAACCATCTTCCTTGTATGCCAAATACACGGAGAGGAAGAGAACCCTGGTTTCCCTTAGATCACGAATTAGAGTGTACACTACGCGACATGAATCGAAACTTGGGAATCAATTATGATGATCCAAACTAGAACATCCCAGCTCCGGTTGAACAAAAACAGAGGCGACAAAATCACGCTCCACTGCCCAATAATACTATAGAGGCTATGACAATATAGCAGACTCCGATGGGACACATGTCTTGCCCCCTCTACCACTAGGCCACACCTTTGTGGTAACTAGTAGCCTGGTTCAAATGCTCACTACCAGAGGTTTGTTTTCAGTGCTACCTTCTAAAGATTTACATGCCCATATAGCTAAGGTTAGGGCAGTGTGTAAACGCTGTGTAGGTAGGCCTGACTTGGACTTGGATGTAATAGGGCTCATAGTGTTTCCTCTCTCACTAACCGGAGAGGCTGCTATATGGTACACTGAGCTTCCATACAACTCAATTTTCACTTGGAAAAAAATAAGGGATGTTTTCTTAGCATGCTACTATCCGGTCTCTAAGAAACTAAACCACAAAGAAAAGTGAACAGCTTTGTGGCATTACCAGGAGAGTTATTTAGTAATTTTTGAGATAGATTCACCTCATTCTTGAAAAGTGTCTTAATTCACGGTATAGATGATTATTCACTGAAGGAATATTTCTATCGGGGACAGGATGATAATAATAAAGCGGTGTTGGACACTATAGCAGGTGGATCTAATAGGGAGTGTCCTTATGCTGAGATTACTGAAAAATTAGAGGAAATCTCCCGGAATAATAAAGCTTGGAGTACTAGAAAGTCAGATATCGGGAGAAATACCTTCGTAGTGCATTTCACTCACAACCCAAAAATTGATGAGATTCGTGAATAAATGGCTCATATGAGAACTGAGCTTGGCTTGGTACTAAGACATGTCACTGGGGGTGCAGAAAAGATAATGTAGTCAACTACTTGTCGAAACAACCGCCACAAAATGATGAGTGCAATTATGAGGAGGATTCCTATGCGGTAAATGAGCAGACAGGGCGTTCTGACCAAGTGCCCAAGGCTCTAATTAGGAGAATTGGCGCCAAGGTCAAGGGAACCAAGGTTGGAACTATGGAGTCGTTCATATTTCCGGCATATTTTGTTATTCTTGATTGTGAAGTCGATTTCGAAGTGCCTATTATTCTTGGGAGGCCATTCCTATCTATGGGAAGAGCATTAGTAGATATGGAAAAGGGGCAGATGAAATTTTGATTAAACAACGAGGAAGTGACCTTTAACATTTGTAGGTCCATGAGGCAGAGTGGTGAACTTCAATCGATATCTTCTATATCCTATAACATTGGAGAGACATCTGAGATATGAATAGAAGAACGTCTAGGTGTAAAAGCATTAGCGGCAGTGATAAGGAATTTTTATAACGATTGCATTGAATAGTATGAGTCATTAGTCATGACTCTTGATTGAGGTGATGTTTGGTTTAAATCGAAGAAATATGAGTTAGATGTGAAGAATCGCGAGTCCCCACCCGCGAAACCATCTATAGAGGAGGCTCCAAGGTAAGAACTAAAAGCTCTCCCAGCTCATCTCAGGTATGAATTCTTAGGAAATGATGACACTTTGCCGGTAATCATTGCATTAGACCTGAATGAAAAACAAGTTGAAAGTTTGGTGAATGTTCCAAAAAGGTTCAAAAGATCTATTAGGTGGACTATTGCGGACAATATTGGGATCCCTCCTGGTATTTGCTCTCATAAAATCCAACTCATTCCTTATCATAAGCGAAGTATTGAGCATTAGAGACGCATAAATCCTCCTATTCAAGAGGTCGTGAAAAAGGAAATCATTCAGTGGTTTGATGCCGGTGTAATCTATCCGATCGCCGATTGTATTTGGGTATGCCCTGTTAAGTGTGTACCTAAGAAAGGGGGAATGACTGTGGTCCCCAACGAAAAAAATGAACTTGTTCCAATGAGACTGGTTACTGGATGGAGGGTGTGTATGGATTACCACAAATTAAATGCATGGACTGAAAAAGAACACTTTTCTATGCCCTTAATGGATCAGATGTTGGATAGACTTGTCGGAAAAGGGTGGTACTATTTTCTTGATGGATATGCGGGGTATAATAAGATTTTTATTGCACTAGTAGATCAAGAGAAAACCACTTTTACTAGTAGATAGTGGGACCTTTGCGTTAAAAAGAATGTCGTTTGGGTTGTGCAATGCACCTGCTACATTTCAGAGATGTATGATGTTGGTATTTTCCGACATGGTTGAAGATACTATAGATGTTTTTATGGATGGTTTTTCTGAGGTTGGTGATTCATTCGAGTGGTTTTTGAACAATTTATCTGCAGTCCTTAAGAGATGTGAAGACTGCAATTTAGTACTAAATTTGCAAAAATGTCATTTCTTGGTGAAAGAAGGTATTGTTTTGGGTCATCGCATTTCAGAAAAGGGCATAGAGGTTGATCGAGCTAAAGTCGAGGTAATAGAGAGACTTCCTCCATCGATCTCTGTGAAAGGTGTGAGAAGCTTTCTTGGGCAGAGAGGTTTTTACCAGAGATTCATCAAAGACTATTCAAGAATGCGCATCCATTGTGCAAACAACTGGAGAAAAATTGTTCTCTGCACCTATCATTATTTCTCCAGATTGGAACAGTCCATTAGAGGTAATGTGCGATGCTAGTGGGGTTGCTCTTGGTGTAGTATTGGGACATAGAAAGAACAAAATCCTTCACCCCATTTACTTTGCTAGTAAAGCCCTAAATGAACCTTAGAAGAACTACACAGCGACTGAGCAAGAACTCCTTGCAGTAGTCTTTGCTTTTGAAAAATTTCGCTCCTATTTACTAGGTACTAGAGTTATAGTACATACTGACCAGTCAACATTGAGATATTTGATGGCAAAGAAGGATGTGAAACCTAGGTTTATTAGTTGGGTATTACTGCTACAAAAATTTAACTTTGAAGTGATGGATAGAAAAGGAACTGAAAATCAAGTTGCTGATCATTTGTCCCGTCTAGAGGATGAAGCTATGAGAGAGTTAAGCGATAAGACTGACATTGATGATACTTTCCGCGATGAGCATGTATTGGCTGCTTCACATGACTTGATTCCATGGTTCGCAGATTTTGCAAACTATCAGGCTAGTGATATTGTTCCATCGGACTTTTCCTTTCATCAAAGAAAAAAGTTCATGTATGACGTGAAGAAGTTCTTCTGGGATTAACCATACTTATATAGGAGTTGTGCCGACGGGCTTATTCGGTGATGTGTGCCAGAATATGAGATGTTGAGTGTGTTAGAAGCATGTCATTCCTCACCTATTGGTGGACATCATAGCGGTATATGAATCACCCATATGATATTACAATGTGGTTCTATTGGCCAACTCTTCATCAAATTGCTCATGAGTTTGCTAAAGTGTGTGATCGATGCCATAGAAATGACAGTATTTCAAGAAAGCAAGAGCTCCCTCTGAACCCCATTCTTGTGCTTGAGTTATTTTATGTTTGGGGTATTGACTTTATTGTCCCTTTTATGAGTTCTCATGGAACGAAGTACATTCTAATAGCGGTTGATTATGTTTCTAAATGGGTTGAAGCCGTCGCCCTTGCAAAGAATGAAGGAACGAGCATCACGACATTCTTAAAAAAAAATATATTCTCTCGTTTTGGTACACCAAGGGAAATTATTAGTGATGGGAGCTCCCACTTCTGCAACAGATTGTTCAAGGAGTTATTGCAGAGATATGTGGTTCGCCATAATGTGGCCACTCCTTACCACCCTCAAACTAGTAGGCAAGTTGAAGTGTCGAATCGAGAGATCAAACAGATATTGTAAAAAATAGTAAACGCTAGTAGAACGGATTGGTCAAGGAGGATTGATGATGCTCTTTGGGCCTACCGAACAGTGTATAAGACTCCCATAGGTATGTCCACATACCAACTTGTATATGGGAAAGCTTATCAGCTTCCAGTTGAGTTAGAGCATAAAGCCATGTGGGCTATGATGAAGTTGAAAATGGATTGCAGCGAAGCTGCAGAACAACAGTTAACTTGGTTGAATGAACTCGATGAATTTTTTCTGAAAGCATATGAAAGCGCAACCCTATTAAAAGAAAACATGAAGAAGTATCTTGACCCAAAAAATGAAAAACAAGAGTTTATGGTTGGGGATTTGGTGCTTTTATTCAATTCTAGGTTGCGCTTGTTTCCGGGCAAGATCAAGTCCAAATGGACTGTTCCTTACTTGGTTACCCAACTATTCCCTGATGGATCAGTTGAGTTGGAAACTAAGGAGAGTGTGAGGTTAAAGGTGAATGGACAATGCATAAAAATCTATTTCGGGCATGCTGAATCGGCTAATTAAGTGATCGAGGCATACCATCTTGATGAAGTATGAGTAATCAAGTGTCCTCAGTCGTGCCGCTACATTAAATCAGGCGCTTGTTGGGATAAAACCCAATACTTATAGTTTTTCTCTCTATAAGTGGTAGAATTTTGTACTAATGTGTTTTAAATTTGCAGGCACATCACCAGGAAATTCTGCAACAAATTACTCTGCAGCAGTCACTAACGGATACACTGACGGACCATTGCTCCTGTGATGGACCATTGCTCCTGTGATGGACCATTGCATTTATCCGTCGTGCGAGATACGTCTTTTTGTTATTTTACAACTAGGGCACATTCGATGGAACAAACGACGAACTGTCACAACTGAGACGTACCGTCGTCGTGGAATCGTCGCATCATTAATGAAGCATCCTCGACCCGACCTGGCAGGGGGTTTTTAAAAATTCATATAAAACCCCCACCCATTCATTTCACCCTATTCTTTCACTCTTTCTCCCATTTCACTCCTTTTTCAACTTTCAAAGCTCTTTTACAACCGATCATTTTCCCCAAATTCTCCAAATTCCTCAAAATTCATCATCTACTAGTCGGAGCTGCTACTGTGGGTGTCTATTTGATTACCAAGTACCTTTCCCTCTTGTTTTTCTCAAATTCTCAGGTATGTGTCCCTAATTTCTACTCATTTATATTGCATTTTTGTTTATCAATTAGTGTTAACCTAGTTCTTCTGGATATGTTCATTATTTATCAAATTTTATCTGACCTGGGTTAAAAATACTCAAAATTGTCGTGTTAAAACCCTAGAAGTAGGTTCTTTAGCATTTCTAGTTTACTAGGTATTTGGGTTATACAAATATAGGTTAACATACTACCAATTTGATTAGGGTCATAAGGGATGAATGGGGCATATCCAGTTCTGTCATTGAGTTATAGAATGAGACCCCAATGACGGACCGTCGTACCCACGACGGATAATCATTGGGTCCATTCATACTGCCCTAACACACCACTGTCCACTTTTCTCCAAGTGTCCACCAACGGCCACATGCGACGGACCGTCGTTACCACGACTGTCCGTCCTGCACAACCGTTTTTGTTGTCAAAGACACTATTCCTAAGGGTCTCTCACTTTTTCTATGTGTCCTCCAATTGAAACATGTGGCGGACCGTCATCCCTACGACGGTTCGTCCTGCACAACCATTCTAATTGTCAGAGAACCTGTTCCTAAGGGTCTCTCTCTATTTTTCTATGTGTCCTCAAACGGACAAGTACAACGGACCGTCATATCTACGACGGTACGTCTTGCATAACCGTTATGATGGTCAAAGACCCCTCTCCTAAGGGTCTCCATTATATTTTTCAAGTATCCTCTAACGGACACCTACGATGGACCGCCGTACCTATGACGGTCCGTCCTGCACATACCATCATACTTGTCAGAGACTCTCCTTCAGGGTTCTCCATATACACATAGTCTAAGTAAGACACGACGGACCCCATGACGGTCGTCGTACTCACGACCAGCCATCACCTGGTCCGTTGTGTTTTACTGTTACTTTAGCAATGTCATTTTATTTTAATTTTTTTATTTATTTTGTGTTGTTTTGCTTGTCTTGTTTGCTTCTTCTAGTACAAATATTAATCCTTTACAGGAAGTATCTACTATGGCACCAAAAGAAGATCGAGTATACGCACACAGGTGATCAAAGTCTGTCACCCCGTCTGCCCACCTGGTCATTAGCTCTGATGATGAGAGTGACCCCGATTACGTGCCTCCATGCACTTCCACACCATCCCGTGCTGCACGTGCTGTCAGAGCCATACCCAAAAAGGTGGCATCCGGCGTAGTCACTGCCTCCCAGTCTTATGAGGAACGCACACTGACAGGCACACCTTCTGGGTCAGCCACTAATAAAGAAGGAGCGTCTGGCTCCTTAGGAGTTTCGTGGTCGGAGGAAGCCTCCGAATCTGCTGATGTTCAAGCACCCGCCACCGTTGCAACATCTGCCTCGTCTGATGAGGTTGACAGTTCGAAATCCGCACCCAGTTGACTAGCTCGTGCTCTTACCCTGGTAACTAACCAGCCCAAACGGTGGTGTGTCGACGAGCAGTTTCAAGTTTAATCCGATGCAAACTTCCTAAATGACAAGTAGTTATGACTCGGACACTTACATTGGAGCGGCGGGTCCTTACGGGAAGTCTCCCAATGATGTGTGAGATCAACAAACTCTTCACAAGACAACGACTAGCGTGGACAACACTTCCGTTGGGATGTTATAATAAGAGCTGATCCGAGAGTTCTACGCATCCTACGTAAAGACTCTCCGATCACATATTAACAGGCTGGTTTCCCCCGCCAAACAGGCCCTACAGGAGCACGTCCGAGTATGTGGCGTTCAGGTTTATATCTCCCTGCTTTCCATCCTCCGGTTTCTATACGGCAAGAATGTTGATGCTAATCGGACCCCTCTCACTGCCTAGTTTGACTGTCGATGGTAGATTATTAAAGATGGACAATTCCTGTGTGATCCATTGTTGAGAGAGACCACCAAGAGGTGGATGGCCCTGAACTTGTCCGTTGATGGAGAGGGTGCCGCCAGGGTGACCGAGCTGAAAGGGGACATCAAGAAGGCCAACCTGAGTTTCACAATGATGATTTGGTGGTTCATTGTCCGCCACTTCCTTTCTCCCACAGCCGCTGATAATATTGTCACATGAGATCGAGCAGTACTTGTGACGGCGATGATAGTCGGGTTTGAGGTGGATTTTTTTGTGGCTTCTATAGGCGGTCATGCACGAGAGGGATTTTAAGGTCACAACTACTTACGCTTTCCCGTGCATGATATTTTCTCTATGCAAGTCCGCATGTATGCCTATATGGCACGTTGATCAGCTCAAGAACCCTATGGGCACTTTTGATATCGCATCACAAGGGATGAGGCCAATGAGTTAGCTCCACAAAGAGGGCCCCATCCAGAGTTGCCTCCACTAGTTGACAATCTTGCTAATACGCTAGCACAAGCTCGCACGGCTACACAGGCGGTTTCCACTGACACTACCCCGGTTGAGTCTATCCCAGGTAGTAGCACTGCCCCGAGCTCATCTCGCTCATCCCTTTTAGCCGCTCTGGTCCCGCTTCCTAGGGTCCAGAAATTAGAGGCGCAAATGGCTACACAACTGCATCATATCCAGCCTTGGATGTAGAGGTCTATTGCTGAGGCAGCAGAGCGCTTGGAACGGAAAATGGTTCAGCACACAAAAGTGAATATCGCTGAGGTTCATCAGTGCTTGGACGCTTTTGAGTTGCGGGTGCTATCCCTTCCAGCCCCTCTGGTGGATGTGTCGACCCTTCAAGCTGCGGTCGACAGTCTTCGCACACATATTGATATGATCTTAGAGGCTAGGCTCTCTGAGTAGAGCCTGCTAAAGACACAGTAATGGTGGCCCTATTCGCCACTTTAGAGATTCCACCACCTCTCCTTCGAGAGCATGACAAGAGGCGTAGGCGTTTAAAGGAGGATGAAGCTCGAGCATGGAAGAAGGAGCGCCGTGAGATGGAGTCTGCGAGGAGATCCTGGTTTTCTTAGGAGGAGGCGCGTAAGATGAGAGCTGGAGAGTTAGTTGTTGGGGCGTCTTGCCTGAGTAGCCCAATTCACTATCCCTTTTTGGGGTTGTCTTTCCTGTGTTCTTTTCCCCAAAGAGACTGATTACTTTTTCTGTTAAACCAGCATGTCAATATCTTGTGTACATAGTTTAATTCTAAAGCATGATGGCTAAAATAATATCTTGATAAAATGGAAAATGATGCATGACTAGGCATAGTAATTGATAAATGTGTGGGTCTAATCATGACATAGAGGTACACCACTGCATGACCCTAAGTCTAAGATTAAAATAGTCCACTATTTGTACTGAGCTAGAACTTGCTTGGTTAGTCCTGCTAAAAGAAAGATGTAGTAGACAATTAGGAAAACATCATAGGCCCGTATTTAATACAGCCCATTTTTAGCCTAAATAAAGGAAAAGCAAATGAAATTTATTCTTCTTTGATCCAAATGATTTGAGCTTAAATTAGACCTTTTGCTTTCACCCCAACTGATCTTTTCTGGGAATAGTGTGTTGGCCTGGTCCCTCCTGCGACATGTGCACCTCAGCTTATGTAAAAAGCATAGGTTGAGGGTGGATAAAGAAGTAAACAACCGTTTTATGGCCCTGAACAAAATTTAGGTATTGAATGAAAAGTAGAATAAATTTTTTTTACAAGAAATACGAAACAGAAAAGAAGAGAGTCACTTACACAAATGAAGAAAAAAGGGAAAATAGCAAGGTTAAAGAATATGAAAAACTGGGAAAAATAAAATGATACAAAATGGTATGTTTAGCCTTTATGTAAAGGAGGGCAAAAAGTCACTACAATATACCTAAATATACCCTACCTGACCCTGAGCCTATGTTACAACCTAAGAAAGTCCTATCGTGATCCTAAGGGTTGCATAGAGAACTTAAAGCAGTGAAAATAAGAGCACGCTTATTGCAATAGGTATGAATGAGTGTGAATTTTTTTCTGAAAGTTAGTATTGAAAAGTAATCCTTATACTCAAACTGAAATCATTGGGTGAAAAATGAGGATTTTGTTTTGAAGTGAGGACACTAGTTACAGTACCGAAAATATTAGCACCTCGGTAATAAATTGAAGATGATAGGTGTTAGTGCATGGTGAGTCTATGTCATCGTCTTATTCTACATAATTCAAGCCTAATAGTTATAGCATGCATAAATATGATGAGATTTATCGGGATTGATAGCCAAATGATTGTGAAAGTGAAAACATGGATGCTATTGTACAAAGATTTTGTATTGAGTCATAGTGCGTCGCTTGAGGACAATCAACGAATTTAAGTTGAGGGTGTTGATTTAATGTGGTTTCACGGTATTATTAATACGTTTTCCTTAAGTTTAGTGTGTCCAAAAGCATCTTTGTGCTAATTTTAATATAAGTTTCTCCTTATTTGCAGGAAATCTTTCAAAAGATGAATGCGGAGGTTTTTGAGCGAAGATATGCAGAAGAGACCACCTACAGAGCTTGTAACGGTCCGTCATGCTCGTGATGGTCCGTAGGTGGAAGCGTAGTGTTGCTGCTGAAGGAAGATGGGGAAGTCTTACCAAGTGTGGGGTTATGGAGTGCGTGAGGTACCATCATATCCATAAATGACCGTCCCGCTGGTTCGTCATGAAGTTCAGAGCAGTAGTCCTAGTACCCAAATCCCAAGAGTTTAAGTGTTTTGGAATGGAGATCTTCAACGGACCTTTGTGCTTGTGACAATCCGTCATATCTGCCGTCAAGGATAATGAAGAGAGCAGCAGAAGCAATTGAACAAGTATGGGACGACAGAGTCCATGATGGTCCGTCGTGACAACGACGATCCGTCGCGAGGTCCGTCGACCCAGCGGCATTTTGACAGATTTTCGGCAAATAGAGTCTTTATGTAATTAGGTTTTTATTTTTTATAAATAGTTCAAAAAACCTCATTTTTGAGGTTAGCCTCTTGATTATTTATTAGACCTTTTGTGAGATTCTTGATTATTTTGAGATTCTTGTAATTAATTGTTGGTGATTTTTGTTGATTAATCAAGCGAACATTCAAATTTTACTCTTTCTCATTGTAGTAAGTACATGAATTCTTATACCATATATTTGAATATTGTGATTATCACTATGGGTAACTAAACATCATAACTAGGGTTGTGGGAACCATAGGCAAATAATGAGGTAAAACTTAACTAAAATAACAATTCTAGATTAGTGTCTTGCATATATTGATAATTCCTTCGCTTAAAAGTCATTTTAACGGTTGGCCAATGTTAGAACTCACGTTCATGCTACTTGCCGGACCAAGTTGGTAGATAATAGGAAAATAATCATCAACATAGATTTATTGTATACTATCTAATAGGCTAGTATAAAAGTAGATTGGTACGAGGTAATAACTTAGTCAAATATCAAATACGATGATTAATATGAGATAAAGATAAGGGTTAGTATAGCACCACACGTAGCCGGACCAAGGTGCGGAGTAAATTTTTTTTGAGATGCCGGACCAAGGATTTAGAAATACATCACTTATCACTTTGCATACAAGATACTAGGAAAGAATTGTTATAGTTAGACATATCAAGTTATGAACCTGTGAGGAACACGTAAACCCTAGTTACTTTCATTAATTGATTAAACTCCAACATTTGAAGCAGTTAAGTGTCTCTTTCAATTTCTCTAGTTATCCTCATTTACTTAGACATAGAAAAACTCCCTTTTATCATTTTTGCTTTCCAAGGAAGTAATTGACTGAATGATAGTAATAGTAGATTTAAGTTAAGTCTATACTATTTTTCTCGTGGGAACGATCTCAACCTCATTAGTTGGGTTATCTACTTGACACGACCGCTTTACTTCTTATTTGAGAAGTATGTTTGAGCGTATCAAGGTTCACCAAGACTGCTCACTGTATTCCCATCAAGTCTACTTCTTTGGCAAAATGTTGCAAGGATTTTCATAGATGAGATGGTGTGTCGCCATGGTTTTCCGTTATCTATCATATCTGATCGGGGTGGACAATTCACATCTATGTTTTGGAGGTCATTCTAAAAAGCATTGGGTACTAAGGTAAAGTTAAGTACCGCTTTTCATCCCCAATGGGATGGTCAAGCAGAGCGTACTATTAAAACCTTGAGGATATGCTTAGGGCTTTTATTATTAATTTCAAAGGAAATTGTGATATGAATGTTCCATTATGGAGTTTGCTTATAATAATAGTTTTCAATCATCAATATCCATGGTTCCCTATGAAGCCCTGTATCTTAGGAGGTATATGTCTATTATTGGATGGTTTGAAGTTGGTGAGCCTTCGCTTCTTGGTCCTGATTTGATTTATAAGACTTTGAAGAAGGTTTATATTATAAGGAAGCGGTTTCAAATGGACTATAGTCGGCAAAAGTCTTATTCGAATCATAGAAGATAGGATTTGGAGTTTGAAGAACGTGATAAGGTGTAATTTCAAAATTTCACCTATGAAAGGGCTGGTTAGATTGGAAAGAAAGGAATGTTGAGTCCTCGTTTTGTGGGTCCCTATGAAATCTTACAAAGGTTTGGTAAGGTTGCCTATGAAATGAAATTTCCTATTAAATTGACTTTGGTTCATTTGGTTTTCCATGTTTCCATGCATAAGAAGTCTATCGGTGTTCCCAGTCTATTCATACTATTGAGGGTCTTAGTGTGAAGGATAACCTCTCTTATGAGGATGTTATGGTTCAAATTCTTGATAAGCAAGTCAAGAAGTCAACAAATAAAGAGTTGGTCTATGTAAAGGTTATAAGGAAGAATCACCTAGTTAAAGGTGCAACATGGGATGCCAAGGCCGATATGAAGTCTCGTTACCGTCATCTATTTGATAATTATGGTTGGTAGTTCTTACTAATAATAAAAATAATACTGAAATTGAAGTTTCTTTAATTTTTAGTAATGTCTTGCAAAAGGAGCATTTTTGATATTGTTACAGGGAATTACTGTGAAATTATGCATTTAGACGGGAAATTTTGCTCTTTGGCTTGTTTTGAGTTATGTCGTGCATTTTGATATGGCAAGTCTTTATGAAATAATATGTAGTATGTTGATAAGTTGAGATATGACATAATTGACTCAAATAAAATACGTTGAGCTCTTGATTTGTGAGAAGGATATTTCTCATAATGTAATTTTGAGCCTTATGTGTTGTAATTGACTTTTTGAATTTCCTTGTGTAAGTGATATAGTTGGTGTTGTTATGTATTGTTATTGGTTCAATCTTGAGTCTATTCCTTCCTTCAAAAATCCAAGACGTGTTTTAAATTCTAACATAGGTTTCATGAGGTCTAGAAAATTTTTTAAGGTAAACTCGAATGAACTTAAGTCATTTAGGATGTTTAGAAACCAAAATGTCTATGAATGTCCATGTCGTTCAAAAACTAGTTCAAGTAGGTACTAGCGTGCCTTAGCCTTTTTGACTAGCTTTTATGAGTCAGAAACTAAGAAAATTGGTTGAAGGGTGTATGACAATTGTTTAAGTAGATTCATGGTCGAAACACAAGGGTAGGACTACCAAGGACAAAGCAAAGGCCCTTGAGGTGGACCCTTGCAAGTGGAGTCAAACACTGCTGGGCAGTGTGCACCAACGAGAGGGCATCGACGAGGCATGTATGGATCGACGGGCCGTCGATGCCATCCGCCCCCAACATTTACTCAAGTCATTGGGAGAGCCTTGTCAGCACAGTGTTTGACCAAAACTATGGATGTGCAGAACGAAAGAGGGGTAGGTCTGTTGACTGACCCACGATCCATCGATCGTGGTATCGTCTATGACATTGCTGCACGTTTTCACTTATGTTGTTTAATTAGTAGTATTAGTTAAATACTTTAATTAGGGTTTAGGGTAAAGTTAATTAAGTAAATTAGCATTCTATATAAAGTCCTAACATAATTAAGCCTAACAGAAAAACTCCTACAGCTAACAAAATAAATTCTCTTCCTTCTGTCTTCTTTCTCTCCTTATTGGAAGACACCATTGAATACCAAGCGAGGGGATAATTTTGGGGACTTTAATGGGAGGATTTCAGCATTAATTCTTCATCAAACATTAAGGTATGGGATCTAACTCACCTTTGAGACCTCATTCCTTAAAAGGTTCCTTCAAAGTATTCTCAAAACTTGAATTTTCATGTGTGTCTTTCTCAATCTAAAAAATTATGTGATGAATTAATTTGTTTATGATTTATTTTGGATATTATGAGTAGATTAACATGTATTATAACTTGTTACCCTTAACCCTAGGTTATGATCTTGATATGAATTAAGTTGTATTTGTTTCAATTAACTTGGTTATTGGTTGAATTACTACTAGATGATGTTGTTAAGCCAATAAAGAACAAATAGGGTAATTTATAGTCTTTCATGCTAGTTCTTGAGAAGATGATCTAGGTTAGGAAGCATGTTGTGAATTGACCTAAGTATCTTGTTTTATGTTTTGATCTAGTATTGTATTGTTATGATGTGGTTCTTCTAGCATTGTTATCATGTTGTTATTTACTATGATGATGTATACCCAAACTGGGTATAATTTAGGGTTTATGGTAAGAACTTGATGATGAACTATGAAGGAGACTTGGGAAGTCTTATGATGTCTATCATTTACTTCTAATTGTGATAAATTTTCTTTATGTCATGATGTTGTATTAGAGTATGCGTTGTATTAGGATTGATAGGGTGGTATGATGTTTAAGTTAAATGTCTTGATTATGATTTTGAGGGGTTGGATTAACATTTAAATATTATAAGAAGGGTGAATAATTTATCAATGTGTCTTGTCATGATATGAAGATGTTAATGTGCTAACTTCACTTATATGAATTATAATGAAAGGATTTATACCCATGAAATTCTTATTGAGCAATTTATGATAATGACTATACAAGGGGTAGAGCCTATGACCTACTAGAAGTTATGATTGACTATAAAGTCTTGAAGACAGTACAACAAGGGACTATAACATAGCCCATAGTGAACTAGAGTGAGGAGTGTCCCTTCCCACATAGGGTCCCAACTATATCTCCTAGTTTTTTAATTATGTTGCCCCCATAGGAATACTAGTTAGTTGATTCACGTAGTTGCTATGTTTAATGTTTTGGAACGTCTTTGGAAAGTAGTCCGCCTTCCTTCGGTGTAGTGAAGATGACTTAAGGAAGGCTTGGATCTCTTATTCATAAAATAGGGTAGGTATTCCCTCTTCGAGGGCGATGACACTATCTAGCTTATGGAGTTTCTTTTGTTAAAGACTTTTATGGTTCTTCCTTTACATTTAGCACGAAACATCGTATATCCCATGTGAGGAGTTTTTACTTTGATGTATGGGTTATCCCCAAGTTCTCACACTCTGATTAGATGGTTATGATTTGAGATAACCATTATGAATATTTTGACTATGTTATATTTATATAAATAAAAAGTAGAAGACTATGTAATATTCATGTACGAAAGGTCTATGTATACTCGATTTATATGTATATGTGTATGTAGAGGTCCATATAATTCCCTAGTAGAATTAATGAAATGATTTAAATTTTCTGCTAAATTTTACCTATAAATGTAATGTTGTAAACTAAGAAGCTAGTCTAAGTCCTAAAAGAGGGCGACGACGCTGGTTACGTGTAGGGGTTAAACACGAAAGTGACACTTCTTTTTATATAGAAGATTCCACATATTAGTCATGCTTAAAAAGGAACCATCTTTTGTCTACCGATCCTAGACTTTCATTCTACATTCATTCATACATACACATACATAACAAAAGTGACTAAGCCTACTAAGTCAAGATGTTCATATTCATACAATTAGCATGCATCAGGTAGATATACATGGTCTACCTAACAAGACGCACACACCCTTTACAATATCACATATATCATTTCATTCAAGAAGCACAAAAGGTAAACTAAGTATACTTGCAAGTAACCCTACACACATCTATAGAATTATGAACATGACTCATCATAATTTTCATATTGTCAACTAGGAAGATTCACACTTCAACATCAAGTATAAGCATATAAGGCATCATTATAGCCTATCATGATTACATCCAATTAGAAGAACACATATTTGAACTCATGGATGCACTAAACACATATAAACCTACTAAATGATCATATATCAAACATATGTAATATGTCAATATCATAATACATAAACTAATGCTGACAAGACCACATCGTCTCACAATTCATAAAGTGATGACGACGAGGCCACATAATTCACAAGTATAGCACATAAGCACCACCACAATAAGTGGACCATTCCAATCATAAAAACAATTGATGTCCTTTTATTACATAATATAAGAGGTTATCGAAGCATACCATCAATCCACTCTCGAAACATCAATCCATACCCAATGAAAACAACACAGTATCCAAAGTCCCTTACCAACGGACATGATCACCAATTCAATCCAATTATCATAATGTATGATAAATTCAAGGTAATTCAATATGACTTTATCAATCAATAAGACTGGACATTATTCTAGCATAATTCCTCCATAATTCAATATCTCAAACGAATACATAAGAATTCAATAGTATAAAGACATGATCACTTCACCCATAAAGTAGTCAAAACTAAGATTGCGTGGTTTGCATGTGTTTAAAGCGTTTTAGGTTAAAATAATCAAATTCACATCAATTCAATCATAATACAATGATTCAAAATGCTTTATGTAAGAACCAAAGGCTATTATGTTTAATTATAAGGATTCACGTTTTGATCATCTTTAAAAAAATTATAGGAATAGGCTCCTTGAAGAAAAGAGATTCAAGGATGAAAATTCATTCCTTATTCTTATGAAAATCCGACAAGATTGATTGAGAAAAAAATTAGAAAATAGTCTTCTTTCTTGGAGCTCCCATGTTTCAACAACTGGAGGTTTTTCGAGAGATGATGGTGAGGTTTTGTTTTTGGTTGAGGGTTTTATTTTGTTGGTGAGTTTAGGGATTTCAAAAGACCCAATAACCATTAATCATTCGTCTCCAAATTACCCAAAATAGTCGTGCACTTATTGGACAACTTAACCAATTAAAATTTGATTTAAAAACGACGCGACCAAATCTTGAATCTTATTGCGCGTCGCGGAGGCATTTTCGCTGATTAAGTACCGGCTGCACATCGCGCAACATCTTCTAGATCTTGGCTGTTTGGCATCTTCAATAGCCCATGTTTGGGTCCTCCTCAGGGATCCATAGGGTGGTCCCTAGGGCGTCATTCTCAGACTTTTTGACCCTTTATATGTCATTCTATGTGTAGAACCATCGGTACTCAATTTCACTCCAGAACATTCCCCCAAAACATCACTACAAAATACTACATCACACTAGTTCAACTTTGACTAGTTTCTGAATGTCTAAAACTTTCTTAGACGTTTGATCTCCAAACACTTCCAAAGATTATAAACTACCTATATACAATATTATTAAAACTTTAAGGACATTAAAACATCTTGAGACAAGTGTTAGAATCTAGATCAACCTAGCTCATTTTTAGGCACGTTACAACACAAAGTCTTCATATTCAACCACTTAGAAACCTAATAAACCTGCAAAGCATAAAATATCTCCAATCCCTACATTTTAGTAAAAAAGGGAAAGAAAGGGGTTAGTAAAATTAATCTCTAAGTACGGAGACCATGGAAATACTATGCTAAAACGGATATTTAATATGAAAACATGCTTTCATAACATTTTTTAAAAAAAATCTTCATCATATGAGTTTAATAAATAACACAATTCAACATTCACTTATAAATCTATTTTAAGGTAACATAAACATACACATTGAATTCAATATTCATCAACTAACATTTAATCATTTAGACTGTCTACCTAAGGATACTCTAACACCCATCTATCTAAAACATGAAGAGACCACTCATAAACCCTCTGCAAGAACACCTAAGTGTTCCTTAAAGTAACCCTCGATAAGAACCTTTCTATTAAACATACTATCATTAGGAGCACATACATCACATAAGTCATTCAAATTTCAATAATAATATTAGGGGAATTCGCATAATGTTCTTGGAATACATAGGGATCTTAGTTTACTATCTTAAAATACTGCTCGTGCCATCTGTAGATAGCGTCTCATTCCACTACCCACACGTTGTCAAACCTATCAAATAGCGAGAGTGCACATCCCACATGATGAGAATAAGTATTAAACCACATAGAGAATACTATCTAGGCATCGAATCCTTTATCGGAAGACCCACATTGTGAATGGTGTTCTACTTCCACAAGTTATAACTAGGACACATTCTTAACCTTCCTTTCATATTCAAGGTTTCACATTCTTAACTTTTTTTATATTCAAGGTTTCATATAAGTATTTTATAGAAGGGTACCTACTTTAGGTCTACCCATCCTAGACTTTCATTCATTCTTACTTCCATTCATACATACATCACAAGGATACCTAAGGCTACCAAGTCAAGAGATCACATTTGTAGCACTCCGAATGTCCATGACCCAAACTAGAGTCTCACATGTTT
This sequence comes from Solanum lycopersicum, assembly GCF_036512215.1. Lineage (NCBI taxonomy): Eukaryota > Viridiplantae > Streptophyta > Magnoliopsida > Solanales > Solanaceae > Solanum > Solanum lycopersicum. Next base: position 19,575,876 of record NC_090806.1, read on the forward strand.
GTCCATCATTTCTAACACTGTTTTATGACCTAAAATAATGTTTATAAACCAATTAGGATGTTTTAGATTCATGATGTCAAGAAACGTCCATGACACGGAGACTAGTTAAATAGGTGATAGTGTGTCTTGGCCTATTTTACAAATTCTTAAGAGTCGTAATTTTATGAAAGTTGGTGGAAACATATCAAAAAAGTGTTAGATTGTTCTTACGGTCAAAACGTCTCGGTACAACTCCCCAAGGACCACCTTAAGGGTCACAAAAGGTTGTGTTGGTAGTGGCTACCTACGAACCTAATCGATGAGGCATCGTTTGAGTGACGGGACATTGATTGCTCCATAGTTCCACACTTGAAAATTTTCCAAAAACGGTCCAACTGACAAGTCTCTGACACAAATGATGGTTGTGCAGGACGGTCGGTGCAAGGTTTATCGACTGACCTATGGATCGTAGGTTAGGTCTCATAGGTAAGGTTGTTTAGAGTTGTCAAATTTTAAACGAGTCATTCAATTAAGTTTGTTAGGTAGGTATTTTATTAGGGGTTAAGGGAGGTCTAATTAATTTAATTAAGTAACTATATAAAGACCTGAGCTTCATTAACCTAACCTACCACCTATATTTCCCAAACTCAAATCTTTCTTCCTTCTCTCTACTTTCTCTCTCCCCAAAGAAAACTCCATAGAAGATAAAGGTCAAAGGGATCAAGGTTGCAAGAACATTAATTTTTCTTCAAAAATATCCATGGATTAAAAAGGTATGGGAAATTTTCACCTATGGGACTCCTTTCTCCAAAGGTTTCTTCCAAATTGGTTTTCAAAAGTTTAGAAAAAGATGGACTTCATTCCTAATCGAAAGTTTATGTTTCACATTTTTTTGTTCTTGATTTATATTTATTATTATAAATGAATTATGATGCATTATTAGTTAATTAGGGTAGTTCTTTATGTTAGAACTAGTTACTTGATAATGAATTGACCGTATTTCCCTAATCCTTGGTGATTAATTGATTTTGAATTTGTTAGTGATGATAAAATTGACTTAGTTCTTCTGTTAAATAATATTGCATGATGTTAATAAGCCTATTATTGGATGAATATGGTTGGTTGATGGTAGTACCATGGAAGAAGGCTTGTGAAGGTTAATTTGTAAGACCTATGATATTTAATCCTTACTTTTAATTCTTATGAGTTATACATAATGATGATGTTCAATTGAAGTGTTGATTGTGATTAGATTATATAGGTGATGGTATGATGAATGTAATTAAAATGTCTTAACTATACGGATTGTGAGATTATGATTATGATGTAATGATATAAGGTTTGTTATGAATTACGTATGTGCCTTACTATGACATGATGATGATAATATGTTAATCACACATATGAGGGTTTCATTGAAAGGATATTGTAATGCAATCCCTGGTGAGCTGATGATGATGATATACAAGGGGGTTAGTCTCCTATGACCTGTACTAAGCTATGATGATTAATAAATACATAGTCATATAAAAAAAAGGGACTCTAGCTTAGCACCGAGTGAACTATTACTGAGGAGTGTCCATTCCCAAGTAGGAAGGTAGGTTCATTATTGTACTCATAAGATAGATATTACAATGACAATGGGATAAACAAGGTCTCAAACATGTCTCCTAGTTCTTGAACTATGTTTCCTCCATTGAATTACTAGCTAGTGGATCAACCTAGATGTTATGTTCATGTTTTGATACTAACTTGGAACGTAGTCAACCTTTTATCAGTGTAGGGTTGCAGGACACCGGATTCTACATTTAGCTCATACGGTCTATGTGGGTTAAGGCAGGTGTTTCTGAAAGTAAAATAAAGTAATAAAGTGTAATTTAATTAGGACGACTTCAGGGGTTTGACTTACTATAGGTAGGGGTATGGGACTCTACCTATATATTTCTCTTGTTGTCCTTGCGAGAAGTCCTACAGGACGTTCTTATGCTCATATTAAGTAAATGATATGCATATGCTGACTTTACATGTTTATAATATTATAGGATGTTGGTTTCACTTATGAACATGTTTTTGGACTATATTACTAAACATGATGAATAATACTCATGATTCTATGCAATATTGTTGAGTTGGGTTATTTGGCTTCACTTGTATATTGCACTTTTATGCTTGGAAGGGGATTATGATTAAGGGTGTTGCATATGTTGTACTGTTATTAACTCTTGTACATTCATCGTTTCTAAAAAATGAAATAGAAGTTGCTTTGGTTATGAGTACTAAATATGTCTATACATGTTGACTTGAATTTACTTAAAGATGGTGATCTTGTGTTGAATATGCTATTTTCTTAAGGAATATATGATTATCGTATTGTATTTATTCTTGGTTTAGCATAAGGCTTTCCAAAGTAAATTGGCATGGTTTTTTAAAGATATCCCCTTTAACATGATTTTAACATTTTATGTGCATATGTTTCCATAATTAGTAGAAGTGGTGTACTAAACCATATTTCTTTGTTTACTACATTTATGTCGGTTTTGGCTGTTGAGTTTCTAGAAATCCAATTGAAGAAGAGTTCGATTCTCCTTTATCCAAATTAGGTAGGTCCTCACCAATCCGAGGTTAATTCCACAATCTAGCTACTTGAGGTTTTTATAGTCTAAAAACATATAGCTTCATTCCTCTTTGATTTGGATATTGATGTAAGCCTATATTGGCTTGTTGACGTTGTATTATCTATGTCCATGATTTGTACTTGTTTTGATGATTCAATATGAGACGAATTATTGGACTAATTCCTCTCTAATAATTTCTTATCTAAAAGAGAATCCTATGTAACTTCCCATGTGAGGAGTCTATTTAAACACCATATGTAATATGTGATAGGTCTATGTAATCCTTATTAGATAGATGTATGTATGAAAAGTTTTAATTCTTCCGCATATTTAGCCCATGCTATGCAATGAAGAATGCTAAGAGGCTAGTCTTAGTCTTCTCCGAGAAAAACGATGCTAATTACGTCTAAGGGGTGCTCCCCGTCGTGAAAACATTCGCATAACTTTCATACATCATGGACAAGGCACCTCAGTCTACCAAATCTAATACCTCATAATCTAGAGGAACTTATGTATCAAGTAGGGGAAACTAGATCCACCTAGACAAGACACCATAACAGCATGTAAAGACCCTCATAGTCCTTTATCATCAAATTTAAACATTAGAGATATACATTATGCATCAAATCATGCCCACATTATACAAAATAACACACATATATATTTATCACATCATCCTTCACTTCATGCGTTCATATAAGACACACAACCTTATACAAGATAATATTACTTCATATAAACAACTCCACATCATACCTTCACATATATGTCAATAAGATAATACTACAATTCAAATAATAATGCCGACAAGGCCATGATCATAGCACATGTAATAAAAAAGCACCCCAGCCCTAAGTGGACAATACCACATAGAGCAGGTCCGCGACCCGGAACCACTCCTAAAAGGCACAGCCCATAAGCTACCTCAACACCTTATCTCCTAAAGTTGGGATCCTCTTCAAGGACCAATAGGTTTGTCCTTGGGGAATCCTACCCGGACATTTTTACGCTTAACATGTCCCTCTAGCTTTTAGGTTCGTCTCTAGTAGTTTTAGACTCAAATAAACACCTAAACACATGCACAACATACTAGGCACACCAACACATAAAAGACTAGTTTTTGAATGTCTTGGTTGTCCATTGCCGTTTGATTCAAAACTCATTAAAACTGATCTCAAAAGATATTTTTCATTGTTTTAAAAATTTATTAACTCATAAAACCCACACGATTCTCTACTTTATCCTATTTTATTTTGAGGGTGTTTCAATACTCCCTCACTTATAAAAACTTTCATCCTCGAAAGATACTAAAACACTTTAATCATTTCTAGGGTAAAGACTCAAGTATAGCCCACGATCATACAACCAACAATATGATCGATGTACATTAGAAAGAAAATTTATCCCACATAATAAGATATTCAAAACACAACAAGCAGGTAGAAAACAACATCTATAAAGTCATCATGCATAACAGTTCAAATTTCTCATTTCATTTTGGAGGAACTTCCTTGTCTACATTATAGCATTCACCTCACAATATTTCTAACCACATCATGCCATTTTATCTTAAAAGCACAATTATGCAACATTTTCTATAAGGCACATTTATGAAATTATCTCATAAGGCTCAACATGCAACTTCTCAATTAAATATTAGGCATGATGATCAAGTCAACTAATGTAATATTTAGGCATTTTAACAATTTCACATCATGAAGCAATTTGACATTCTTCACTAAATTCACATGATCATCAGGAATGCAATATATTTGTACTGATTTTCTCATTTAACAAGAATTCAACAAAAATAAGCATATCTAAAGGAAAATATTTGGAAGGTTATTTTTTCACAAAGGACTCCAACATGAAGAAAGATACTAGGAACTCTTAGTTTTAGCCTTAAATCGATCATAAGGAATGGATAAGGATATCTCACTCCTAACATCCTTACTACTCACTGTACTCCCGCACTTGGGAGAAACCCTACTAATGTTAAAAACCTCAAGCAAGAACCATCAACCTAAGCACACAATAATAACTAAACTCTTCAATTAACTAAGCCTCTTGAAACTACAATATCCACAAAGCCTAATACATAATCACCAAAGAGTCTCAAAAGCCTTATCACCCTGCCATAATGTCCCCCATTTAGGATATACCTCAGACTAGTTGTTTCAAATATAACAACCGCCCCTTATAAGGTTAGAGACAGCAAAATCAAACCTACTCACTTATCACACCTACACATTTCTAACACCACACGTCCTCATTTAATTTAACCCTATGAAACATAACATATCTAAGCCAGGTTCTACCGGTAATATTCACCATCACAAGGCAACTTATCCAACCTAAGGTCATAATCACAATCTTGCTCCTCACATCTAAAAAGTCACACACAACCTTTTATCTCTCTCAACTTTGTAACACAAACGTTATAAGGGATTCCCACCCACAAGACCATAACATAAGGAAAAAGGGAAATACATCATAGGAAAATCTCTCAGGCACGATTATAAGAATGAAAAAGTGAAACATTCTTAGCACCTAATAGCGTGTTATTCATAATGTGGTGGTATTCACATCATGAATATTACTCTACTAGTTCTTGTTTATGAGACGACCTATATCCATACTTAGAACCTCATGCTCTGGTACCAAGTTTTTCATGACTTTAGAGCACCCCCTAGTCCTAACTGGCATATTCGACCTCTCATAGGTCTCATACAAGCAACATGGATCTTTTATTGCATACGATACTTAAAAATAAGTACAAGTTTATAACTTTCGTCATACAGGAAAAAGAATTTTATTAATAAGCAAGCAGAAGACTTTTTAAAACATCTAACTTTACAATATGTAAGTCTCGTAAACAATCTAATATTTAGATTACAACATTGGGACAAAGCCCATACAGAAGGTAAACAAATACTAAACAACATAATGGAACATGTAGGGTATTTTCTTCGAATCGATGAGGACTCAAAAAGACTTCATCTTTAACCTCATACAAACCTAATCAACATCCATAGCATACCGCATCTCCAATCCCTACTCTTTAGTAAAAAAGGAAAGAAAATGGTTAGAACAAGTAAGATCTAAGTATGGAAAACATGAAAAAACCATGCTAAAAGGGATATTTAGTATTGCAACATGCTTTAATGACATTTGATAAAAACCTTCATCATAAGAGTTTAAAAGACATAACACAAGTCCACACTAACAAATAATGCATTTTTGAAGTAACATCAATATATACACCTAATTTCATATTAATCAAGTAATCATTGATAATTTAGACTCTTGCCTAAGGCTACTCTAAGGCCCACGAAAGTAAGACATGAAGAGACCACCCATACACCCTCTTCAGGCACACTTAATGGTTCCTTAAAGTAATGATAGGTAAAAACCTTTTTATTCCACATACTATCATTAGAAGAACATACATCACATAATTCATTTATAAATCAATCATACAACTAGGGGACTTCACATAATGATCTTGGAAGACCTATGGAATACACTTTAATAGCTTCAAATCCCAATTATTCAATATGTAGATATCGTCCCATTCAAACACCTACACGTTGTAGAACTTATACAATAATTAGAGTGCACATCCCGCATAATAAGAATAGGAAATAACCAAAAATGACTATAATAGCTAGGTATAGAATTTGGTGTCATTAGGCCCCCCATAGTTGAAGGTGTTCTGCTTGACAATGGTAGAACTAGGACACATCCCATGTAGGCACATGGCTTAAGGGATATCAAGGGTTTCTTTGTACTGTAGTGTCATTATCAAGTAGAGCTACTACCACAAGCATATCCACTCAATTCTTTGCCTTAGTTCTCATAGATTAAGTTTATTCACATTACAATATTTGAGAATGTACCATTTCTAAGTTCTACCAACTAATATTACAACTACGAAGAGGTGTACACAAGGGTTGCTGGTAAATTTTCCTTAAGATGTCTTTTATGAATTTCTTAAAGATGATTTCATGCTATTCCAGCCAACCTACCTCTAAGTCCATCAGTCTACTCAAGAAGAGGCACCATTACGGTCTGCGATTTCAAGACTTCTACAATAATCTTCTTTTCATATTAAAGGTCTCACATTCTTGACCTTCCTTTCATATTCAAGGTTTCACATTCTTAACCTTTTTATCATATTCAAGGATTCATATAAGTCATTCATAAAAGGTACCTACTTTAGGTATACTTATCCTCGACATTCATTCATACATTCATTCATACATACATGACAAGGGTACCTAACCCTACAAAGTCAACAAATCCCATAACATTCATATAACAAGAAGAAGGCATCACAGTCTAGCAACTCTAAAACTCATAATTTAGAAGATCTTATTTATCAAGTAGGGCCAACAAGATCTACATAAATAAGACACTCTACCAACATGTAACTACCCTCATGATCAATCATTATCAAATATAAAAACTAGGTAAATAAACTACTCAGCACATCATGCCTAGATTATACAAAATCACGTATGCACTTAAACACACATACATATTTATGTGCGTGTATATTCATACATACATATATATACATATATATATATATATATCATATCATTCTTCACTTCATGCCTTTATAATCCACACCACCTTATTCAAGATCACATTACTTCATATAACAAACTCCACATAGCATCTTCACATATATGTCAAGAAGATACTACTACAATTAATATAGTAGTGTCGACAAGGACGTGATCATAGCACATAAGACAAATAAACACTATCACCTAAAGTGGAACAGATCACAAAAGAGAAATTATAATATGAAGTCTACGTTACTAAGGGAATTAGGTCAACTTACCTTCTTCCAATAGACACCATCACAATCCCTTCATTCTTAATAATTTCACAATAGAATAACATAGATAATAGTTGGATTTAACTATGGAATTAAGCTAATAATCACCCAATAATCGATATAAAGACCAAATCATGATTTGCACATTCAAGGCTTAAACCTTATATAGTTGAATAGAATACCAATTCTTCAGAATTAGACATAAGTAATGCCATATATGAATAGCCCACACCAATTCAAACACAATTGTATAAACATCAAATCAAAATCAATACACCCACTTTATGTGAAATTTAAAGAATTTGAGAAGACATGGGTTGTCACATCCGGGAACACCGCCTAGACGTAACGTTGAATACTTGACATCTCGGAGGTCTTATACAAGCCCATAGTTATTATCCATTGCATTGTTATAGGTAAATTTAGTGGAAAATATAAAAGTTTTCATAGCACTTCAGGTACTAGAAACAATACTTCATATATAAAAAAGATATCATCGTACATAGTTAATGACTCTAGTCTCTTTTGCCATCCTAGACGCATCATCATAATAGTACTTTTGGGACACGTCCTTTATATCATAATACATAAGTAACTTATATATAACTTTATAGTAAAGACATTACATACGAATCCTTGAACTTAAGGATTCCTTTCTTTGAGCTTGGGAATCATCTAACAAGTTCTTCACCATTAAAGGAATCCTTTAAGCATCCATAACCTATATTTTGGGTAAAAAGTAGAAAAGAATGGATTTAATGCAAGGATGTACTAAGTTTGACAACCATGCAAAAACATGCATTTAAAAGGGACATATTCTTGAAATCATACTTCATGCCTTTTTGACTAAATCTTCATAAAACCTTTATACAATAGAATTTATATCAATAAAATACTTCATGTAGACATATTCAATGGCCTAATATCATATAAAATTACACAGAATTTAAGCCACAATTGGGGTCACTTTACATTGAGCTATCAACTTTACAATAAGTTTCCTATTTTTTTTAACTTTCCAAGTAACTCTCTAGTGATACTTGGTGCAATGCATCACCTTAGGTCACAAGGAAAACCATACCTACAACTACACAAGTCAACATGTATCATCATACAAGTATAGATTATGGTAAACACATTTAAGCCAAGACCTTACGGACCTCAAGGTGAACTCTATCCACTTTACACATATACTAATTTCACTTAACATATAACATTATGAGACCTTACTCACAAACTCAATCTAAGTACACTAGTGTAATGTACATGTGAAGCACCATAACCTCACACGTACTTAGTAAACCTATCATGAGACCACAAGCCGTAACACTCTATTTCATACATCAACTAGGCAATATTGAAAATTTCATGAATGCCAGCAAGATCTTCATCATAAAGTAACGAAGACCTACTTATGAACATGAGAATCAGACCACATAATATTGATTCATACCATGCACATCTTCATAAAAAGTAGACCATTACTACAAAGCCATGCATAAGGAACATGTAGATGTGACACATACACTAGAACAACTTCCTAGAACTCCCTAAGAGGGTACTGTGCATTGTCTAGGTGGGTTCATTACTTACATCTATCCTAAGTAACCTACTTGAGTTCATACTAGCAAGGTCCTTGGTTATTCAATTTTGTTACAACCCGAAAGTACCCTCTAGAAGTTAGGGAGAATCCTCGGTTTGTGGCAAGGCTTACTTGACGCTCAGGGGTCTTGTACAAGCCCTTTAACTATCTTTAATTACATAAGACATGAAAAGTAGCAGAATGAAAACTTTTAGAGATATTTAATAAAATCTCATCTTCATAAATACTTAGAGAATCTCATCGTGGCAATCCAACTTAAAGACATGACTAATATCTTGGGGCCTCAACCTTTCCCTTAAAAAGAAATACATAATAAGTATTTAAATAAAGAAACTGAGAGAAGGACTATGCCCACGAATATACTTAGTATAGAAAAGTATGGGATTAGTATAAAATAATGTACTAAGTATGCCATATGCAAAAACATGCAAAAAGGGCCATTTTAGTAAAAATACATTTTCATGCAAATTAAGTAAACATTCATGATAATAGAAGTAAAACAATATAAGAAACATCATTAACACTTAAAGAAGTATTTCAATGATTTTTGCAAAAGAAAGAAGTTTTACAGTAACTTCCCAATTTTACAGTGAACTGTTTAGAACATTACAGTTAACCCATTTTCACTCAAAAAAAAGTGAACTTCAAAGGTACTTCCAATGAGGAAGTGAACTCATTTCTGTAAGAGTTACCCTACAAAGTTTATCGTACAAATCGCCAAGGTAAGACTTGATGGAAGTGCGCATATGCATCCTTTAATGCACACTAAAGTAATCCTAAATACTAACCCTTTTTGATTTACTCATCTTGGGAGAATAAGCCCAAACACAATGACAATACATAAGAAGAACACTCAACAACACACCAATGACTTCCCTTTTGAAATGCCTACTTAGCGCAATGTGTATATGGCGTTCCGTATATCCACCTATCTTATGTAGCAATTTCTTTTAGAAGGTTTGGCACCTAGACATCCCATTAGGAACGTCCTACTTAGTGCAATGGTGTCACTATCCAATTTCTCGATCCATGAAGGCACCTACTACAACCCACTTGTAGGTAAGTCAAACTGTAACCCAGAACATCACGTAATGGGTGTGAGGCTAGAAACTAAACAAGACTAAGTAAAATTACTATAGCAACAAAAGCAAACCAAAACATAAATATAATTAAGGATCCCTCCTAGAACCTTGAAGTCACAAATATAGAGCTACCAAAAAAACGAGACCAAGTCCCAACAGTGGAAAATCGAAACTACACTGTCTCGAAAAGTTAAAGAGAAGTCAAAATATAAACAGATATAGACTGAAATACTGCAAAACGTTGTGTGCTCACCCCTGTTTCCAGAACAGAAATGCTCCAAACTTGATCAACGCTGAATATTGGTGCTCAGACCTATATTACGAAAATCGATGCAGAGTGTAGCATGAGTACCAAATAATAGGTACCCAGTAGTCATAATAGGCCGACTGAACTAGAAAAGTAAAGCAATATGAAAAGACGGAATCACATAACTAGAGATCAAGAACAGAAAGCTAAGTAACACAGGAATGCACACGAGTGTATAAAGATCTAACTAAATTAATATAGATAAGATAAGTACACCTAACTGGACCCCCCATACACTCAGAAAGTACACTCGTGAGCAAGTTTAAATAAATACTCGAACGGACACTCATAAGCCTGACGAGTTCACAAAGTAACTATAACTTAAGGAGAATAGAACTCAAGGAAAAAGAACACCAAACCAAATAGTATAATATGACGGTACGGAGGTTGGGCCTTGAACGAGACGCTCTCCATAATTTCACAAGTAGCCAATTGCAAAATATAAGTAACTGAGGCAAGAACTCTTATCGTATGCTCTACAGACTTGAGGCCGGACCTCTAACCGTATGCTCTAGATAAGTATATGGATGGTCGAGGCTGGACCATAAATCTGTATACCCGACAAAGATGTAAACATAGCTTATGAAGAGTCTTTATCTATCCATAATCATAAATTCCCATGGAATACCATCCAGACTTAGCTAATCAATGTAAGTCCTTCAAGCTGAATCGAAACTCAACTTTGAATTGACGAGCGGAATTCATTTTCACTGATGTAACTCGAGAAGTCGTAACATCGACGAAATAAGGATAACTATGGCTGGAGCACACTCATTGTCTAGCTAAGTACAAAACTATTAGACTCAAGTCTCCTATACTAGTCTACAAGGATTTAAGTCGACCGAGCGATGTTAGGGCTAAACTAAGTCATACCGAATTTGAATCATGCATTTCTAAAGAAAAACACTAGTCAAACCTAAACTAAGGCCTAACATACTTCTGATAACCAGTATTAAAACATACTAGTAATACATATAGCTAAGAAGGTCATTTAATAAAAATAATCATGCTCAGAGTTACCCGATTATTCTCAAAAAAAGGGTGAAAATATGATTTTTAACACCTATGCATGATCCAATAACTACCCGACCTAAATCTCAACTAATCAACATGCATTCTCATATTCGAGTTCAATCTACGAAGGGAACCCATAGCCTACCTGAACACAGATAATGCGTGCTCCAATACTCAGTTCCCCAGATCCTTTACTTTCTTAAACGCCTCAAAACGGTGATAGACTATCAAAAATAGAGTCACAATGTTATAACGGTCATTTAAACAGTCAAATCGCATGAAATGGAGATCGGTTAATTTCGCGGTCAAAATGGAAAATTGGGATCCGCATTGAGGAATCGAGAATTAACCCCAAATAAATATCCTAATTATCTCGCGAAACTTGTATACCAGAATGGAACACAATTCGGGACTCAAGACAGTCCCAACATGAACATTCAACAAAAAACCCAAATTTTACACTAAAAATATGCAGCAATAGCAGCAACTATTTACAAGAATTTACTACAAATGAAGGTCCAACAGCCAAAATCAATCACACCATGATGATCCTCACGAAAGATCCCAAAATATAGGTTCTTGAATGACTAGATTCAGACCTAAAATCGCCATGAAATAACCTACTAAAATTTTTTCAAAAGTTGAGCTCGAAAATGAGCTATGACAACAGTTAAAACAAAACAATTAGCTCAAATCGGCTCCCCAAATAAGATTCCAAGCGCTACTATGCGTTGCCTTTGAAAAATCTCATAACTTAGCCTTTTGAATCGCCCAATTTGGAGTTTTATATCTCAATATATAAAAATTTTAAACTAAAACATAAAGTCTTAAAATTGGTCTTTTATAAGGACAAAGTTGGTTGCTAATAAACCCAAAAAATATGGTCGTTAAAAAACAAATTCTGGTTGTTAAAGTGCTGCACCAGATTTAAGCTTTGTCTAATTTCTTTAAAGTCTCCGACGGGTGCTCGGAATCCGTTCGAAACCTGATAAAAATAAAACAGATATGCTACCCTACAAGAGTTGACATTCTAGACTCAATGTCATAATTGAAATTTCCATTAGAGGTCATCTCAATAAAATATGGGTCCAGCATCCATTGGTCATTATAAGTCAAAAACCACAATAGAGCTCGGAAAAATATCAAAACCTCAGAACACGAAAGAAGGGTTAAAGTAGACAAAACGTGACATTCCGGAGCTAGCCGCGGTGACGGAGTTCTCATTTGAGTGCGGTTACTCAGAATATTGACTAAAGTCAAACTTAGCCTTTAATATAAAGTTAAAACGCCTAATCACACCAACTCACACTGAAAACTTTGGGAGTCATGTTGACAATGCCACTAGCCAAAAATGACCCTTAAGGAATTGATGGAATCGTCAGAATTTTAGTCTGATGTCATCTTCTTGAACTTTTAATTGAAAATAATTGTTCAAGGCTCATAAGCTCAAAAAATACTAAAGCTCACACAATAAAAAAAATGAATGACCAGGTGACCGATCTGTCAGTTCCAGCAAGTGATAAATTACTTGGGATAGCTATAGGAACACTCTAAATGATGCACAGAAGATGAAACAGTAGAAATGACAAGAAGGGTCATTACAATATATACTACTACAAAGAACTTTAGTCCACAAAAGTAAGGGTCGAGAAGTAACTGAAGGCTTAAAGAAGCCGCTAAACTGCTCTCGCATCTCCTTCTCGGTCTCCCAGGTAGCCTCCTCCATTGAACGATGCCTCGAATAGACCCTAAAAATAGGAATGGCTCTCGAGCATTATTTCCTCACATCTCTGTCTAGGATGGCAATTGGCTCTTCTACAGATATCAAAGAATCATCCAAATTAACTGCATCATACTGGAGCACGTAGGACTCATCAGGAATATATTAGAGTAGCATCGAGACAAGGAAAACTGGGTGGATGGCTTAAAATGTTTGAGGTAGGGACAACTCATAAGCAACCTCCCTAACTGTCCAAAGTATCTCAAAAGTCCCAATGTACCTGGGGCTAAGCTTACCCCGCCTCCCAAATCTCATCACACCCCTCATGATCGACAAACAAAGAAATACCTGATAACCAACAAAGAATCTCAAAGGTCGATGCCTTCAATTCGCATTACTCATGTGCCTACTCAAAGTTGTCCTGAGTCTATCCTGAATCACTCTCACCTGCTCCAAAGCCTTCTAAATCAAATTTGTACCTCGCGGCCTAGGCTCTGTAGAGTCAAACCATCCCACATGAGAGAAACAACTTCTACCTTACAAGGACTCAAACGGGACCATGTGAATGCTAGAATGGTAGTTGTTTTTATACGCAAATTTTTCCAAAGGCAAGAACTGGTCCCAATGACCACCAAACTCGAAAACACAAGCCCGTAGCATGTCCTCAAGGACGTGAATAGTGCGCTCTTATTGGCCATTAGTCTGCGGGTGGAAAGATGTGCTCAGGTCAACCTGGGTTTCCAACTCATTCTAAAAGGTCCTCCAAAATCTAGACGTGAACTGAGAACCCCCATCTAAAATAATAGAAACTGGCTCCCCGTGAAGTCGAACAACCTCCCAAATTTAATTACGAGCCAGCCTCTTGGCACGAAATGTAGACTGAACGGGAAGAAAATGTGCTGACTTGGCCAATTGATCAACGATGACCCAAATACTACAAACTCCTATAGAAGTCCGCGATAGACCAGGGACAAAATCCCTAGTAACGCGGTCCAACTTAACCTCCGGAATGGGTAATCCCTTAAAATTACCATCAGTCCTCAAATGCTCAGCCTTTACCTACTAGAAGCACAAGAAACAACAAACAAACTCAGCAATATCTTATCTCATACCACTCCACCAGTAATGCTATCTCAAATCACAAAAGTTTTTGTCGCTGTACCCGAATGGATAGAATATCTAGACTCATGAGCCTCAGAAATTATCAACTGTATAAAATCTCCAACTCTCGGGACACACATGCGACAGGTCAAATCTAAACACTCTATCAGGATCTAAGGTAGCATGATCACCATCACCCAATCACATTCGATCTATAATTGACCCCAAGGCTTTATTATCAAAGTGACAACCACGGATCCTATCATATGAAGAAGACTAAAATCCCACATAAGCCAAGACGCGTCTACAATATCAGATATGTAATCGAACCATTCTATTGCTAAAAACTAAATGTCCAAAACCAAGGGTCTCTCACCCGCAGATAAAAAGGCTAGACAACACATACTCACCGCCTTCCTGCTCAAGGCGTTCGGTAACACATTCGCCTTTCCGGATGATGGAGAATTAAAAGACATAATCCTTCAGGAGCTCAATCCAACGACGCTGCCTCAAATTAAGGTCCCTCTATCTCATGATGTAATGAAGACTCCTCTGGTCAGTATAGATGTCACATTGAACTCTATACAAGTAGTGCCTCCAAATCTTAAGCGCAAAAACTACCGCCCCAAACATCATGTCATGGGCGGGGTAGTTGCACTCATGGAACATAAGCTACCTCGACGTATACGTAATAGCCCGCCCCTTCTGCATCAATACACAACCCACATTAACACGAAACTAATCACAATAAATTGTGAAACCCTCTCCCTCAATCAGAAGAGTCAATATAGGAGTGTTAGTAAGAAACTCCTTGAGTTTCATAAATGTCATATGAGACTCCTCCGACCACACAAAGGGAATATCCTTGCTAGTCAACTGAGTCAAAGGAGCTGCATTAGTATAAAAGCCCTCAACAAAACGCCTGTCGTAACTTGCTAACCTTACAAAGCTATGAACCTCAGCAACTAAAGTGGTTTTGTGCCAATCCCGAAAAGCTTCAATCCTCGTCGGATCTACCCTAATACTCGCTTTGGACACCACGTGACCCATGAATGCTACAGACGCAAGCCAAAACTCGCACCTTGAGAACTTTGCATAAAGTCATTGATCTCTCAAAGTCATGAGCACTATCCTCAAATGTTGCTCATGCTCACTCCGGCTTCACGAATATACCAAGATGTCATCAATGAAGATGATAAAAAAATTAATCAAGGTATGGCCTGAACACACGTTTCAACAAGTCCATAAAGGTGGCTGGGGAATTAGTCAACTCAAAAGACATTACAAGGAACTCATAATGGCCGTAACGAGTCCTAAATGTGTTGTTAGGGATGTCTGCTGCTCTAATCCTCAACTTATGGTTCCTAGACCTCGAATAAATCTTAGAAAATATGACGGCACCCTAAAGCTGATCAAACAAATCATCCATACGAGGCATACGGTAATGGTTCTTCACTGTCACCTTATTCAGCCGCCTATAGTCAATGCACATCCTAAAAGTCCCATCCTTCTTTTGCACAAACAGAATAGGAGCACCCCAAGGAGACACACTCGGACGAATGAACCCCTTTCCTAAGAGGTCCTCTAAGTGAACACTGATCTCTTTGAACTCTGATGGAGCCATCCAATAATGAGCAATAGAAATAGGATCGGTATCGGGCTCCATATCTATGGCAAAATCAATGTCACACTCTGGGGGTAGCCCAGGGAGATCAGTAGCGAACACATATGCATACTCTCTTACCACAGTAACTGAGTCAACTGAAGGGCCCTCCTTACTCAGATCTCTGATGTGGGCCAAATAAGCTAAACACCCAGAATTAATCAACGGCCTAGCCCGAATAAAAGAGATGATCCTTGTTGGTGTGTAACTAAAAGCAGCCTGCCACAACACCAGGGGAACATCAGGCATGGATAAGGTAACAGTCTTGGCAAAGCAATCCAAGACCACATGTTGGGGGATAAAAAGTTCATTCCCAAAATTACATAAAAATCAATCATATCTACATAATAAGATCAGCTCTAGTATCATAACCATGGATAATCACTAAGCAAGATCGCAATACTTGATCCAGTACTATGAACTCACCTAATGGGGTCAAAACATGACCCGGCTCTGCCAAAGAAACCGACCTATTACCCAATGGGGGAGCAAAATAAAAATATGCATAAAATAATGTGGACCCTGGATAAGATATTACAATTGCAGGCTGATGGCCTAAGAAGAGCGTACCTGAGATGACATTGGTAGATGCCTCAGTCGTCGCCCTTGCTGAGGCTGAATAGAAATGGCCCTGAGCACCTCTGCCTTATGCACCCGGTCTATAATTGGACCTACCTCCCCGAGATCCACTGTTGGTACCCTTTCGACACTCTGGACGGTCCTAAACCTAACCACCTCCTCTAGACGAAGAAGACAAAACTTAAACTGGTCTAGTTGTAGGTGTAGCTGGTACAATCGCCCCTTGACCTCACCGGGGGCATTCTCTTTACCAATGGTCAAGAACACCACAATTATAACAACCCAAAGTTGAAAGCCCTGTAGTAACTCGACCGCGACACAAAGGAAAGGAATCTGATCCCCTCAAATTTTTGCCTTTACTATGCCCACTCTGCATATATTGGCCTCCGTCAAAAGTAGGTAATACCGCCTGAACAGGCGGACTGGTCTTACCCTGTTGGAACCTCTCAAAGGGCCTATCATATGAGTTCCTCCCCCTAGTCTGTGACTCGCTATAGCTGCTCTGGTAGAGTTCCCTATTATTGCTGCCCCCTAGGGCCTCACGATGAATATGCTCCATCGATCAGGCATGATCGACCACATCAAGAAAAGAACAGCTAGCTGAAACCATCTGCTCTGTGTCAACCCTCCAACGGTATCGCAACCCACGTACAAAACAACGAACTCTTTCTCCCTCTGTGGGAAGGATCAAAGTAGCATGGCGATACAACTCGTGGAACCTCGCCTCATACTTTGAAACAGTCATAATGCCCTTCTCCAATCTAGAAAAATGATCACGAAGCCGATCTCTGACGCTCCGTGGCATGAACATGGTCAAGAATGACTCTGAGAACTCACTCCAAGATATAGGAGGAGATCCAAATAGCCTAGACTCTCGATACGTGCGCCACTACTGCCTGGCTGGACCATAGAACTGATGAGTGGTAAAGTCAGGTCCTATCGACTCTAAAAAGGATAATGACTGTAACTGCTCCTGACAAGTGAGCTTGATTTCGTGAGCATCCTCCCCAATTAACCCTGAGCATATAGGTTGTGCTAACCTCTGAAATGCCCCGAGCATCTTATGATTCCGCAATGGCATCTCTCTAACCTCTTAGTATGGTGGGCAGCCACATGAACTAGTGGAGGCTGAACTTGCAGCACTGGTGCTTGTGCCGGTGTAGCTGGGGCTGGTGCCTGTCGCATATCCCTAATAGCTGCTAATATCTAAGTCAAGAGGGAATGCAGATCAGGTGCTGCAACTGGTGAGGTGGTGGTTGGGCAGGCCCCTGCCTCACAGGCTGTGGCAGTACATGTGTTGCATAAGGCTCCTCCTCCCTATCCGGGCATGGTGTTGAGAGGCCTTACCTCGACCTCGCGGTTGACGTCTACCCCAAGTTAAGGCTCCAGGTGCATCTCCCATGAATGAACTGCCTCGTGTGTGAGCTATCCATTAATAGATTGAAACAACTGAGATTTTGAGAAACAAACAAGACACATGCGACACGAATTTGAAACAAAATGGTTATCTTCCTAAACACATCCTGTAGCCTCCCGAAGATAATCCGCACCGATCCGCAGGACTCTGTAGGCATTAACTCTGTAAAAATTAGACCGTTGAACCTGGGGCTCTGACAAAAACTTGTCACTACCCAATTTCTCGAGCCATTAAGGTACCTACTATAATACACCTGTACGTAAGCCAAACCGTACCCCAGAAAAACATCTAATGGGTGTGAGGGTAGACACTAAAAAACACTAACAAAGTTTACTATGACAACATAAGCACACAAAAACATAAATACAATTAAGGATCCCTCCTAGAACCTGGAAGTCACTAATACAAAGCTACAAACAATACGAGTACAAGTCCCTACAGTGGATAACCGAAACTAGACTATCTCGAAAAGTAAAATACAAGTCTTTACATAAACAGATGGAAACGTAAATTGTACAAAACGTCGTGTGCTCACCCCTGTCTCCAGACCAGGAATGCTCAAAACTTGATCAACGCTTACTACCGGTGCTCGGACCTACATAATGAAAATAGATGTAGAGTGTAGCATGATTACAAAATAATAGGTACCCAGTAGGCATCATAGCCAGACTTAACAAGAAAAGTAAAGCAATATGAAATGACGGGATCACAAAACTAGAGGTCAAGAACGGAAGTCTAAGTAACACAGGAATGGACAAGAGTGTATAAAGATCTAACAAAATTAATATAAATAAGCTTACTACGCCTAACTGGACCCCCCATAAGCCCAGAATGTACACTCGTGCGCAAGTTTAAATAAAAACCCGAATGGACCCCCATAAGCCTTACGAGTACAAAAAATTACTATAACTTAAGGAGAATAGAACTCAAGGCCAAAGAACACCGAACCAAATAGTAGAATTTGACATTACGGAGGTCGAACCTTGTACAGGATGCTCACCTGAATTTCATAAGTAGCCAATTGCAAAATATGAGTAACTGAGGCCGGACCTCTAACCGGATGCTCTACATACTAGAGGCCGGACCTCTAACCGGATGCTCTGCATAAGTATGTGGATGGTCGAGGCCAGACCTTAAATCTGTATACCCGACAAAGATGTCGATATATATGATAAAAGATTATTTATCTATCCATAATCATAAATACCAGTGGAACACCATCCACACTTAGCTACCAATGTAAGTCCTTGAAGCTAAAATGAAAGTCAACTTTGAATCACGGAGTGGAATTCATTGTCACTGACGTAACTCGAGAAGTTGTAACATCGATGAAATAAGAATACCTATCGCTGGAGCGAGCTCATCGTCTAGTTACTATCGAACTCAAGTCTGCTACACCAGTCTACAAGGATTTAAGCTGACGTCGGGGCTAAAGTATGTCCTACCAACTTTGAATCGTGCATCACTAAGGAAAACCCTACTCAAACCTAAACTAAGGCCCAACATACTTCTGATAACCAGTATTCAAACATACAAGTAATCCATATATCAAAGAAGGTCATTTAATAACTATACACATGCTCACAGTTACCCGATAATTCTTAGATTAAGGTAGAAAATATGATTTTTAACACCTATGCATGATCCAATAACTACCCAACCCCCATCCTAACTAATCAACATTCATTCACATGTTCGAGTTCAATCTTAGAAGGGAAATCGTAGCCTACCTGAATGCAGATCTGGCGCGCTCCAAAAATCACTTCCCAGATCTTTTACTTTCAGAAAGGCCTCAAAATGTTGATACACTATCAAAAATAGAGTCACTATGTTGTTACGGTCATTTAAATACTAAAATTGCAAGAATCCGAGACGGGTCAATTTCGTGGTATAAATGGAAAAAGTGGAGTCCGCGTAAAGGAATCCACAATTAACCCCAAATAATTTTCCTAAACTACTCTCGAAACTTGTTTAATAGAATGAAACACAATTTGGGAGTTCCCAACGTGAACATGCAACCAAAACCCGAATTCTACCCTAAAAATCAGCAACAATGGCAACAACTATTTACAAGAATTTACCAAAAATGAAGGTCCAACAGCCAAAACCAGTCTCACCACGATGATCCTCACTAAAACCTCCACTATATAGGCTCTTGAATCACTAGATTTGGACCTAAGTTGGCCAAGAAATAACCTTCTAAAAGATTCCCAAAAGTTGAGATTTTAAATGAGCTATGGCAGCAGTTATAACACAAAATTCACCTCAAATCAGGTCCCCAAATCAGATTCCAAGCTCACCAATGCGTTGCCCTCAAAAAAACTCACAACTTAGCCTTTTGAATAGCCCAATTGGGATTTTACAGCTCACTATATAAAAATTTTAAAGTAAAACATAAAGGGTGAAAATTGGGCTTTTATAAGGACAAAGCTGGTCGCTAATAAACACTAAAAATATGGTCGTTAAAACCCCAAATTCTGGTCGTTAAAGTTCTACACCAGATTTCACTTTTGTTTAATTTCTTTAAAGTCTCCGGCGGGTGCTCGGAATCCGTTTGGAACCTGATAAAAATATAAAAGATATTCTACCCTACAAAAGTCGACGTTCCAAATTCAATGGCGCTGTTGAAATTTCCATCAGAGGTCATCTTGATAAAATGTGGGTCCCACTTCCAGTGACAATTTTAAGTCAATAATAGCAAAAGGGATCAGAAAAATATCAAAAACCTCAGAACATGAAAGAAGGGTCAAACTAGACCAAACTCGACATTCCGGAGCTAGGCGCGCTAACATAATTCTCACCCGAGCGCATTTGCTCACCATGTTGACCAAAGTCAAACTTAGCATTTAACATAAAGTTAAAATGCCTAATCACACCAACTCACAAAGAAAACTTCAGGAGTCATGTTGACAATGCTACCAGCCTAAAATGACCCTTCAAAAACCGATGGAATCGTCAGAATTGGATTCTAATGTAATCTTCTTGAGCTTTTGATCGAAAATTATTGTTCAAGGTTCATAAGTTCCAAAAATACTAAAGCTCACACAATAACCAAATGAATGACCAAGTGACCGATCAGTCAGTCCCAGCAAGTCACAAATGACTTCAGATCGCTATAGGAATGCTCTAAACGATGCACAGAAGATAAAACACTACAAATGACAAGAAGGGTCATTACAAATGGATAGATAGCACCACATACAACCATCTACCCTAAGCAGTACGTTATATTATAAGACTTAGTTCATTCATTTCTTTTGTGAGGGATACCTTAGATGACATAGACCATGAGAGCTAGACATGGAATCCCGATATTAACCCCTATCGAATGAGGCATCCTCACTTTCCTGAGTAGGGTCATTCTGTTAGCTTTTACATAGCTTTACCAATAGATACACCTATGCGGGCACATAATTAAGTGATAAGGAGATTGCTACTAAGTAACTCATTCTGTACTAATGAGGAGATTCATCTTAAGCGGTACATTGGAACACAGCCACTCAACTCACAAAGTGTAACCACCTCTTTTTCATATCCTCTCTGTGCTAGCCATAACCCCCATAGATTCTAAACACTATACATTGTTGGCTAAGGATAACTACTGACCACCACATCTCAACTCACGAAGGCCATTTATCTTCCGACCTATCTTAGAAAGATCTTAGGATGTAGTGAGGTTTCTACTAAACACCTCATCTCTACTCACGAAAAGTGTCCACCTCAAAAATCCTCTATTTAAATGTGTGTGTACATGTGAGCATACCTTGTACATAAACATCATTTCATTTACATTAACTTGTTTACATGCTTTAGACATACCTTCATCAAATCACACACTTTACATGCTTCACATAATCATATAATTCTTTTAGACATTCTGTAGGTGAAACATGCAATCCAAACATCATAATACATAACACAAGAACCATCTTCATTATAAATTCATTTCAGATATTTGTCCATAGAATCCACACTCACAAATCATACTAAATAATATCAAGTTCATCAAATAAACACCACCACCAAGAAGGTGGACCATACAACTTAAGAACAATTTAAAATAAGAATCATACAATATAAGCAACTCACCATATAATCAATTCATCACCAAATATATCCAATTTCTGAATATTTAATAATAATAATTCTCTTAGGTAAGTAGCTTAATCATAACACAAGAAAAACAAAGTTCATACCCTACATAAACATGCTTATTTAATCCATTTCTTAAGATAAAAGCTTGAAATGTGGATAAACATTAGTTCATTAGGATTTTGAAATTAAAATAATCAATTAATACTAGAAAAAACACATTTGAGTCATTAAAAATCTTTAACAAGAAGTACCATTCTTAAAATCAAAGATAGAAGAAATTAGAGTTTGAAAACCCGTTTTCAAATCTTTTGGAAATGACTCCTTAAAAGGAACAGGGTTAAAGGATGGATACCATAACTCAATGATATGGAAAACCCACTAATTTTGGTGAATAAACGAGTCCAAACCAGCCCTAATTTCCCTCCTTGAGTCTTAACTTTAAAGGTTCCTTTGAGAGAGTTTTCTTTAGAGAAGGAGTTTGAATATTTGAAGTGAGGAGTATTTTGTAGCTCGTGGATTTAAAACAAATCTAATATAACTTTAAAACCTAAAAATAACTTCCTAGAGTCATAAAATACTTGGGGTAAATTTATCAAACATCCCAAGACTTCACAGGAAAGGAAAAACTTTTGGGACAATCTCCATCAACGTACAAACCAACGTACCATATGTCAAAGGACAGACCGTTGGTAGTGTATCGTTGGTTGAGATTTATCTCCATTTGGATCCTTTAGAACTGAGCTTGCATGTCCAATAACGTCCATGGTCGACGTACCGTCTGTTTACCAACGGATAGTCCCTTGTGTCGTCGTTTGGTCACCGCTTTGGAAACTATTCTCCAAGAGGTGTGGTCCTCTTCTAGGCCTCCCCGTAGGTCCTAGATGAATTTGTAACGAAAAGTTAAACCCCTAATCATAGTCGTATAGGTCTTAGTCATATCTTACATCAATTTCTAGCAAAACGAACACGTAAAAGTCACTCAAACACATCAATACACACAAGCTCTATCTAAGGCACTCCTTTCGAATGTCATGGACATTCTCAAATGTTTGACCTCCGAACATAACCAAACTTCACACACTACCTAAGGAAACTAATTTTACTCAATTTAACTTAAAAAAATTCACTCAATAAGCATTCATTAATCTCTAGTTCACCTTAGTTTATTTTAGGGTGTTAAATCCTCCCCCACTTAGAGTAACATTCGTCCTCGTATGACACAAAAACTTTAAGACCAACAAGGACTCATTTATAATAAAGTAACACACTAAATTCAAGTCTAAAACATTCAGAATCAAAGAATCTACTAACAGGGAGCACAATTTCACACTTTCAAACACTTCGCAACATTAGAACTTAAGCAAAACCTTATGAGTTAAAAATTCAACCTTTTGATTCTTCTATGGATGAAATAAATTATTAAACATTAAAAATACTCATATAAAACATTTTACACACTTTGAAACTTCAATTAAAGACAAAAAAAGTTCTTAAAAAATGAGAACTTTTACAGTGAGCATTCACTATTCACATGCCAAAAAATTCAAAATTTCATTCTTTGAGAAATTCAACAAGATGGAATTATTATATGAAGTATAAAACTATGTAAAATCATTTCATAACATAAAATCAACAATAATAAGAGTTAAAACTTACCAAGACCATCAACTCCGGATTAGTTATCTTTCCTAGCTCCCATCCCATAGGAAGGGTTCTTGTTTGGAGCATTAGGATCTAGGGAAGCTTGATTGATCTATTTCCCTCTTTCTTTGACTTGAGGGAAGTCCATAATATTTTTTACCTTTTTACGACATGCAAATCAACAAACCTTTCCGGCAAGACAGCTACCCGAATGTTGCTTCCCACAAGTAGGGCACCTAGTTCTCGTAGAAGAATTGCCACCACCTTGAGAATTTTTGATTGGAGACTTATCTTGGTTTCCCATGGAAGAATAATGGTCATAGAACGTTTTCCTAGATTTTTGGTGACTAGAATAATCCAACCTACGCCTCTTACCCTCTTTCCTTATCTCCCTAATTTTTGACTGCTCTATTTTTTGTGCATAGATCATGAGCCTAGAAATATCCATATCGTTAAGAAGCATTAACGTAAGGAACTCTTTATCCACCAATATAGAACACCAATCACAAATTTTTTCATCCTAGACTTAGGGTTGCCTACAATGTTTGGGGCATACTTAGAGAGTTTTGGTGAATTTGAGATACTACTCTTGCACACTCATTTCCCCTTGACGAAGGTTCATGAATTCAACCCATATTCTTCTCCCTCTACTCTAGGGGAAAAGAATCTACCTAGGAAAGACTATTTGAATTGCTCCCAATCAACCAGAACTCTCTCCAAGGGTCTCTCAACCCTCTATTTCCCATACCACACTTGAGCCACATCTTTGAGTTGATAAGCGGCTTAGTCAGGTTTGTCCCTAGGGGTCACACCCATAGCATCTACCACTTTGAAAATCTCATCTTTGAAACCATGTGGATCTTCATCCACCTTAGTGCCATAGAAAGTAGAAGGGTTCATCCTCAAGAAATTTCTTAATATTTCATCATAATAATTCCCTTAGGGCAGTGGCTAAATCATTGTAACAACTATAGGAAACCAAAGATCATACCCTACTTAAATATGTTCATTTAACCTATTTCTTAAGCTAAAAGTTTAACATATGCATAAACATGATTTCATCATAGTTTTGACATTAAATTCATAAATTAATACTAGGATAAAATCAGTTCAAATCATTAAATTACTTTTACAAGAAGACACACGCTTAAAATCAAAGATAGAAGAAAATTCACTTTGAAAACCCTGTTTGAAATCTATTGGAAATGACTCCTTGAATGGAAGAGGGTTCAAGGATGGATACCATACCTTAATGAGAAGGAAAACCCACTAAATATAGTTAAGAAACACATCAAAACTATTACTTTTTGCCCTCCTTAAGTCTTAGCTCCAATGATGCCTTTGAGAGAGTTTTGTTTAGATATGGAGTTTGAATATTTTAAATGAGGGGTCCTGCCTAGGTCTAGGACTTAAAATAATATAATAAAACTTAAAAACCCTAAATATAACTTGATAGGGTAATAAAAGACTTGGGGTGAATTTACTAAACACCCCGAACACTTCATAAGAAAGGGACAACTTTTGGGGTAGTATCCATCGACGGACAAATCAACGTACCATTGGTCAAAGGACAGACCATTGGTGGG
The DNA here is from genome assembly GCF_036512215.1 of Solanum lycopersicum. Classification (NCBI taxonomy): domain Eukaryota; kingdom Viridiplantae; phylum Streptophyta; class Magnoliopsida; order Solanales; family Solanaceae; genus Solanum; species Solanum lycopersicum. The sequence goes on from NC_090806.1 coordinate 19,601,127, forward strand.
GTTTCGTTGGTTGAGACTTAGATCATTTTGACACTGTCCAGCTGAATTTGGTGTTCCGATCAACTCCTATGGTCGACGGACCGTTGGTTGCCCAACGGACCGTCCCTTGGGTCGTCGTTTGATTACTCCTTTGGCAGCTCGTTGCCAAGAAGTGAGGTCCTCTCCTAGGGCCCCTCGTAGTTCCTTGTAGGATTCATGCCCGAAGGTTAAACCCTGAAACAAAGTATTCTATTTCTTAGTAAAATCCCACAACAATTTTAGGCAAAACAAATAGGTAAAACTCAAACGTATCAATACACGCAAACGCTATCTAAGGCATACCTTTCGAATTAATGGACATTCTTGGACGTTTGACCTCGAAACTTAAAAAAACATCACACACTTCCTATGAACACTAATATAACTCATTTAACTGAAAATTCACTCAATAAAAAATCAACAAGCTCTAGTTCACCTTAGTTCATTTTAGGGCATTAAAACTTCCATTTTCCATTTTCCTTTAGGGAAACTATAGCCTAAACTGACACTAAGACCATGCGTGCTACATGGACTTTGTTGTCGTATAGACTTAAACTAATGTAATATGTTCTTACCTAGCCAAGGTAGAACATTAACACATTCTATCATACATAGTTAATTCACATGCTCGATCCTATGTGGCAAGCATAGTTTATGGAAGTAAGAGATATAATGAACCTCTACATGCCCATTAGCACTGAAGCCTCAACTCATGAGAAACCATGGGTGAATCTTCCTCATGGAATGTATTCACCTCATATGGAACAAGAGGTCAATTTCCCTCCAAGGGAAGTCAACACATTATGGTGACCCAAATGGTGAATCTTTCTCCAAGGGAAGTCAAAACTTCTAATTGTCAAGCTCACTCGGTGCTAAGATAATTTCCCTTTATTTAAAAGCCTTTATTACTTTCCTTCATAAAACATAGGCTTAGGATATTCATTCCTTATATGCTTATAGAATATTCATACACCTAACTAGTTTTAGGGTACATATGAGCACACCTTTCCACTCTATTGACTAGATCATCATACATGTGTGTGTGTGTACTTGTATGTGGGCAAACCTTTCACTTAAAACATAAATGACACACATGTTTATATATCAATGCACAAGTCCATAGGTATAACTATATGAGCAATACTTTAATATGAACACTCCAAGACACAATGCAAATTCATATTTCCTCGTATCATATACTTGACATGATAGCATGTAAGTCATATTCATAACATGTTCATATAACCCTATGCATGTACTCTGAAGACCAACCGAGGAACTACCCTATCAAGGCACACATTTTAAATGCATAGAAAAGATTCCATACCCTTGCGTATAATAATAGTACACTTATCGAGTCATTCTAGTGAATGATGCATCACACAAAATTATAGAGAAGTTACCATTGCAAAAAGACTCATTTATTGAACACATACAACATTCTTACAGTGAGCTCTAGTCTTGATGCACCTATTTTAGATTTAGCTCACACATATCATTATAGCACCTCATTATAGGCATGAAGTACACAAAAACTTAACATAACCATTTACATTCTCATGACATTAGCAACACAACCTAGATTATAGTTAAAATAGGAAAGTAGGCAGAGGCTTCACATAGGGTGATTCATCACCTAGACACATTCATAGTATAATTTACTTCAAGGCCATGATAAAATCATATATATATATATATAGGCAATAAAATAAATACTGCCACCATAAGTTGACCATACCACATGATGCCATACAAGGCATCATCAAGAATACTATAGAGAAGTAGAAGAGTAGAGAAGTTATTATCGATCCTTTAGCCTTTGGTCATCATTGACCATTACTACTCTTTCATAAACCATTCAAGCATATGAAAATAGGTAAACTACAATAATCGTATATGAAGTCATGCATAAGCTACTACAAGACCAAGATACAAACTAGTACGACGTATCACCTATATACTAGAATGAAGGATATACATCTTTAACCAAATTCACATGCATTGATATTCAATAACAATTTTAAAAAAAAAATAAATGTAGGTAAGTAGATGATGGGATAATTACTCAAACGAAATCATGCTTCATATACTCTACCATTGAGATCACATCATATGCAATATATTATCAATATGCAGGCTAGAAGAATCTAGATCAATTTATACCAAGTCTTTGTACTATGATAATAAAAGATCCATACACACAATTCTTCAATGATATTTTCTTAATCGATGTCCTACAACAATTGTCATGAAGTCGAGATTAAAGTGAGCACACTATAATAGGAAACCATGGAAGATAGAAGAACATAGGATAATCAAACCTTGATCCACGTGGATCACTTACATAAAAATTTATCAATATCATTCAATTAAGGTAGATACAATTATCCCTACAGAATTGATTCCCACATTTATGCATAAATAGAGAAAGGATATAGTAAACACATATAGACATAGGCTATACTTACTCAAAACTATATATATTGATCCACATGGATCATTCATCAACAATTAACCATCAATATACATAATAAAAGTAATACATAAACAATTCAATGTAATAGAATCACAAATCCACCAATAACAAGCAACGATCACAACGCCCATACATGGGCTAAATTGAGATTGGGAAGGACATGGCTTAGCAATGCAATTGTATTGAAATTCATGGTAAAATAATACATTATCATAAATTTATCATGATTAAGCCTTTGAATATATTTTAAGAAAGAAACCATGGCTAAATTGAAGAAGAAGTTTAATCATGAAATATGTTTTAAAACTTTGAGATTAACTCTCTAGATGAAAGGATAACTAGACACCGTGGTTTTAGGTACCGATACACTGTTGAGCAAGATTGTTCTATCCTGCAATGATATATTCCGTTAACCTCGGGTACTTGAGGGTAATAATTAACATAAGTGTATGTTGTGCATTCAGTGGGTGTGATTTTATTTATTTAAGAAAGATGTTTTTAAATTGTTTCTTTTTAGATCCTAATTCTATGTTCTCTACTAGTTTTAATTTCTAGTTTTAAAAGTACTCTTTAAACTTTGTTATTTTCTTACATTATTAGCAAGGATATCTAATTACCTCAGCAAGAGCCTTATATGATGTATATTGACTTCAAATAGTTAAAATATTTTTTCTAGACCTAACATAATGTAAGTAAATTAGTTTGGAAGTGTTAGTACATAAACATCAAGAAATGGTCATGACGTTCGAAAACTATTGAAATTTAATTAGTGTGTTCTTAGGTTTTTTCTAGGGATTTTAAGTGTTGTATGATGACTAAATCTCGTGATAAGATTTTATATAGTTAAAACGACATGTTTATGGTCCAAATGTCCTAGTACGACCCAAAGGACCACTCTAAGGGTTCTTGTGAAGGACCCAACTCTTCGCATAAAAATTCATCAAATGAGAACATCACTTATGAAGCCCATCACTCCACCTACGTCTTGTAAGTTGGTACCGTGGGTTGAGACATAATCTCCCACTAGGATCTTCCCCTTTACTACACTATAAATCAATTGACGGCACATGGACGAGCAAAAGTCCATCTACGGTCGTATGAGGAGGCTTGTACGTGGTGCAACTTTATGGATTTTTTGTGTTTAAGTTATAGGTTCCATTTAAAGTAAGTTAAGTATGTAGGGGTTATTGTGGGTTGTTATTTATTATATATCGTGGCTTACAATATTTTCAATGAATTTTACTGAAGACATGTGTGTGTCTAGAGACTTTTTATAGTTGTTTTAACAAGTTTAGTGTTCTATTTTGTAAGAAAGATGTTTAGGTTGAAAACCCATAAGTCAACCTAAAAAAGTATAGGAGTCAACCTACGAAGGCCATCACGGGCCTTTCGTTAAATTGATGGACCGTAGGTGGACACCATCGATGGGTAGTTTATGCTAGGGATAAGATAAGGGAAATCTTAAAATGTGTGGAAAAATGATAGAAAACGATGCTCCATTGATTCATCGACGGATCATACAAGAGAAACATCAATTAGTTCAGAGAATGTTCGAGTACTCGACTTTCCAAAATGCTAAGTGTGAAACGATGGTGGTGCATCGATAGATCGTAGATGGATCGACGGACCGTATTGTTGATCTGTCATTTGATTTAGAGAAGGTGAGAAATAATTCCAAGTAAAGATTGATGGAGGCAGTTGATGAACAATCGATTAATTAAAGGTCTGTTAGTGAGATCATCGATTGAACAAGTATTTTTGTACATAAGTTTCGTTATTTCAGTTGCTTTTTCTTTAGGACTATGTTTTCAATAAATAAGGGATTAAAACCTCATTTTGGTGATCGCTAATATTAATATTTTCTTTTTTGTTTTGGAGATTGTTGGTTGAAAACTTTGGGCAATTAATCAATTTTAAGATTTGGTTTGAAGATTTTTCTTGCAATTTGAAGTTGAATTTCTTATTTTCTACATTCTGTTAAGAAAGTTCACAATTTCTTCATTCAATATTATGAATTCTGATCTTACTAGTATTTGTAAGTAAAACCACAACTAGGTTTGTGTGAACCATGGTTAATTAACAAAGCAATCCTACTAATTAGATCCCAGAAAATCTGGGTGATGGAGTAGACCAGTAACCTCCATTACCAGTTGAGGAACACAATCAAACACGAAGTTTGACAAACTAAGAGACACTGTGAGAATGCAACATCCACAATCCCTATGACTTAGGATTATTATAGGGGCCACGTGAACATTGCAAATTTGGATGGACCCTTTGTCCTACCCCTCTGCCACCTGGACAAACATTTGTGTTGAGGAGTAGCTTGATATCGATGCTCACCGCGAAGGGTTTATGTTTAGGACTCCCATTGGAGAACCCACATTCCTATATAGCCAAACAAATATATGTGTGCTAAAGTTGTGTGGGTAGACATTACCTTGATATGAATGTGATTGGGTTACGAGTGTTTCCTCTATCACAGACAAGAGATGCTGCCATATGGTTTGTTGAGCTACCCTACAACTGTGTCTACACTTGCGATAAGTTAAGAGACGTGTTCTTAGTGAGGTACTATCCAGTGTACAAGAAGATCAACCACAGGGATAAGGTGAAGAGTTTTATGGCATTACATGGAGATTTTGTGAGTAGTTCTTCGGTTAGGTTTACTTTATTTATGAGAGGAGTCCCAAATAACTGCATTGATGATGCGTTTCTAAAATTTTACTTCTAAATAGGTCAAGATGATAACAAAAATGGAGTGCTCGATACTACTGCGGCTGGTTTCTACGTAGCATATACTGATATTGTAGAAAAGTTGGAGATGATATCTTGCGACAACAAGGCTTGAGCACTAGCGAATCATATAGTAGTAGAAAATCCTTTGTGCTTCAATCTATAAACAACCCAATTGCATATAAGATTCTTCAAGAAATTGCAGAGATGAGAGCCGAGTTAAAGGTTGGTCTTGTAACATGTGTGCAGAGCTGCAAAGAAGGTAAATTTAGTGAATCGATTTAATAAACCACCATCGACGGTAGATGTGTACTACTATGAAGAGTATGCCTATGCAATGAATGGTTTGATAGGGGGTTTCTGACAAAACGCCCAAGTCTCCTATAAAGAGAATTGTCGCCAATGTAAAGGAAACCAATGTCGAAACTATGGTGACTAGAACCAATTGGTCAATATTCAAAGATGGAAACTACAACCGTAACAACATTTTTAACCGCAATAACAATGGTAACATAAATAATTTTATTCGGACATATGTTCCCTCTCAAAATCTGGAAGTGCTCCTATGGACTGTGGAGGTATTATGGCGCAACATGAAGATATGCTAAAAAATATGATGATTAGGTTTGATACTAGTGATTAGAATGTCAAGGAGATGAGAGGCTATTTAGCAAAGATTAGACAGAAGGTGGATGAAGATGCGGTTTTGATTATGCTTCTTTAGTTACAGATGGCTCAGTTATATTCAATTGTGAACCCATGCCAACCTTTCACTCTTCTTAGAAACACTATTAATAATCTTAAAAATGATGGGAGTTTCATGGAAGCCACTACTCGAGGGGGTATGTAGACCATTGATCACCAATGTCGTCTATATTATAGGTGATATTAGTAAAGACGCAGAGGTAGTAGAATCTTAGGGAGACTTGGTGGACAAAACAGCAGTAGAAGCAGAGCAATTTCAAAAGATGGTCCCCTGCCCTATGACTCTACGACCATTCAATAAGATATTTATGAAGAATTCTTAATATTCTAAATACCGATGATTTATTACTATGTTGAAACAACATTCCATCAATGTCTCTTTGATAGAATCTCTTGAACAAATGTTCGACTATGCCAATTTTATGAAGATTGTGATAACTAAGAAGATATCAGTGAGTTTTTATGATTATGATAGAATCCATGATTGTAGTGTCACTGCTACAAAGTCTCTTGTGGAAAATAAGGAAGATCCGAGCGTTTTCACCATCCCATGTACTATATGTTACTACACATTGCTATCTCACTATGTGATCATGGTTGAGAATAAACCTCATGCCACTATCCATCTATAAAAGGTTAGCTTTAGGGGACACAAACTGTGATACAATTATTGAATGCCGATAAAACTCTGAAGAGGCCCATTGGTATATTCTATAACATGTTTGTCAAAGTGAAGTCATTTATATTTTTTAGATAAATTTATGATTCTTGACTGTGATGTTGACTTTCAGTTCCCTATTATTCCAAGAAGACCATTACAATCCACTGGGCGTGCATTAGTCCACATGGAAGAGGGGAAAATGAAATTGAAGTTGAATAATAAAGAACAAAATTTCAATATATATAGTTCCATGAAGCATATTGGTGAGATCCAAAACCTATCTGTTATATCTACATGGTTATGAGTGTATCTAAGGTGTAAGTAAAGAGCAAGTAGGTGTCGAGGCCCCAACAGCAGTGATAATTAATTTTTACAGTGATGTTATGGAAGAGTAGTGTTTGTTGGTGGCTACACTTGAACAAAATAACAATCGGTCCAAGCCGAAAAAAATAGTGATAGATATCAATCATCGGGAATATCCTACTACAAAACCATATATAAAGGAGGCCTCTAAATTAGATGTTAAGGCTCTACCACCTTTTCTGTGGTATGTGTTCTTGGGTAGAGATGACATTTTTCCAGTGATAATTGCAGCAGATTTGGATGAACGACAAGTAGATGGCTTAGTGGTTATATTGAAGTGGTTCAAATAACCCATTTGTTGGACTATTGCGAACATTATTTGGATTCCCACGGTATTTTCTACTACAAAATCCAAACCATGCTTTATCACAAACAAAGTACTGAGCACCAAAGAAGGTTGAATCCACTAATGCAAGAGGTAGTAAAAGAGGATATCATCAAATGGTTGGATGCCGCTGTAATACCTTGAAAATAACATAGGTGAATCTAGATCCTAACATGTTTTTCATAATGGTCTAAGGTCCTAAATGTGTCGAAATTGTGGTATTGAGGGAGTGTCTAGATTTTTAAGTGCATTAGAAGTAAAACGTCAGGGGATGACAAGGGCATTTGACGCTAAGTCACCTATGTGCCTCATGTGTGGTTATGTGCCTATATATGTATTTTATGAGTTAATGAGGTTCTTATTTGAGTTATTATAGTTCTTATAGGCTTCATGTGATGTTTCATAATGTTTTGGAGGTCAAACATCCAAAAACATCCATGACGTTCGAAAAGTTTTCCTTCAAATGACCTTTTGTGTCTTGGCATGTTTCGTTAAGTTTAACGTGTTCCTTTCTGATGAAATTGATGTGTAGGTCCTAAACTCGTATGCAAACATATTTGGGTTGGAAACGCTGGGCAAACATGCCCAAGGACTATGCAAGAGTCCTTGAGGAAGGACCCATGTTGGTGGCCGAAATTGCCCAATGTAGTCTCACCTACAAATGGCAAATGACGGCCATCGATTGTATGACGCCAAGTAGGTGTTATATGTCGATTGGTCAGCATTCCTATGAAACTTACTATTATGTCTAGGGGTAAAGTGGTAAATTTACCCCACGTCCAAATAAGAGAAAGTGTGGTTACTTAAGGTTATTTTGCGTAATGCAAACATTTTTATAAGCCTTTAACACTTAGAAGATTTCACTCTGCAAAATCTAAACCCAAATTCTCTTAGAAATTCTCTAGAACTCCATTGAATTCAAAAATCTAGGAAAATATTTGATTGTAGAATTGAGTACAGATTCTTCATTACATTGGTTGATTAACATCAGTGAAGTATGGTTTTTTTATAATTAAAATTCTATTCATCAAGGATCCTAACATTTAAAGAGTTTTCTAAAGGTTTGAAATAAGAACTTGTAATATTTTATGATCTATCAATTTTTTCTTGCATTAAAGGTTTTAAAGAATTGTGTATTGATCTCATTGTATTTAACTATATGATTCTAACTCAATGAGCCTATGAACCCACGGAATTGATGAACCATAGTTTTTGACTACTCTATGGGTTAAGTAATGCTTATGAATTCTAGTGTAGTTTTCTATGGGCTATTGAATAATGTATGAATTGTATTAAATTTATGTATAGGTTGTATTATATTGATAAATATATATTGAATTGACCTAGATTGATTGATTTTTATTGTTTACGTATTGAGTTGTTGTTCATGTCCATGATGTAAGAACCTTATGGTTTTGAATTGATATATTTAGCATTGGATTGAAGTTTTGAGAATGGATTGGTTGTACGCTACCCTAATTCTCTTTATTCTATGTTAATTAGAGTTCAATTATGTTTTATGGTCCACATATGTGGCGGTGCAATGTGCTTTACTTGCAATTGGTGTGGCCATGTCGGCGTTGCTTTATGTTATTATGATTACTTGTGTAGTTGATCTATGTGAAGTATGAGCATATCTATCTACATGTGACTTAATGTTAAAGTACGTGTTTCTTCTATGTATATTAGGAGATCATGTTAAACTATGACTATGTGTTCATGTGCGTAGTCTTAGTAGAGTTGACGCATGACTGTTCCTACTTGACTATATGGGTCAATGATGGTTATAATGTTGATGTTATAGTATTGTATAAGATTAAATGTAAGTGTTTCAAAGAATGATATGATTTATTTAATAAACATAAGTATGTTGTGTCTTTTTTGGTAGACTTGTGTCCCTTATTTGATACATATATGAATCATATTTGAATTTGAGATGTCTTGACTAGGTAAGGGTAGTGCACCCTTTTCATGTATGAATGAATGATATGTGAGACCTTAAATGATGTTACGAAGGTCATGTACATAGAACCTTAAACCTATTGGTTAGGTTATGAACAATGGTATCCTTTTTGTAATGAATGATTTACTTAGCGTTTATTTGATGGAGAGACAATATATTATCCTTAGGAAAGTCATTATGAGATATCTATGTCTCCATTGTAAGGTATCTTTAGTGGAAATCATTGGTAGTCAAATATAATTACGTTATGAACTTGATATGAAACCGAATTTTTTGAACCTTTAATGTAAATTACTCTATGAGAAAAAAGGCTAGCACCGATTGAGTATGGTATTGGAAGTAGGTCTACTTGAAAATGAGACAACAGTGTAATGTAGCTCTACCTAATAATGAGATTAGAGTATGTAAAAGTCCTTCATACTCCTTAAACATGTGCCTACATGGAATGTGTCTGAGTTCTATCTTTGACAAGTAGAACACCCTCATCAGAGTAGGTTAGAACTTCCGATTCTATATTTAGTTATCATGGTCCATGTTTTTTATTTCATTTTCTTATCATAAGGGACACATATTAGTATTAAAGAAGTTCTATGAAGTTTAGGTAGCTTTTTGGGTCACCATCTAGACATTTCGCAATAAGCGTTGAACGTGTTAGTTAATGTCCCTAGGTCCTGTCCAATAATATTCATTTAATGTCCTCATTTGATGAATGAGTAATAAATGAAATAAGGAATGCAATGACTTATGTAAAGAAAGCATGTTAAATGAATAAGTACTTATCCAGAGTAGTTAAGGGTTGTCTACTTAAGGTGTAAAGCGGACATAAGAATAGCCACTTTGTATTACCCAGATAAGTCTTTAAATGACAAAAGTTAGGGAAGTTGGTTCTTTATATAGACATGATCCAAATTTAGGTAGTCTTAAGGATTACTTAGGTAATCTTGAAGAGGTCAATCATGGACATTATCTTCTTGATTTACATAAGTCTTTTGATAACCTTTTGAAGGGAGAATGTCATAGGATATGTGTGTTGTTGTATAAAGAGAGAATGATCTTTTCCTAGGTAATCTAAGGATCTCATAAGTGTGTGTGAAAGGGATTTTATAGGCCGTCACTTACAAAACCCACTCAATTAAGACTTAAAATCACCTTTCGTAGGACAATCTAATGTTCATATGTTTGTTGTATTGTAAGTGTGTGTTGATCTCATTATAGGTGAACTTAAGGATAATTTAAGTGTGCCTCGAGATGATGTATGGGAGGTCTTTCTTTGTCTTTGTTAAGTGAGTATTTGGATAGATTTTAGATAGAGGATTACATGGTAGGAGGTGTCTAAAGTGAAGTTAAGAAAATTCACTATAACAGTGAAGTAGTTCACTGTACGGTAAACTAGTTAACTTGAAAGTAGTTCTTAAAAATGTCATAAAAAAAGTAAGTGATTTCTTATGTGTTTTTAAATTGATAGAGGTAGTTAATATGATTATATTATGATATTTAAATATAAAAAATGCATATTTCCAATAAATGTCTATTTTCATGATTTTATGCATTATGTCATAATGCATGTGGTTGTACTAATTCCATGTTTTTATTATCTCAAAAGAGAGTCATCGGTGAAGGTTCTTTTTGAGAGGCAAGTTTGGATTAGATGTTCGTTCAAGAAATTTGAAGTATGTACTCATTTGACTCGAGGGCATAGATGTCATTTAATTTCTTTATCGATGTATTGTAATAGAGTAACTATTAAAATATTCCTGTTGTGTATGGGTCGTGTCACAATGTCTTGTGCCTAGGAATTTATGAAATGACACTTAGTACTTCTTATATGTTTTATATGAAAGAGATTTTAAAGAATTATATAATGTTTGTGAAATGTTTTAAATCCGCACTACTTTTCCAATTTTTATATACGATGAACGATACGAAATGGTTTGTACAAGAACTCTGAGTGGTCGAGAGTGTCATATCTTCTATGGTGTTGTCTTGGGATGTGATAAGCTTTGTATAAGATCATAGGTTTTGAAATTTGTCTTAGGAATCAAAAATTCTCATCAAGTCACGTCTAGTAGAGTCTTCACTATTGTTGAGAGTTGCAACACATCTATGGGTGAGAGGCTATAGGACGTTAGAGTTTTCCTTCTTTTCTACTCCTATGTCATTCCGTCGTGTAATTTTTTTATGAGTATTCTTTTATAATTATTTTCCTTGTGTTTTTAGGAAGATAAGTACGAGGAGGACACTCACAAGTAGGCTGAGGAGAATGATGCGAATGAGGGATTCCTTCTCAAGTTGAGAAAGTTTAGCAAGTTGCTCAAGGTGATCAAGCCTTTATTCGAGGTCAAGGTAACGAGGTTCCGTTAGTTCCCCCAGAAATGAGTAATGGGGAGATTAGAGAGGCTTTACTTACTTTAGCTCGAGTTTTGGCTACCCATCTGAATATGGGTTTGGCAACGAGAATGAATGTTTTGTACGGTAAATTAACATCTAGATTGAGAGATTTCTTGAGGATGAATCTTCCTACATTTATTGTCTCTAAGGTAGTAGAGGATCCCCAACAGTTCCTAGTTGGTGTGTATAGGGTGTTGAGTGTCATGGTGGTGACATCTAGGGAGAAGGCGGAGTGTTCTTCGTATCAAATTATGGAGGTTACTTAAGTGTAGTACCCCTAATGGAAAGATAATAGGCCGGTTGATTCGGGTCGGATTAAGGGGGAAGAATTTAAGGAAGCTTTTCTAAGGAGAACATTCTACATGTGAGGGGGAAGGTGAAGATTTGGAGGCTCATTAACCTTATCCAAGGTAAGGGAAATTTGAAGAACCCAAACTAAGGAGAAGTGCAAGGATATCGAAGAGGAGTATGAGCATTTAGAATAAGGGCAAAGTCAATATGAAAGGTCAAGTTATATATAAAAAGAGAGCCCTAAATAAAGATGGAGCTAGTGTTTCTAAAGAGAAGCTTGAGATAGGTAGTAGTTCTCAAATTATTAAACCTACTTTTTATATACGTCCAGCCCTGTATTGTAATTTTATATCTATAGGTTGAAGAGTAACTTAAGCGTGCAAAATCATAAAAAGTAAAATGACTAACTACGAATAAAATAATATATTCAACTCGCCATAAAATAGGCAAATTATGTCTTTAAAATTTTTTATAAAATTAATGAACAAACTTCTAAAACTGTATTGTCTATTTTTGAAGGCTATAATTGACAAAGATAGAAGTCGAGAAAATACCAAAGATATCCTAACAGCTGATATAACTGAAAGTACAAAACCCTCTAGAAATAAGGAGATTCATCAATGCTAACTTAAACAACATGTCGTATCAACAAAGTTTTCACTCCTAGGAAGAGGCATTATGAGGAGTGTCTAGTTGGTACTGGAAATTGCTTTGATTTTGGAACAAAAGATCATAAGAGGAGATCCTTGTATCTCTTAAGTGGTATGAGTTCCTGCTAAGTGGCGTAGTATGGTGAGTAAAGGATTTTTAATTGCTTGTATCATCTATTCTATTCAACTCGAGCTTGGTAGTAGAAAATCATAGAAGTAAGTTGCATGTGCATTGTGTTTAGGGGTCTAGTTGAACTTGAATTTCATTCTATGATTTTATGATTATGTTGTAAGATGTGTTCATGCTATTTTACATTGCATATTATCATGTTTCTATCATGAAATTCCTATAAGTTGCATTTCAAAAAAAATGTAAAAAAAATTCACCATAAAGCTGCTAGGGAAAAATCTATTTACTGTAATTTTTTTGAGAAATTGACTAATTCATTCTTTGGTAAAATATTTTTGTAAGGAGGTTATAACTGATGTATATGAGCATGATATTGAATATAAAATGAGTTTTTGTTATCATGGCATGATGCGTTATAGAATTTATTCAAGATTCTTACTGTGTTATGTTTCTCTTGGTTATATGCAAATTGATGTTCTCTTATATTTAGTATTGTATAATGTGTCATGTCATGATTTTCTAGTTGAATATCGATTCTAGGAAGTATTTAGAGAGCGTCAAGTGTCATTCGAGGACAAACGTTCTCCATGTGAGGGAGATTGTAATACCTTTAAAATGACATAGGTGAATCTAGATCCTCACATGGTTTTCATGATGGTCTAACGTCCTAAATTGGTCACTAATGTGGTATTGAGGCAGTGTCTAGAGTTTTAGGTACATTGGAAGTGAAACGTTAGAAGACGACCAAGGCGCTCGACAACTAAGTTACCTATGTTACTTATGTGCTTATATGTGTGTTTTAAGATTTAATTAGGTCCTTATATGATTTATTATAGTTTTAATAGGTTATGTGTGTTGTTTTGTGAAGTTTAAAGGTCAAACGCATATAACATTTGGAGGTTTGCCTTAGAATAACCTTGTGTGTCTTGGCATGTTTTGTCGAGTTTTACCTGTTTGTTTTGGATGAATATTGAGATTGGAGGCCCTAAACTAGTATACTAACATATTTTTGTTGGAAACGTCTGGGAAAATATCCTCACGGATCATCCAAGGGTCGTTGAAGAAAGATTCATGTTGGTGGACAAAACTGCCCAAGGCAGTCCTACCTATGAATGGCGAACAACGGCCAGTGGCCATGTCGGCACCCCTTAGGTGGTGGAGTCGATGGGTACTTATCATAGGTAGATTAAGATCCCATTTTGAAGTCTCAATACGAAATCACGATTACCAGCATGGCCGTCGAGGTGTTGTCCATTGATTTAGTCTGCATTCCAAAGAAACTTACTGTGATATCTAGGGGTGATGTTTTAAATTCACCCCATGTCCAAATAAGAGAAAGGGATGATAATTAGGGTAATTTTGGGTAATATAAAGATGTATATAACCCTTTAACTCTTAGAATATTTCATTGTTAAAAATCAAAACCTGAATTCTCTTAGAAATTTTTTAGAACTCCATTTAAACCTAATCTCAAGGAAGAGCTTGTATTGGAGAATTGATTGGATATTGTTCATCAAATTTGTGTATTAACATCAGTGAGGTATGATTTTTGATCCTTGAAACTCTATTCATCATGGAGACAAACATTTAAAGATTTTCTAATATTTTCAAAGATAAACTTGTCCAATTTCAAGAGCTATGCATGGGTTCTTGCATTAAAAGTTTTAAAGCATTGTATATGAATTGAATTGTTGTTATTAAGATTATTTTAACTCAATTAACCTATAAACACATGTAATTGATGAAACCTAGTTTTTAACTAATTTATGGGTTAAGTGATATTGTGTTGATGCTATTGAATTCTAGCCTAGTTTTCTATGGGTTATTGAATGATAAAAGAATTGTATTCACTTGATTTATAGGTTGAATTAGATTGATAAATCTATATTTAATTGACCTAGATTCATTGAATGTTATATTTTATGTATTGAATTATTGTTCATGGCCATGGGTAAGGGCCTTTTGCTATTGAATTTGATAATTTATCATTGGATTGAAGTGTTAAGAATGGATTGGTGCTACGCTTCCATAATTCTTTTTTATTCTATGTTAATCATACTTAAATTATGTTATTATTGGTATGTTTAACTTTTGGCAGTGCTATGTGTTTTACATGTACTTGATGTTTCCCGGTCGGCATTACTTTATGTATTATAATGATCATGTCCTTGTCGGAAAACTACTTCAAATATTATGATGACTTACCTTGTTCATTTATGTGAATTTCTAGCATATTTATCCACATATGGAGTAATGTCAAAGTATGTGTTCCTTCTATACATTAGGAGATCATGCTAGACTATGACTATTTGTTCATATATATAGTCTTAGAGTTGATGCATAATTGTTCCTACTTGACTATATGAGTGTATGATGGTTATAATGATGATGTTATAGTAATGTATAGGATGACATAAAGATGATAAGGGTCATTCCTAAGTGCTTCAAAGAATGATATGTTATATATAGAAAAGTGAAGTGTGTTGTGTCTTATTTTGGCAGGCTTGGATCCGTTACTTGATACATGTATGAATTACATGTGAATATGAGATGTCTTTACTACGTAAGGTCATGTATGATTGAATGATATTTGAGACCTTAAATGACATTACCAAGGTCATGTACGTGGAACCTTAAACCTAGTGGTAAGGTTATGAATATTGAAGTCGAAGGGCGTAATGGTATCCTTCTTGTAATGAATGGTGTACTTAGATAACATTTGCTGGAATAGAATCATATCATGCTCAGGAAAGTCATTATGAGCAATCTATGTCGCCATTTTAAGGTAGCGCTAGTATATTTTTTTGGTAGGGCAAATGTGATTGGGTTATGAACTTGATATGGAATCCAATAATGTGAACCTTGAATGTAAATGAATCTATGAGAACAAAGGCTAGCACGAAGTGAGTATGTTATGTGAAATATCTCTAATTGAGAATGAGACTGGAGTACAATGTAGCTCTACTTAAGAATGAGACTAGAGTATATAAAATCTTATCATAGTCCTTAACCATGTGCCTACATGGGATGTGTCCTAGTCCTACTCTTGGGATGTAGAACACCCTCAGCGGAGTAGGTTATAACTCCGTATTCCATGTTTAACTATCATTGTGTATGTCGGTTGTTGCCTATTATCATCATAAGGGACACTACTAGTATTGGAAAAGTTCAATGAAGTTTAGGTGGTGGTATTATAGACATTATCTAGCCAATGCACAATAGGCTTTGAAGGTGTTAGTTAGAGTCCCTAGGTCTTTTCCAAGACCATTTATTGAATGTCCTTATATGATGAATGAATCTTACACTAAATAAGGAATGTAATAATTTAAGTTAAAAACATGTTAAATGAATAAGCACTTATATGTTTTTATTATGGGTTGTCTATTTAAGGTGTGAAGGGGTCATAGGAATTGTCACTTTGTATATTACCTAGATAATCTTAAGAATTTCTTTAGTTAGGGAATTTTGTTGATTATGTAGACGTGATCGAAACTTAGGTAGTCCTAAGGATTCCTTATGTTATCTTGATGAAGTCAAACATGGACGTTATCTTCTTGATATACATAATTAAGTCTTTTGATAACCTTTGCAATGGAGAATATCATATGGTATGTTTGTTGTTTTATCTAGTGAGAATGATCTTATCCTAGGTAATTTATAGGATCTTTTATGTGTTTGTGAATAGGTTTTATAGGTGGTCGCTTCACAATTCACTCAAGTGCGACTTAGAATCACATTTTGTAGGAGAATTTCATGTACATATGGTTGGTGTATTTTAAGTGTGTGTAGATCTCATTATAGGTTGTCTTAAGGATCATTTAGTATGCCTAAAGAGGGTAGATGGGAGATCTCTCTTCGTCTAACTTAAGTGATTCTTAGGGTAATTTTATTTAGAGGATCACATGCTAGGAGGTGTCTAACGTGAATATAAGAAACTTCATTCTAACAATGATGGAGTTCACTGGAATGTTGTTCGTAAAAATGTCATAAAATGATAAAGTTATTTATGATGTGTTTTTAAGTTGATAGATGTTGTTCTTATGATAATAATATGATTAAATGAAAAGATGAATATTTCCAATAAATGTTTCTTTTCATGATTTTATGTATTCTGTCATATTTAGTACATGTGGTTGTACTAATTCCATGCTTTTATCTATCTCTAAAGTTATTCATAGGTGAAGGTGTTGTTCTAGAGAAATGCTTTGATTAAAGTATCGTTCATGCAAGTTGAAGTACGTTCTTATTTGACTCGATTATATAGATGTCTTTTGTTCTGTTATTGAAATTTTGTAATACACTAAATAGTAGTATATTTCTATTGTGTATGGGTCGTGTCTCAAAGTTCTGTGGTATCTATGTTTTGATGAAATGAGACTTAGTATTTCCTATGAGTTTTATATGAAAGCGATTTTTAAAACTTATATAATGTTTGTGAAAAGTTTTAATTCCGCACTACTTTTTATATGTTTATATGCTATGAACGACAGGAAAGGGTTGTACAAGACCTCCCATAGGTGAAGCAAGCCGGTGCACTCCAAGAGAGCTATATCGATGGTGTGGTCTCGGGATGTGAAATTTTGAGTTGTTTATCCTATTGTAGACATTTGTTTGGTATGTCCTCTTAAGTGTGTGCCTGAAAAGGTAGGGGTGACGGTGGTACCTAATGATAGAAACGAGCTTGTTCTGATGCAGCCACTGACCGGAGGGAGATTTTCATGGATTACCGAAAGTTTATTTCTTGGAGTAAGAAGGACCATTCCAATTTCTTTCATGGATCAGATGTTAGACAGACACGCATGCAAAGGGTGGTATTGTTTTCTTGATGGCTATAAGGGCTACAATCGAATCTCTGTTGCTCTTGAGGATAAAGAAAAGACCACTTTCACGTCCCCTTACGGAACATTTTCCTTCAAAAGGATATAGTTAGGGTTATGTAATGCACTAGCCACCTTCCATTGTTGTATGATGTCGATATTCTCTGATATGGGGAAAGACACTATTGATGTGCTCATAGACAATTTTTCTATGGTTAGCGACTCATTTTATCGATGTTTGAGTAATTCAGCTTAGGTGATCAAAAGATGTGAAAATTGTAATTTGGTGATTAATTGGGAGTAATTCCACTTTAGAGTTAAAGAAGGCATAGTGTTGGGCCATCAAAACTCGGAGAAGAAGACATAGGTTGATCGAGTTAAAGTTTATGTGATAGAAAGGCTTATTCTACCCGTCATTATAAAAGGTGTGAGAAGTTTTCGTGGTCATACTTTGTGCTAATTGCTCAAGACAAAATATAATTTATATTTCGATGAATCTATGTGAAAGCATTTGGAGAGCTGAAGGTGAAGTTAGTGTCCACGCCCATTAATATTTCACCGGATTAGAGTGAACTATTTAAGGGGATGTGTGATTCAAGTGGGGTTGTACTTGTTGTGGTATTGAGATAGAGAAGGTATCAAATCCGTAAACCCATTTACCATTGATGTAAAGCCCTGAACGAAGCACAAAAAAACTACATAGTAACTAAATATGAATTTCCTGCAATTGTGTTTGCATTCAAAAAGTTTTTCACTTATTTGCTTGGCGAAAGGGTCATAGTGTATATAGACCATTCCGTGTTGAGGTACTTGATGGTAAAGAAAGATGCGACCAAGGTTGATCAGATTGGTATTATTGCTAAAAGACTTTCATTTTGAGGTCAAAGATAGAAAGGGGATAGAGAATCAAGTTACCTGATCACTTGTCTAGATTGGACGATTAAGCTATGCATGAAATAGGAGAAAAGGCTTATGGGATGATTCATCGTTGTGTACTAGAGGTCGAGATGTCGAGAGTTTTGGAGGTATTGCACTCCTCGCATATGGGAGGGCACCATAGTGGTACCCAAAATGCATATTAAATCTTACATTGTGGGCATTATTGGCCAACAATTCACTAAGATGCTCACGATTTCACTAAATCACGTGATTAGGGCAAATGAGATGGAGGAATTTTGAAGAGGCAAGAATTCCCCTTAAATTAGTTTTTTCGTTATTGAGCTATTTGATGTATGGGATATTGATTTTATGGACCCATTTGTGAGTTCCCAGGGGATGAAATATATTCTTTTGGTGGTATATTACGCGTCAAACTTGATGGATGCAATTGCGCTTCCTAATAATGAAAGA
Organism: Solanum lycopersicum; assembly: GCF_036512215.1. Lineage (NCBI taxonomy): Eukaryota > Viridiplantae > Streptophyta > Magnoliopsida > Solanales > Solanaceae > Solanum > Solanum lycopersicum. The sequence goes on from NC_090806.1 coordinate 19,620,000, forward strand.
AAGAGTGTCACCTCATTATTGAGAAAGAACATCTTCTCCATATTTTGTATACCTAGCGCCATTATTAGTGATGGTGGCTCTCACTTCTGTTCATAAATTGTTTATAAGTCTTTTGGAGAAATATGGTCTTCACCATAATGTGGCTATTCCTTACCATCTACAGACTAGCGGGAACACTTAGGTGTCCAATCGTCAGATCAAGAAAATCGTTGCGAAAATTGTGAATGCTAATAAAACGTATTGTTCAATGAGTATTGATGATTCTCTTTGTGACAACCACACTGCATACAAGATACCCATTGGTATGTATCCATAGAATCTTGTGTATGGGAAGGCGTGTCACTTGTCGGTCCAGCACAACACAATGTGAGGAATGAAAAATCTTAAGTTGGATTGGGCTGAAGCGACAGAAAAAAGACTAAATGGGTTGAATTAGCTTGATTAATTTCTCCTAAAAACCTATGAGAGTTAATCCATCTACAAAGAGAAGATTAATAAATATGACGACCAAATGATTGAAAAGTTAATATTTACGGTGATTGATTTGATACTTCTGTTCAACTCTAGGCTACGCTTGTTTCCGGGCAAACTCAAGTCCAAGTTAAAAGGGCCATTCCTCATCACTAAAGTATTCCCACATGGAGTGGTAGAGTTTGAGAATAATGAAGGTGCAAAGTTCATAGTCAACAGGAAAATAATAAATATCTATCTTGGTATGCGGAGAGTGTGCATGAAGTTGTGGAGGCCTAACTTCTTGATGTAGCCTGATTAATCAAGGTGTCTCCGTCGTGCCGGGTCGTTAAATCAAGCGCTTCCTTGAAGGCAACCCAAGGTGAATCCTCTAGCCAAGATAGGTTTTCATTTTTCTTGTAAGAATAGTCGTAGTTTTTTTTTCGTTTCTTTTGATTATTTAATTATTACTTAAGTGTTAGTGTTGGGTAGAGAATAGAATAGGGTCCGTGTCACAAAAATGTACAGAAAAACACAAAAAGAATGGTTTAATAGGTGTTACATGTGCATGGAGCAAAGACAAAATATGGAGAAAATTATCTTTTGTAGATTTCTACGGACCCCATGGATGGACTGTCGTTCCACCGACATTCTTTCTATACTTTCTTTCGATCCCAGGTACGTTTCAAATTTTTTCTCAGTCTTGAAGTGATGGTTGGTTCGAGTAGAAGGACCGTCGATGGGGTCACGTCGGTCCAAATCTACTATTGACCCGACCCGACCAGTCTATAATATTAGAAGACATAATCGTTAAAATTCATTACCTCTCCATTTTTTAAAATTCCCTTCCATAATGTAACGACGAAAAGTACACCGTAAAAGTTAGAGCACTCTTTGGGTCGTCAGGAGGCGTTCTTGACCTCACGGAGGTCTTTCTAACTCTTAGCTATCATTCATTATATAAAGCATGAAAAAACAATAAGGAACGTATTTTATAAAATACTAAGGATAAATATCTTCCTCACCATCCAACTTTAATACAACTTCAAAATCTTAGGTTCATAGACCTTTACATTGAAAGAAAATACATAAACAGTCTTATACAAGTATTAAAGAAGAACTAAAGAAACATAAACTATGCCCTGAATATATAAGGACATACATAGTCTTGAGAGAGTAGATTCCTAATTTTGTCTTCTAATCTTTAGCTTACCTCCATTTTATACTTACGGGGTTTAATAAGGTATTAGTTAGTTCAAACATTGTACTAAGTATGGCATTATGAAAAATCATAAAAAAGAGGGCAATTTAGTTAAAATATAGAAGTCATGCTATTTTTTTAAAAAACCTTCATGAATGAAGTTAGAAAACATCATATAGTATCATCATTTAGCACATAGGGTAAAACTCCAATATTTCTTAATATAGGAGCATAATTACAGTAAATCCAAAATCACACATGAACTACTCCTATCCTATGTATGTTATAAAGGGGTGGCCAATACAATCTTTTCAATACTACTTAAGAGATAATTAAGACTACTAAGGTTACACATACTTCTTTTTATTTATACAAGTCACCGTTAAACATCAAAGACACTACATATACTTAGGAACTTCCTCTAAGAACAATCCTCCAAGACAACCCCAAATTTTCACTGGGTGCAATGTGAACGTAGTATCCCATACTACCACATCCACTTAGTGCTCCTTAGGAATAACTATAGATTAGGCACATCACCTTCATCACATACTAAATTTTCATCATACAAGTTATAACATCAACATTCTTCCTTAACATTAAAAATAAATTCCCAATGCTTTCATTTACATCATATCATGACCCATTCATACATTTCATATAAAGACACACTCTACAAATGTCTACCTATTTTATGGATAGGTAGAGTGCCTTTCCACCACCTACCCTTATTAGTACACCCTTAACAAGACTTAGTTTGTTTACATTCATTTATAGAGGATATCATTAACCGACATAGATCATGAGAGAGAGACATTGAATCCAGGTATTAAACCATACCGGATAAGAAATCCCAACTCACCTCAGGTAAGTTCATATTTTTTAGCATTTACATTGATTTTCCAATAGCTATACATATTCGGGTGTATAAATAAGGGAGGAGATTGCTACTCAGGGATGCATTCAATAATAATGAGGAACAACTATGTCAAGAGGTGCATTGTTTACGACATCTCTACTCACAAAATGTACCCACCCCTTCTTCAAATCCTCTCGGTTCTATGCACATCTCCCCCATGGAGTGGTAAAATTTCATTGACTATAGGATATGGGATAACTATAGAACATAATACCTCACCTCACAAAGGGTATCCAACCTCGAACCTATATTTGGAAAAAACATCAAAAATAGTGAGGTTGACTACTAAACACTTCATCTCAATTCATGAAGAGTGTTCACCCCAAAATTCTCCTTTTTATACTTAGGAATAGTAAGGATGGTCTATACACTTCATCTCTAATCACAAAGAGTGTACACTCTACAATTCCCCATTTTCATTCAGGCATTGAAGAGTGTGTGTGATTACATGTGAGCACACCTTTTTCATAATAACCATAATTCATAACCTTCACTTCTAGACATGCTCATACCCACATTGATCCCAAGTCACACATTATAATACTTCACATATCAAAATAATCATTTCACTTCATATATCTTAACTTCAAAGCCAATATCACAATACATATATAACTTCATATACTTCAAGGAAACACGTTAACCAAAGGTGGAACACACCACTCAAGAGTTTCTTCAATATAACTTAATCAAGGTAGAAAATCATCATCCAAGCCTTTACCACCTTTCCTCAATATTTCACCAAAAACATCATCATAAATCATGATAGATAAGTATCTAATCACAACATCATATAGAGAAAACCGTAGCTCTACCAATATCAATCAATGCACATTAAACCAACTTCATAAGCCAAAAGCCGAGAAATTGTATTCAGCATGGCGTCATTGAGTTTTCAACCTTAAATAATAAACTAACATTGAAAAATATCATATTACATTCACTAAAACGTTTACATAAAAGACCCATGCTTAGATTTAAAAATAGAAGAATTTGGAGTTTGAAAAACCTTTGTGAAAAGTCATGAAATAGGCTCCTTGAATGAAAGAATTGTTAAGGATGAACCACCATACATCAATATGAAGAAACCCACGAAATATGGTGAAGAAACATGAAGGATTTGACCTTCTTCCTTGTAGATTAACGCTTCTTTGAAATTGAGTTTTTTTGGAGAAAAGGTTTGGAGAGATTTTTAATTTGAGATTTAAGGTTTTAATTGACAGGTCAAATGGTCTTTAAAGTGACCTTAAACATACCACAAATGGACCCGTTAAAAATTTCTAATTTGAGTTAAAAACGACGCAACAAAATCTTGGACTTTGCTACAAATCTCGAAGGAAGCTTCTTATTAGTGCCTTAAACATTTTTAGGCAGTGAGTCTTGTGCCACTCGTGCGACGCACAGGCAGCTTCAGTTCCAGGCACACGACGCAAGGTGGCCTCCAAATCATTACCCTGCATGTTGCCTTGGGCAGCTTCTTTGTTCAACTATTGGGTCCTCCTTGGGGACCATTAGGGTTGTCCTAGAGGATTCGTACTTAAACGTTTTGAACCTTGTTATGTACTAAGGTCATCCCCACTGGTTTTGGACACCAAACAACACCTAAAAACATGCACAACAAACAAGAACACACTATCACACACACAAGGCTAGTTTCCGAACGCCTTGGTCGCCCCATTACGTTTGACTTCAAAACTTCACAAACTGACTTGTAATGATAAAATTAATTATTTTATCACATTATTAATCAATTATTTTAACACATTATTAACTCATAGTACATATGTGAGGCTCTAGTTTGACATATTTTTTTAAGGGTCGTTACAATCTCCCCCACTTAGAAAAACATTCATCCTCGAATTACAATAAACACTTTAAAATACATCAAGGCCTTAACTAGAAGAATACCATCCATATCATAAAGGTCACAACATTCATATTAAATTCACAAATCTTAGAAGGAACACCAACTTCATATTATTAAGCTTTTTAAATAACATAAGAATGTTCAGGACTAATCCATAATTCAAAGCACAAGCATTATTCTTCATTTTCATTTCATTTGTGGAGAGACTACCTTCTCCCACATTAGAAATGCTCATTGAATCAACATAAAGTTTAACATTTAATAACATTCCAATCACACATTGGTACATGAGCATAACAACTTTGACGTAGTAAGCAATATCATTCGCTATACCTTCACTTGAGAAATACACATTAACTACAAATCTACTCATGTAACTAAAATATCATCAAGAGCATACAAGAAATCATATCGTCAATGAAATAGGGACTTGCTCACCCCTGATACGAATTCTCTCGTTATCTACTTCTATCTTCTCCCTTCTATTGGGTTTCCTTGTGGTATTCATGTGCTATAAACACAAAAAATGAAGATGAGACAAGGAACTTATAGAACTCAACTCTAAGGCAAGAACCTGAGTAATGAAGAAAGCGAAACTTCTATCACCTTATAGACTCCAACTCATGGATAGTTCGCGACTCGCAACGATGAATAAGACTTTACTAGACATGGCTTGTGAGACTTCGGACCCTAAACTATTTACCAAAACATAATCTTTTGATACCAATTTTGTAATGATATTAAATACACCCTTAATGTTAGAGCACTATTTGAGTGGTCACAATTCATGCCTTGCACAAGCCTCTTAGTTATAAATCATTACATAAAGTATGAAAACTAGAGCAGAATTGAAAACATTACACACAATAATGATAAGAAACATTTTTTATAAAATACTAAGGATATGTCATGTCGTCAGAAGACAACTTTAAAACTTAACATAAATATCTTAGGGTCACAACCCTTTAAATTGAAAGAATATACATAAAATGTCTTATACAAGTCACAAGAAGAGTAAAAGAATCATAAACTATGGCCTCGAATATATGAGGACATACTTAGCCTTGAGAGTGTCGATTCCCAAGCTTGCCTTCTAACCTCAACTTTCCACCAACCAATACCTTGTATAAAAAGGTTTGGGATTTGTACAAACATTGTACTAGGTATGACATTATTGAGAATCATAGAAAAGGGGACAATTTAGTTGAAACATACAAGTCATGCTATTTTGATTAAAAAGAACTTCATGAATTAAATTACAAAACATCATATAGTTTCATCATTTAGAACATAAGGTCATACTTCAATTTTTCTTAATATTGGAGTGTAATTACAGTAAAACAAAAATCACACATGAAATACTCATATCCTATGCTATAATAATGCTCCCCTATGTAAGAAATAAGGGGATTGCCCATACAATTTTCTCATTGCCTAGTTAAGAAATCCTTAGGACTACTAAGGATAGGCATATTCAATATCAAAGACGCTATAAAATCATTCATATACTAAGAATTTCACCTAAGAACTATCCTCCAAGGCAACCCTCAATTTTCAGTTTGTGCAATGTGAAATTAGTTTTCCATACTACAACTTCCACTTAGTGCTCCTTAGGATTAATCTTAGAATTGGAACATCACATTAATCACATACTAAGATTTCATCATTCAAGCTATAACATAAACATAATTCCTTTATATTAAACATAATGTCACGTTACTTTCATTTATATCATATCACGAAACATCATCATACATTTCATATAAGGACTCACTAGTCTAACTCCCAATGTATAATTGTGCAATGGATATCTCATTCCACCACCTACCCTAAGTAGTAGACTCTTAAGAAGACTTACTTCATTTACATACATTTTTGGGGTCTAGCTTTAACTCACATACACCATGAGAGTTAGACATGGAATCTCGGTATTAACCCCTACCAGATGAGGGATCCCTACTTTCTTAAGGTAGGTCATATTCTTTAGCCTTTACATGGATTCTCCAATAACTACACGTACGCAGACGCAAAGTTAAGGGATAAAGTGTGTTATATTTAGTAATTAAGTGTCTACTAATAAGGAGCACCTATATCAAGAGGTACATTAAATACGATGTCTCTAATGTTTAAGTGTACTGACGTCTTCTTCAAATCCTCTCGATGCCAAGCATAACTCCCCCACGGAGTCATAAGCTTTCATTTACTATAAGTTATGAGATAGCAATCGAACAACACATCTCGACTCATGAAGGGTATCCAAGCTCTATCCTATCCTTTGAAAGCTCATCGGGAATAGTAAGGTGGCTACTAAACACATCATCTCAAGTCACGAAGAGTGGTCAACCCAAAATCCCTCTTTTTCATGCTTATGAAAATAGTTATGGTCTAGACACTTCATATCTATTCACAAAGAGTGTCAACCCTAAAATCCCCCATTTTCATTCATTGATTTCATTAATGCATTGAACTTTGTGTTTGAGTACACGCGGTAACATATTTTACATAATAACCACTATTCATAACATTGACTTCTAGACATGTTCATATCCACATTTACCACAAGTGAAACATTATCATACTTCATATATCAAAATCATCACTTCACTTAACATATCAATCCTTCTAGGACATTCTCACAATACATATATAACTTTATATAATTCAAGTACACACCGAGTCTAAAGGTAGACATACCAGTCATGAGTAACTTTAATATAACATAACCAAGGTAAAAAACTTACCTTCATCAAAGAATTTACCACCATTCCTCAATATTTCACCAAAAACATCAGAATGAAGCGTATTGGGGCACTAGGTAAAAACATAATCATACAGAGAAAACCATAGTTGTAATGTTGTCATACCATGCACATTAAACCCACTTCATAAGCCAAAAGATGAGAAATTGGATTGATCATCGGTTCATTGATTTATTAACCTTAAAATCATCAAGTAACATTGACAAATATCATATTACATTCACTAAAACGTTTTCATGCAAGATCCATGCTTAGAGTTCAAAATAGAAGATTTTGGAGTTTGAAAATCTTTTTGAAGAGGCTTGAAATGGACTCCTTGAATCAAAGAAGAGTCCAGGATGAACCACCATACCTCAATATGAATAAACCCACGAAATTTGGTGAGGATACTTGAAGAATTTAGTCTTCTTCTTTGGGCCTAGAAGCTTCTTGAATATGTAAGTTTTTGGAGAAAATGTTTGAAGATATTTTTTATTTTAGAAAAAAGTTTGAATTGAAGGATAAAAGGGGTTTAACCCTTTCTCAAATTCTAATTTTACTTAAAAATGAAGCAGCCAAATATGGAATTTAACTGCAAGTCGTAGAGGAAACTTCTGATTCTTGACTCTCAACATTTTAAGGCAGTGGGCCTTGTGACACTCGCGCAACCCACAAGAAACTTCAATGCCAGGAACGTGATGCGATGTGGGCTCCAAATCTTTATCGTGCATGCTTCTCTTGGCAGCTCCCTGTCCAATGTTTGGGTCCTTCTTTGGGACCCTTAGGGTGGTCCCGGAGGAGTCGTGCTCAAATGTTTTGACCCTTGGTAAGTTCCTCTAGGTAGTAAAGTCATTCAAAATTGTTTTTGACACAAAAAAAACATAAAGACATGAACAACAAAAAAGGACACACTAGCACTCATACAAGCCTATTGTCTGAATGTCTTGGTCGTCATTTTATGTTTGACCTCCAAGCTTCATAAACTGATTTATAAAGCCAAAATGAACAATTTACAAACCTTATTAAATCATGAAACATATATGAATCTCTACTTTGACCTATTTTATATTTTGGATCGTTACAAAGAACCATTTATTTTCATTATTTCATTCCTATTTCCTTCACAGATAACCTCTTGAATCCTCAAATCACTCCCAAATAAGAATTATTACTTCCTATCTTTTCCAAATTCTTTGTTCTTTCATTGATCTTATTATGATTATCGAGTTTGGGAGCGTAGGATACTACTTTAAAGTTTATCTCACAACTACACAACTCCGAACTAAACGTATTTCGATTTCCCTTAACTTTGAATTGTCATTCATAGTTTCCTACATATATTCAGAAGTGGGTCTTGACCATGGGACTAAATTTACTTAAATGGCATTCTTAAACTTGTGTAGTGATGTCCCTCGGAATGATAGATTGTGGTTGTGTAGTCTATTAAGTATATCTAATAAATTGTGTAGTCTACATGCATAGTCACTACATCCTAGTCTCATGAGGAGTGAACATTGGAAAGTTCATCATTCGGGGCTGCCTCTAATTTTTAAGGGAGCTTAGCATCAATTTCCGAGCCTGCCTCTGCTAAATATCCATTTGGAAGAATGTGGGGTGTCATGTGAGGAGATAATGAAATTCTGGCTCGATATCTAGACATCGATGGTGAGAGGGAAAATTGGGTGATAGACCAGTGCGTTAATCAAGAAGGCTACCCTTAACTTTGTGCCATATTTTTTTCTGGATACTAGTCTCCCACAGGTTATCAGCCACGCAAGCTGATAATGTAGTCATATATGATAAGGCGGTGATAGTAAATGTTTTAGTAGCGGGACTCGAAATAGTCTTTGCGCGGATGCTTATATCGGTGATACATGAGAGGGGCGTTCTAGACCTCTACTACTTACCCCTTTACATGTATTATTTTGTAATTGTGCATGGAAGACTGAATGCCAATTTGGCACTATAATACACTCCGTAACCTAGAGGGGACAATTAATATAGGCCTCATCAAGGATTGAGGTACCTCCACAGGGCGAGAGTTTGGCGAACACTATGTTTCTAGGCCAAAGGGCTGACCGTGCTACATCTGATCCTGTTGATACGAACCTGGCTGATTTCACCCATGATGCCTGCAGGGCCCCAAATTCATACTGATGCATACCACCATCTGCCGTATTGGTCCATAAAGTTTGAGTCCAAAGGTTAGAGTCTTAAATGGCAACCGTGCTCCACCACATTCAGCCTTGGTGCAGAAATCAATTGTTGAGGCTGAGGATTGTATATAGAAGCGGGTTGCAAAGTAGGTCGAGAAGAAAATTTAGGTTGTCCACACATGCCTCGTTGACTTTGAGTTGCGTGTGCCAGCACGGCTATCCCTAATACTAATCTCACTAGTATTCAGGCTGAGCATGATTGCTTGTTAGTTGATGTGGATGCAATGTCGAAAATTAGAGGGGATGAGCTAGAGAGGGATACCACTGAGCTAGCAGAGAAAATAGTTCTAAATAACTTGTTCAAAGGCCGTGTTAAGACTCAACTTGAGCATAGAGGTCTAACCAAGAGCCACCATTCCATCTATTCCAATGAGGATGGTGATGAGGCCAGTGCGACAAAGATAGAGAGATTAGAGCTTCAGAAGTGTATGAGGGCTTCCTTGATTGATGTGGAAGTACGCTATAGCACAAATCTAGAGTTCGAGGCTGGAGCATCATGTTTTGTACTGGTGATCGATGATAGGAGCAGTACTAAGGGTGCATAGTGTGATGTGGGCGCTATTGAGGGGGACCCAAGTGTTGATCTTATGTGTTTCGGGAAACCGGACTTCACCTACCAACTTGTACTTGTCATTTCTTATACATTGGGGACTATTGCATGATTTTTTGGGTTTTCTTGCATGTGTTCTTTCTCCTTAAGACACAGTTTAATTTTCTGTTAAACTGGCATGTCATTATTCGTACAAAGTAGAAAAACAATAAAAATGAAGCATGATGGCTGACATAATGATACATTGTCTTGGATACATATCAAGATCAAAATAAGTAAATTTATTGCGCAACACCACCGACTCACTCACTGGGGTAGATTGTCTATGAGGTTCATTAAAAATATTGGGCTAAATACTAAACATACGAGCTACAAAAAGAGTAATAAAATATAAGGTATCACCTGAATCAAGTAAAACATTATATTAATAGAAAAGACTAGTAACATACCGGTTACCACGTTAGGAGAACTTTTTTATTCACCCCTAGAACGGAGAGCATTGAGGTGATTTTTATTTGGAGGATGAACATTTGAACTACTTTCTTTTTCACTTTCCTTGTTTTGCCCCATAAAAATAGTGAAATCTATCACCTTGTGGCCCCTTTTACCACGACAAAACCAATTCCCCGTTCCCACTAAACACTCGCCCGCATAACCCTAACCACACTTGGTAAAAGTAGGATTCTCCCCAGGTGAATTCCACTCCATCCCTTTTTGGATTTAGGTTTAGGCACCTCATCATCATGAGCCTTAAGGATGTTTATTAGACATACTCTTCTTGAACCTAGGCTTGTATTAGATATCAAGGATTTTATTTATAGACCCACCGCCATAGGAAGATTCCCTACATGCATCTGTACTCTTCCTCTTAAACCTTGTCTCTTCCACTTGTTGAGAATAAACTATGAGATGAGAAATGTTCATATTGTCATGTAGCATCGCCTAATGGAATTCTTGTGTCAAGTACACTCATACCTCCTTGATGAAGGTATATGAATTCTTCCACCTTAGCTTCTCTCATTTCCCTAGTAAAGAACCATCAAGAAAAACATTCTTGATATTATCCATGTCACCGGACCATCCCTCAAAGGCCTATTGTCTCTCAATAGGACTTACCAAGTTTGGGTCACATATTTGAGTTGCTAAGTAGATAAATCCGCCTTCTTACTAGTATTTAACCCCATAGAATAGAAAATTTTGTAGGTTACGTCAATACAATCTTGGGTGTATTCCTCAACTTTTGAACCATAAAAGGTAGGGGGATTCATCCTTGTGAAATCCCTCAAATGAGAGACCATGGTGCTAACTTGTTGGTTTCATCAGGGTAGAACCTCTTAGTTTTCTTGGGCCGTCATAGCTTCATCTTGAGTAGTGACGGCTTGTGCTTGAGTAGTAATGGCTTGAGACATTTTGAGAAAGGCATCCCTTATGTCTCTATCCATTATGGACGGAGGATTGTCTAGAGCTTGATCATCATTAGCTACTTTCTCAAGAGGAGGAACTTTAAGTCCACGGGGAGGAACTCCCGCATTAGCAATCTCTTCACCAAGTCATCGTTCATCGTTTCTTTGAGTATTCACATATAACCACTATACAAGGTTAAGGTTAAAGCACATATAAGGTAAACTCTAAAGGCAGAAGTTTGGATTTTCAAGAAAATGAGAATTTTCTAAGCATAATATAGTTTCATATTCATTAGTGTGGCGCGCTTCACAATTTTTAATAAGAACCTACTTAAATGTGGTTTAATGAGTACCATCCTAACGATATTCAACCTAATGATCTGATACCACGTTTTTGTAATATCCGAGAAGCACTCCCAGATGTAAACTACGTCTTCGTCCTCTTTGAGGACTAAAATTAGCCTCTTATCTTACATCATTACATATTATAGGTTAAATTGCGAAAAAATTATAATTTTTCGTTAACTTCTACATTGAGGTTTACATAAACCTCTACATACACATTACATATTCATATCGAGTTTACGTAGAACCTTCATATAGGAATATTATATAGTTTTATACTTTTATTACACACAGAGACACACACAGATAGACACACACACTCACATAAACACAGATATATTTATATATATATGTATATATATATAAAATCATAATAAGTATACAATATGTCTCGAAGTAAACAATCTAAGTCGAATAAAACATCTTGGGTTCAACCCATACTTCCTTGCAATAAAGGCCTTATATAGGTATGTACAAAGTCAACAAATAAAAAGAATGAACTACATTGTTTAAAACTAAAAAACATCAAATAGCAAAATAGTTGAATCGATCTCTAAAATTGAGGACCTACCGAACACTTGGGAAATATCTAGGTATTCTTCAATGGCCTTCAAGTAAGCTCAACAGTCGAACCCTACAATATGTAGTAAACATAAACATGGGTTTAGTACACACTTGTACTAGGTATGAGTATATGCACGTAAAACATTTGAAATCAAGCGAAATAGGACTTTTGTGCGAAACAATGCCAAAGTACTTTGAAAATCTATATGCACAATCAAGAACTTATATATGCCAATACTTACATAATCAATAAGCACAAACTATGTACCACAAAATATATATACACAATATTGGGTACATATCAAAACAACTCCAACACATAACATCAACAAGCATGTATAAGAGTCCATAACATCATATAATAAGCAAGACCCTTACCCACAACCCATAATTAAGTCTACAAGCGCAACGACTAAGTAAAGCCCCATAGCCTTACTCAATAAAGTAAATAGAACAAAGGATCATAGTAACGTTCAACTCATTATAACATAGCGTCAATAGTAGTCATCATCACATTTAGCAATATAGACCAATAGGATGTTCATAAATGAAACTAACAACAAATAGGATCATCAACATGTAGAGTCATCATATTCATATCATATTTTTTATAAGAACACAATAAAAAACCCCTAATGATACCCTCAAGAAAAACTAGTGCAAGGCATACGTAGAGTCACATACCCCTACCTAGGCTAACTTAAACAAATCAAGTCACTCTAGGTAGTGTATAGTCCATCACTTTATACTACTTGGGTAACACTTGCCTTAACCTAAATAGACCACACGAGCTAAGTGTTGAATCCAATGTTTTAAAACCTTTCACCGATGAAAGGTGGTTTACCAGCCAAAGTAGAACCAAACATAAGTGCAGCTTTCTAATTTGATCTTCTAGCTAGTTTTCCTATAGGGGAAAAATTTCAAGAACAAGGACATATGTATTGAACCCTCTACATTCCTATTTGCATCGGATCCTATTCTAATGAGATCCATTGGATAAGTTTCCGTCATATGGGAGTCAATACCTCATGTGGAAGTATAGGGAGAATCTTCATCAACGGGAAGCCAACACTTGTCATTGTGAAGTTCACTCAGTGCTAAGATAAATCCCTTTTGAAATGTCTTTCTCTATTAATCATCAGTTAGATTAGGTAATAGAGTTTATCCCTTGTATCTCCATTGTTAATGGCTCATTAGGAATTGTATGAGAATATCCTTTAATGGAAACACTCAAATGTAAGATTAGCATAACATTATAATCGTGTCATAATAAGGAACACATGTACTTCATAACCAACCTTATATCATTTCATCTTTAACAATATCTCAAAGTCACATAGTCAAGATATTTCAATTCAACATCATATCAACAAATACTTTGGCTACTCAGAAGTAATACTTCAATTGAACTACATTATCAATCATAAGTCATCAGAATTGAAGTAAAGGTTAGGATCATAAAGACTTATTCAACCTCCTTCAATATCCATCATCATGGTCTTACCATAAACTAACTAATTACATCCAACAATAGGTGTAGTAACATCAATCAATAGTAATTAACACTAGAACTAGGTGAATTACATCATCGTTATCCCACTTAACATCAATTCATAACCTAGTGTTAGGGGAATTAGGGTTCAGCACGAATTCATCAAGAATTATATCCAATCCCAATGATACATTACCCCAATCCCAATGATACATTACCCTAGTCAATCCATACATGAGTTAAAACTAGTCTAATAATCAATTCATTATTCAATTCCTATCAATTTGTGACCAAGATCAATGTTTTGGAGAAGTTGGGGAAGGGAACATGATTTACATGAAATTGCATCAAGTAAAATCAATCAATTAATAATCCATACTCAAGTTGTCATATTAAATCACAATTTATCATCAAATTAAACTTTAGAACAAAACCCCATGGAATTGTATAATTTAGAAACAAACTTTGAAAGGACCTCTTGGATAAAGTAATACCAAGAGTGAACAACTTATACCTTAATGAAGATAAATTCACGAAATTGAAGGGAAATCATACAGATTTTGTTCATTTTTTAATAGAAGAATTTGGGAAGGAAGAAAGTAAAGAGAGGTGAGAGCATTTGGTTTGTTTTGAGAATTTTGTTTGGAGTTGGTTAACATAGCTTAAAACTGATTCTAATGCAATAAATAGAATTACCCAAAACACCCCTCACATAATTCGGTCTTTTGTGAAGTTAAAATGTCAAAAATACGATTTTACCGAATATGGGAAGTGTATCTACGTCGCGAGGACAACATACGTTTTTATTTTTTGATTAATTTATTGACACGGTAGAATCTGTGTGATCTGCGCGTCGCGTAGAAGCCCATTGATTCTTGACTCATGTTGGCTGCTTTTGCAACCTGCCCACCCATATTGATGTCCTCCTCAAGGACCCTTCTTGTGGTCGTTGGGGCGTTGTTATTGGAAATTTACTACATATATACTACACTCTATATATCCAAAGTAATTTTACAAGTCATACACTTTATTTTACCCTCTAAAATATTTACCAAACTTAATTATATCAACTCATTCAATTTAAGCTACTTTCCGGACGTCATGGACGTTCCTTGACGTCTTGGTTATAAAACTTTTTGGATGACTTATAAACAATGATTTTTTTCTTAGAAAAGTATTTAAAATTTCATACGCTCATGTTAGGCTCTATATTAGGTCTCAACTTTTCAAAATGTTACACCAAGGCAACCAAGAACCTACTAATGAGAAAGTTTCTCTAGGTGGCCAAGTTCCGGTTAATCCAATGATATGATGGATGGAGAATTTAGGGAGGATTTACTAAACTTAACTCAAGTCATGGCTATTCATACTAAAGTCGTAACTACACAATCTCAAGCTATGATGACACAATCTAATCGAAAAGTAGGACCCCATGTGAATCAAAATGATAGCACCATGGCTTCACGTTTGAGGTATATAACTAGAATAGATTCTCCAGTTTTTTTTAGATGTAAGGTAAATGAGATTCTTCAGAACTTTCTTGATAAAGTGTATAAGATTTTTTTTATACGGGAATAACTTCAAATTAGAAGGTTGAACTAGAGGCATATCAACTAAAGGATATGGCTCAATAAGCGTAAGCAAATTGAAGCGACAATAGCGCTTACAGAATGTATGTTGGGAAGTTTTTAGAAAGGCATTTCTTGATAGATTCTTACCAAGGGAGAAAAGAGTATAAAAGTTGAAGAATTCATCAACCTTCGTCTAGGAGGTATGAGTGTTCAAGAATATTTTTTCAAGTTATGTAAGTTGTCGATGTATGCTCCGTCTTTGGTGTATGATTCTAGAGACGAAATGAGACACTTTTTGAAGGGTGTATCCGATGATATAATGGAAGAGAATCGTGCCACAATTCTTCATGATAATCTAGAAATTCTCATTTTATTGTGTATGTATAACAGTTTGAGGATACTAGGCTTAGGAAGTGTAATAGGATGCAAACATGCAAAGATCCTATAATGGATGTTATTCACAGGGTAAACTTGAGATTCATGATAAGTCAAGGTTTAATAAGATGTTCTCAACAAAGGTCCTCCAAATGTTCCAAAGGTCAATAAAGATAGGGTACCTAACCCTAATCAACGATGAGGTAAAGGTGGTTGTACTCAAGTTGATAAATCTAATTAAGCCAAGTGTGGGAAGAGGCATGTAGGAAAATGAGTACCTTCTACAAATATTTTCATTCGTTGTTTATAGAGGGGAAACATTTATAGATAATTCACTATGATGAACGCTCAAGAAAGGGATATAATCAAGCACATGCAAGTGGTCCGAACTCTGAAGCCTCTAAGAAGAGTTGCTTCTATTCTCTCCAATCCCGAGGTGATTAAGAGAGTTCTCACAGATGTTGTTAAACGTTTGTTGTATGTATTTTAAATACATGTTGATGCATGATTAGACCCCGGTGGCACTTTGTATTTCTTGACTCCTATAGTGTAAAAGAAATTTGATGTACTCCCAGATGTGATAGAAGAATAATTTTTTGGTTTCTACACCGTTGGGTGACTCTGTTGTCTCTAAAAGAGTCTATATGAGTTTTCCCATCTCATTGTCCAATAGAGTAACATTGGTTGACCTGGTGAGCTTTATTTGTTGTATTTTGATGTTATATTAGGTATGGATTTGTTGAATACATGTTTTGATTCCATTGATTTTATAACAAGGGTAGTCAAGTTTCAATTTCCTAATAAAACCGTTTTAAAATGGAAGGGGGAAGTTCTATCCCTACAGGTTGAATTATTTCATGTCTAAAATCTTGTATGATTATTTCTAAGGGATGAGTCTATCACATAGTAAGGGTAAATGAACTTGTCTGCTACGCATATCCATTAGAGTTGGCACCTGTAGTGAAGGATTTATTAGATGTCTTTCCTTGATACGACTCCTCATCAACAGATCAATATACTGTTGACACCAGGTCATTTAGGGGCGTATCTCCACCCATAGTGGTGGGAGCTTATTGCGTATGGAGCATCCATTGAAACAATTGAGGGCGTAGAAGGACGGGTCATCGAGCAAGCGACACCCCGTAGGTAGAGTTCGTTGTTTCGTCCTTGTGAAAAGGTGTCTAAACAAGGCTGGACTTCGGGTGTTTTAGTTGATTCACCGCAAGTCTTTTAAGAACCATGTATTATTATTTTAGGGTCTCACAGTTATTTTTAGTGGGTTTATACTCCTAGACCTAGGTTAGACCTCATTTAAAATATCAAAACCCCTCCCTCATGAATGAAGAACCTCTCAAACTCCATAGAAGATAGAACTCAAGGAAGGGATAGAAAAAAAGGCTTGGACGTTTTCTTCACCAAAATTTTTTGGGTTTGTACTCATTGATGTATGGTAGTTCATCCTTGAACTCTCTTTCAATCAAGGAGTCACGTCAAAGAGATTTCAAAAAGGGTTTCAAACTTCAACTTCTTCTTTTTTTTATTCTAAGCATGTGCCCTTGCATGTAAGCATCTGAATGATTGAATTTTTTTTTTTAGTGTTTGTTTATTTTTATAATTTCAATACCCCAATGAACCAATGCTGATGCATATTACCAATTTTTAGTTTATGAAGTGGGTTTAGTGTATATATCTAGATGATATTAGAAATTGTTAAAGTTTAATATCTTTATGCTATATTATGGTTAGCTACTAATTTAATTGCTATTTATCATGATTTATTGGAGAAACTAAGGGAAGGATGTGAATGATTTTATGGATTTTAAGTTAGTTATATTGTTTAACTCTTATTATGAAATGTTCTTCACTGGTATGGTCTACCTTTTGTGGCGGTGTGTACTTGATTTCTTCATTATATTTTATAAATGTATGTAGTGCGATTATGGCCTTAATTGCATAAAATTTGAAGTTATATGATGATTATTATGTTTATGCATGATATTCTTAAGATATTTAAATTTGTATCTTGATAATATTATTACTAATTTAAGTATATATTTATGTGAAGCACGCTAGTTTGTGAAATATTATGAAAGAAGGTATGATTATGTATATGAGTCAACATTATAATAATGAATATTATGTGAAAGGTGTGCTCACATGTACATACACATTAATTTAATGAATGAAGTTAGTGAATGTGAATGGGGGATTGTAGGGTAGACACTCATCATGAGTAGAGATGAAGTGTCTAGACCATCCCTAGTATTCCTATTGTATGACAAAATTGAGTTTTGGGGTGAGCACTCTTGGTGACTTGAGATGATATATTTAGTAGTAATTTCACATTTAAAGAGAGATTTCTAAGATAGGTTTTGTGATGGATACCCTTCATGAGTTGATATGTAGTGTCTAATAGTTATCCCTTTACCTATAGTAATGAATTTTTAGAATCCGTGGGAGAGTTATGCTTAGAAGCGAGAGGATTTATAGAAGGGGTGGGTACATTTCCTTATTAGAGATGTTGCAGCCAATGTACCTCTTGAGATGAGTACTCCTTATGAGTAGAGAATGATTTACTAAAAGCATTCTCCTTATCCCTTAACTAGGCATGCACATAGGAATAGTGATTGTAAAATTCATGTAAATGCTCAAGAATGATCCTACCCTAGGCAAGATGGGATTCCTCATTCGGTAAAGGTTAATACCGGGATCCCATGTCTAGAACTCATGGTTTATGTTTGTTAATGCCATCCCACACAAAAGAATGTAATGAAATAAGTGTTCCAAAGGGTGTATTACTTAGGGTGGTGGTGGTATGGGACGCTATTACTCATTTCACTAGTAGGCATTTAGAGGTAGTCTTGATGTGTCCTTATAGGAAATGTATGAATGTGCCACTATGTGAAGTAAGTGAAGTAATATGACATAATATCTAAAGTAAAGAAATTTTGTTGAGGGTATGTCTTGGATGATGAAGTTTATGAATGATGAATGTATGGCAATCTAAGGAAATCTTTAACGAGTACTTGGTGGGAGTAGTAGTTTTGGATGCTACTTTTACATTGCACTATGTGTAAATTGGGTTGGTCATGAAGAAGGGTTCTTGTGTGAAGTGATTAAATATAAGTATGTTCCTATAGTGTCTTTGATGTTGAGTGGAGGCTAGTTACCCATGTGAAGTAAGCTTATAGTAAGTAGTCTAGAGTATCACTTGTATTGAACAAATTGTATAGGCAGATTCTCTATGTCTTACCTTAGTCAGTCTTAGGATTACTTTTGATAGAAAAACATCAAGAGAGATGAGTTCACGGTAACTTGCAATGGAAATAATTCACTCTAAGGTTTTATGAGTTGACTGTAAAGTGTAGTCTTGTGTTAAAATTATGCAAGTTTTACCCTATATGCTAAATGATGATTTATATGTTGTTTTGTTAGTATATTCATGAAGTTTTTTCTTAAATAGAAGGAAAGCTTTATTGCAGATGAAATGTCCCTTTATATGTGTTTTTGCGCTGTGCTTACTTAGTACAATGTTTCTACTAACCTCATATTTTTCTATACTCTATAACTATAGGTTAGAGGAATGTGGATGTTTAGAAGGCAATCTTGGGATGTTGAGTCTCACAAAACTCGGTAGGTCCTCATATATTCGATGACATAGTCTATGTTTCTTCCATTTTTAATTAAGACTTATTATGTATTTTCCTTCAATGTAAAGGGTCGTGACTGTAAGATATTTAAGATGTTTCTTTATTTTCATTTGAGGATAAGAGTTATTCCCTAGTATTTATAAAAAGCTTATTATTATTATCCTTATAGTACGCTTTTAATTCCCACTACTTTTCATATCTTATGTAAATGATGATAGCTTAGCGGCTTGTATAAGACCTCCAAAGGGTCAACTATGCCTTGTGATGACTACGCTCCATTTTACTTGCTGGTCATCACCGACTTGGTATTAAAGCGTAATGTTTTGGAAAATAGATTGGGGTCCAAAGCCTCACAAGTAACATCTAGTAGAGTCTCATTCATAAGTGTGAGACATGATACATCCATGAGCGGGAGGATATAAGATGATAGAAGTTCCACATTCTTCATTATTCTAGAGTTGTGTCATAGAGTTGAGTTCTATAATATCTCTTTATCAACGTCTTCTTTTATGCTTATAGGATATGAACATGAGGAGGACACCCACTAGAAGGAGGATGTAGGAGTAGCTAATGAGTGGATCCCTCGCCTTTGTGGTCAAGTCCCTATATCTGGCCACATGGATGTGAATGGGGTGGTTCGCTCTTAAGAGCCTCAAGTGCTCCAACTGCTTCCAATGCCCCAAGGTCCTCAAGCTCTCTATGTTGAAAGACATATAACTAATGTGTTTATAATGGATTCTTTTAGGGATTTTACCCGACTCATGACAAATCAAGCTCATGTCATCACTAATAATATGGTTTTCGAAGTTAACGTAAGAGTTGGACCTCAACTCAATGCAAGGACTCCTACTTCTAGAATCTGTGATCTCATGACGATAAACACTCCTACTTTCCATGGAACTAAGGTGGTTGAAGATCCACACGGCTTCATAGATGAGATTTTCAAGGTGGTGGATTATATGGGTGTGATTCCTAGAGAGAGAAAGCAGAACTAGCTGCTTACCAAGTCAAAGATGTGGTTAAGTGTTGTTTGAGAAATGGAGGGATGAGAGACTCTTAAAGTAAGATTTAGTGGATTGTGAAGTGTTGAAAATGGTTTTTCTTGATATGTTATTTCCCAGGTTTAAAAGTTTATCTCTCATGTTCACAAAACTCTCTAAGTATACCCAACCTTTGTAGCCGACCCTAGCTCTAAGATGAACAAAATTTGTGATGGGAGTGTCTAACCTTGTGGATAAAGAGTGTCGTTCGACAATTCTCCATAATGATATGGATATCTCTAGTCTCATGGTGTATGGTAAACAAATTTAGTAGTCCAAGCTTGGAAGAGGAATAAGGATGGAAAGAGGCCTAGGGTAAATGAACTAAGTAAGCGTAAATATATGAGGATTGTCCATAATCAAAAGTCTTTCATGAAGAACAAGGATAGGGTTTCCAACAAAACTACCAAGGAGGTTGTTATGCTTTTGAGAGATCTGGGTGTGCTACTTGTGGGAAGAAACACTTGGGTATTTTTTTATCGGTACATATTTTTTCTTTAGGTGTGGTAATAAGCGTCACAAGATGAGAGATTGACCTAACATTAAGGCAAAAGGGAAAGAGGTATACCAAGCTCCAAATGGTGTACCAGATCAGAATGCTCCAGAGAGAAATTGTCTCTATGCACTCGAATATAAAGGAGCATACTAATTGGAAATGAATGCCCTAGTAAGTCATGATTCCATATGCTTGTTTATTTTGTCTTAGATGAGTTTACCCTATGTGGAAGAGTATTATTTGAGTAGCAAGGTAGTAAATAACTTTATCTTTCCATTCCATACTTATTCAATCTTGAGAGTTAGTATGTCATAGTAACATGTTGCATGATGTTTAGTTGAAAATGAATTTCATTATTCCCCTTGCATTGTGCATTCCATGAGATTATGTTTATGCTATAAGATGAGTTTATACGGTCTTGTATGTTTTATTTTCATGACTTCATGACAAATTGCTTTAAAGATGAATTATTGAGTTAGTTAGCATGCTTCACTGTGAGGATTGAGTGCTTACTATAAAGATATTGAAAATTTGACTAAATTGTACTTTCAGGACGAACGATTGCAATGTGTGTAGAAACGATGTATATGAGCATGTCTTATGTTGGATAAGGTAGTTCCTCCTTAAATGAAGGGGAATGACGAAATGAGTGTGTTCTTTGAATTGTGGAATATTCCAATGAGTTGCGTATGATGCAAAGAATGCTTATCAATGTGTAGTTTTTACTCCTTGATGCTTTGGTGCGTTGACTATTAATGTTTTCATCATGGTTTTATGTGTTTAATGGTTCTAGTTTTGTCCTTGATTTCCTCAAAATTATTTAGTTCCATACTAGGACGAATGATTTTCTTAGTGAGAGCGAATGTAAGGAATCTTATAATGAACTAGGTGAAGCTAGAGCCAAGCTTGTGTGTGATTAGGTTTCAAAGTCCTGAAATGGTTATTTGTGATTTATGTAGGTAGTGTGTAAAGTTTGGTTGAGTTTGGAAGTCAAATGTCAAGGGACGTCCAAGATGTTAGACGATTAGACGTCATTATGCTTAGGTCAATTTTTGTGTGCCTTGGCATGTTTGGAGTGTTGTTGGGATTCCAAATTGATGGTGGAGGTTCCTAATACCTATATTACCATGTATTGGGGTTTAGAATCCAGGTAAGAGTCTACCTAGGATCAACAAGGGGCCCTAGTAGAGGACCCTAACATTTAGGCAGAATCTGCCTAAACTATGCAAGCTATAACTCCTCATCAATGGACCTTAGTCCTGTTGATGCCCCGTCATTTGGGGGCATAGATCCATTCTAAGTGGAGGGAGATTAACCCCCATGAAAAAGCTTCTGAACTAAGCGATTCCTAAGAAGGACGGGTCGTCCATCAAGCGAAGCCCCGTATCTAGGGTCTGTCATTTCGTCCCTGTGAAAAGTATTTTAGACACGGTTGGACTTAGAGTGTTTTACTAAATTCACCCCAACTCTTTTATGAACCAAGGTTGAATATTATAGGGTATTAGAGGTATCTTATTTTGGTTTATACT
Organism: Solanum lycopersicum; assembly: GCF_036512215.1. Classification (NCBI taxonomy): domain Eukaryota; kingdom Viridiplantae; phylum Streptophyta; class Magnoliopsida; order Solanales; family Solanaceae; genus Solanum; species Solanum lycopersicum. Next base: position 19,642,406 of record NC_090806.1, read on the forward strand.
CCTAGACCAACGTTACACCTCATTTCAAATATCAAAACCCCTCCCCCAAGAAAGACTACCTCGCAAACTCCATAGAAGCTGGAACTCCATAAAGGGCTAAAAGAGAAGATCTTGGAAGTTTTACTCACCACAAATTCGTGGGTTTCTTCTCACTGATGTGTGGTAGTTCATCCTTGAACTTTTTTTCTTTCAAGGAATCACATCAAAGAGATTTCAAAATGGTTTCAAACTCAAACTTATTCTATTTTTGAGTCTAACCATGGATCCGTGCATGAAAACGTTTAAATGATTGAAATGTGTTGTTTTTTGTGTTAGTTGATAAATCAAATGTGAACAGCCCACTTAACGTATTCTTATGCATATTTCCCTCCTTTAGCTACTGAAGCGGATTTAGTATATATATCTAGATGATTTTAGAAATTTTTAAAGTTTAATATATTTGTTCTATGTTATGGTTAGATACTGCCTTAATTGCTATTTATAATGATTTATTAGAGAAATTGAGGAAAGGTGGTGAAAGCTTTAATGGATGGTAAGTTGGTTGTATTTTTTAGCTCTTATTACGAAATGCTTTTCAGTAGTATGGTGCACCTTTGGTGGCAGTGTTTACTATAAGTTCATAACTATATTGTATAAATATGTGTATTGTGATTATGGCCTTAAAGGCATAGAATTAGACGTGAAATCTATATTATGAAATTTATTCATGATATGTTTAGGTGATTGAAATGTGTGTCTCTATGATATTATGACTAAGTGAAGTATATGTTTATGTAAAGCATACTAGTGTGTGAAATAGGATGAATGAAAGTATGATTATTTTTATGACTCAATATTACGAGAATGATGATTATGTTAAAGTTGTGCTCACATGTAAAAAACACACTTTAATTGATTGAATGAAGCTCACATGTACACAAACACAATTTAGTTGAATGAATGATGTTAATGAATGGGAATGGGGTATTGTAGGGTGGACACTCATTGTAAGTAGAGATGAAGTGTCTAGACCATCCCTTTTTTCCCTATAGTATGAATAGGGGGAGTTTTTGAATGCACACTCTTCATAAGTTGACATGAAGTATGTAATAGCAATATCACTTTCCAAAAAGAGCTTTCTGAGATAAGTTGGCGGATGGATACCCTTCGGGAGTTGAGATACCCGTCGTGAGTTAAGATATGGTGTCCAATAGTTACTCCTGTACCTATAGTAATGAATGTTTACACTTCCTATGGAAGTTATGCTTAGAACTAGAGTATTTGAAGAAGGGGTGGGTACACCTCATGAGTAGAATGTAATGAACTAACTATTCGAAAGGGTGTACTAGTTAGGGTGGTATGGGTATCTATATACTCATTGCACATGAAGGACTTTAGATGGACTCCTTTTGTGTCCTTATATGAAACGTATGAATTTGCAAATTTTTAAAGTAAGTGAGTTACGTGACTTAGTTTCTAAAATTAAGAAATCTTGTAGAGGTTATATCTTGTACGATAATGTTTATGCATAATGAATGTGGTGTGCCTAATCTAAGGGAATCTTTAAGGAGACTTCATGGGAGTGGTAGTATGGGATGCTACCTTTACATTGAAATATGTGAAACTTGGGGGTTGTCTTTGAGAAGGGTTCTTATATGAAGTCCTTCTACGCAAGTATATTTCTCTAGTCCCTTTGATGTTTACTGTGGGGTAGTTACCCGTGTGAACTAAACTTATCATAGTAGTCTTGAGGATTACATAGGTATGTATTAAATGTATTGTATGGGTGGTTTCTTCATTTCTTACCTTAATGGGTCTTAAGGTTATTATGGATGAGCAAAATTCAAGGAAAACGAGTTCAGTGTGAGTTGTAATTGAAATAGTTCACTGTAAGGTTTTGTGAGTTAACTGTAAAGTGTAGTGTTGTGTTAAAATTACTGAAGTTTTACGTTATGTTATAAATGATGATTTATATGTTGTTATATTAGTATATTCATGAAGATTTTTCTCAAATAGCATGAAAGCTTTATTTCAGCTAAAATGTCCTTTTTATATGTGTTTTTATATTATTCTTTACTTAGTACAATGTTTGTACTAACTCCATACATCTCTATTCTAAAAAATATAAGTTGGAGGCAAGTGGATGTTTAGAAGGAAATCTTGGGAAGTTGACTCTCTCATGACTTGGTACATATTCCTATATTGTAGGACATAATCAATGATTCTTTAGCTTTCCATTAAGATTTATGATGTCCTTTCTATCAAAATAGAGGGACTTGACCCTAATATATTTAAGATGTTTCTTTTAGATAGGTTTTGATGATAAGACTTACTCCCTAGTATCTATAAAAAAGCTTTTTATTACTATCCTTGTAAAAAGTTTTAATTATGCACTTCTTTTCATATCTTGTGTAATGAATGATAGCTATGAGGCTTGTATAAGACCTCTGAACGGTCAAGTACGCCATGTGAAGACTCAAGAGTGCTCCCTTCTTCTATGGTATACTTGCGTGTAGTGAAAATCTTCACCCTAGGATTGATGGTTTGTTTGACAAACTCCAAGGGGTGAGTTACTTTTTGATGATTGATTTAAAGGAGGACTATCACAAACTACGACAAGAGGAGTAGAATTTCTAAAACAGCTTTCCAAATCAGATATGGACACAATAAATTCCTAGTAAATATCTTTTGGTCTAACCAATTCTCTGGTGGCTTTCATGGACATTATGAATCGGGTGTTTAGAAATTATCTTGATTTTTTTTGTTATTGTATTTATTAATGACATTTGGATATACTCCAAGAGTGATTATAATCAAATGAGTCATTTGAGAATTTTGGTGCAAGTCTTCAATTATCACAAACATTTTGCTATGATTAGTAAGTGCTACTTTTTTGAGAATGGTTGCTCTTGTTGGTCACATTTTGTCAAGTACGGGTATAGAGGTTGATCCAAAGAAAACAGAGGCGGTCAAGAATTGTCCTAGACCCCTATGTCCCACAGATATTCAAAACTTTTTGGGATTAACCAGTTATTATAAGAGATTTATTGAGCATTTCTCATCAATCACTTCTCCATAAGCGACCTTAACCTAAAAGAAAGTTAAGTTTTAATAGGCTGAAGCTTTTGAGAAGGCTTTGACGATTCGAAGGATAAGTATGCCTCCGCTATGGTGTTGATTTACTAGAGTTTAGCGAAGGATTCGTAGTGTGTTGTGACGCTTTTTGAATAGGTTTTGGTTGTGTACTTATCCAAACAAGGTAAGGTGATAGCTTATGCAACAAAGAAACTCAAGGTACATGAAAAGAACTACCAAACCCATGATCTATAACTAGAAAATGTAGTATTTACTATGAAAATATTATGATATTATATTTATGGGGTGCATATAGATGTATTAACCCATAAACAGAGTTCCCAATGTTTGTTTACTCAAAAAAAATTGCATCTCTTGTAAATAAGGTGGTTAGAGCTTTTGATAGACTACTATATGAGTGTCCTTTACCATGCATCCCCATAAAACTAATGTTGTTTTGGATACTTTGAGTTGTATTTCCATGTCTAGAGTTGGCCATGTAGAAGATGAGAAGAAGGAGTTTGTCTATAACGTGCATAGGTTGGCCTAATTGGGAGTTAACCAGTATGTTCTCCAAAAAGTGGTTTCATGGTCTACTATAGGTTCGAATCCTCATTAGTTGTTGATCTAATGGTTAGGGAACACCTTGATCCCATCTTCATAGAGTTTAAAGAATCCATACTTAAACAATATGTCGAGAGTTTCTCCAAAAGGGGGGATGGTGTACTTATTTATCAAGGTAGGTTGTGTATTCATGATGTGGATGACATAAAAAGAAGAACATTACAAGAGTCCCATGGTTCGCGATATTCTATTCATCTTTGAGGCACAAGGTGTGTCGTGACTTCTTAAGATCTATTTGTGGATTTTTTTTAAAGGGGATATAACGGATTTTGTTGGAAAATATCCGAATTATCAATAAGTTAAGGCCGAACATCAATATTTTGGAGGTTTGTCTCAACATATAAGTATTTCCACTTGGAAGTTGGATGACGTGAACATTGATTTTACTATGGGTTAGCCTTATACTCGAAGGAAACATGATTCTATTTGGGTTATTATTTATAGGATGACCAAAGCATCACATTTTTTTACCATCAAGTTTTCATATTCAAGTAAAGATTATGCTATGTTATATCTCAATGAGATTGTGAGAATGCATTGGATTCCTTTGTCTATTATTTCCGATAGGGGTACTCAATTAACTTCTCATTTTTTTACGGCACTGTCAGTGGACATGGTACCAAGGTGAAATTCAGCACGACATTTCATCCGCCAACGGATTTTTAAGCGAAACGAACCTTCCAAACGCTAAAAGATATATTGAAGGGATGTGTTATTGACTTAAAGTGTAATTGGGATTACCGTCTACCATTGATTGAGTTTGCCTACAGTAATATCTACCACTCAAGTATTTACATGTCTCCATTGGAGGCATTTTATGGGAGAATATGTAGCCTCCGCTTGACGGTTAAAGGTAGGTGAGTCTCCTCTTATCGGTTCAAAAATAGTTCATGAGGCCGTGGAGAAAGTCCAAATTATTAGAGATTGTCACACCCCTTTTTCGCGCAGCAGCGTAAGGAATTTTCCAATATAAGTGACTTTATTAATTAAGGGTTTATTTTATTTTTTTCAAAGTCGCCACTTGGAATTGAGTGATGGTGTTCCAATTCACCTTTTTATTTTAATCCTAACAAAAATGAAATGACATTTTTAGTTTTGGTCTGTGAACCAGTTTGGGTAAGGAATTTTATTGACGGATAGGAAGGTATAGGCATTCCTCGAGTCCCGTGGTTCTAGCACGGTCGCTTTATAAACTTGTATGACAGAAACTAATTTTTTAAAAATCTATTGTTAAAAAAAATGTATTTACCCTCGTTTTTTATTTATTTAAATATATTAAAACTATATTATTTTATTATCTATGCCCTTTATTGAAAAATATATATACGTTTATAAATTAAATCAAACCAAGCAGAATAAAATAAGATATTCTTTATTTTACTTTTACTTTTGCTATTGTTTTTTTTGTTACGTTTCTTTTTTTTCTCTTTTCAACATCTCATCTTTTACTATTATTATTATTATTATTATTATTATTATTATTATTATTATTATTATTCTTATTATTATTATTACTACTACTACTACTACTACTACTATTATTATTATTATTATTATTATTATACTTTCAAGGTTTTATTTGTTTTATTTTTATTTAACTTAATTTTTTTCTGTTGGGACAAAGAAACTTTAAAAAAATTTCCTTCCTCTTCAATTGCATATTTTTAAATATTATTTTTATACTTCTTTTTGTTTTATTTTTTCCTTCTGTTTGCTCTTTTCCCCCTTTTTATTATTCTTTCTCACATTTTATTTTCAACTTTTCCTTTTTCTTTTTATTATTTTTTTTTTTCCATTTTTATTCAATTTTTTTACGTCACAAACATTAAGAGAACATCCTACTAACTAAAATTAATATATTTACAAAATAGCTACACATGTTATCATAATAAAACTAAATATGAAAAATTAAAATTACTTAGGACAATAATTTTACTTAAATATAAACTATACCATGGGTATTTAAATATGAATTAAATAACGGTTTGTTATAAAAATTTCACACTAAATATTACTATACAAAGGATCTAAACATACAATTTAATAAGAAATATTTGAACATATGAAATATTTGAACATACTTCATATAATTACATCAATAAATATTAATGGTTTAAACACATGCATAATTTAACAACTTAAATATATTGCAGTCCATTCTTGCATTATCATTACATAAAACAAATACAAAACAAAATTAAGTATTACCTCTTGTGGAAATTATTTCACGAAAAGAAAGAATTTAGGAACCACGAACTTGAAACCTTGAACTTTACTAGTTTTTAATTATTTTTTTCTGTGCGTGTATTCTTCAAAAATAAAAATGAAAAGTTTTTTTTGTTGTTTCATCAATTTTTTTTCCTCTTTTCCCTTTTTGTTTTCTTTTTGCTCTTTTTCGTTTGCTAATTTTTCTTTTTCCTTCCTCTGTTGCTGATTTTTTTCTCCTCCCTTTTATTAATTTATATATAGTTATGTATATGTGTGTATGTGTGTATGGAAGAGTTGGATTAACGGAGTGAGGTGTGGGGTGAGTGGAGAGAAATGGTGAAGCGGGGGTGAGATAATGGGTATATTAATTTCTTTTAAATATTTTTTATATGTAATAATAATAATACTAATTAAGAAAAATTAAATAGCTAGATTAAATAAATATAAAAATTAAAATAACTAATTTATTAGAACTTTGAATTAATATATAAAAATATTCCTTAAAGTGTAATACTATTTTTTGTGGTTTTTATATCTTTTAAAAATAAACTTCATAAAATAAGATAAAACTCAAAATATTTATAAAAAATATTTAAGCTCTAAAAAGGATATAAAACTTAAATTAAGTCAAAAATTACGTGTTTACAGTTTGCCTCTCTTTGACTGAAATCACAAGGAGTTTTCAGACAAAAAAGTACACAAAGTGTCAAGTTTTTACCAAAGTATTATTTGAAAGACCAAAATTTATGCGACCGAGTCCTTTTTTTGGGCAGCCTACATATCCCAGAATATAAATGAACCAGGTCACGTGTAGTTCAAGGAGTTGAGGTGATGAGTTGGAGTTAAGTGAGCTTCCATCGAGGCTCTAGATCGTGACTCTTATCCTTACATAAAAATATATAAAATTGAAAGCTAATAGTGAAAAGTAAACTAAATGTACAAACTTCTATCCATAAAGCTTTTCTTGAATCTTCACTTGAATTTTGACTTTAAGATATCACCTTGATTTTTAGGTGACTATCTTAACCTAGAATTGGAATGGAGGCTGAACTTGCCCTTTAGACGGAACTTTTGACATTATTCAAAATGACAAGTAGAAAAATGCTCTTGAATAGCTTTGTGCTTTCTTGATTAAAAGTTGACTAGTAAAAGATGTGAGGATGACATGCTGCTACATGCATTGAAAAAGCTAATTATAACCATCATGGAATCGGTTATCCTAAGAATATTCAAACTTCGTTATTGAACTTAAAATCCATGTTATGCTTGGGAAAACCTGAAAACCACCAAAAATAAAAAAAGAAATAAATTTTTGCCCCAGTTTTCACTGGAATTATTTTTTTGAGTTATTAGCAAATATAAATATAAAACATAAACTCCGACTAGGAAGTTTTTATTTTAGGAGAAGATAGAGTAAAAATATAGACAATGAAGTTTTTATCCTATGATAAAGTAATATAATCACATTATCCAGTAGAGTCCTGCCAGTCCCATTATCCAAAAGGGTCTTGCTAGTCCCATTATCCAGGAGGGTCCTTCTAATCCCATTATCAAGGAGGGTCCTCCTAATCCCATTATCCAGCAGGGTCTTGCTAGTATCATTATCCAGGAGGGTCCTGCTAATCCCATTATCCTGTCGGGTCCTGCTAATCGCATTATCCAGGAGGGTCCTGCTACTCCCTTTATCCAAGAGGGTCCTCTTTGTCCCATTATCAAGGAGGGTCCTTCTAGCTCAGTTATCCAGGAGGATCCTGCTAGTCCCATAATCTAGGAGCGTCCTGCTAGTCCCATTATCTAGGAGGGTCCTGCTAGTTCATTATCTAGGAGGGTTCTGCTGGTCCCATTATCCAGGAGGGTCCTATTAGTCTAATTATCCAGGATTGTTCTGTTAGTACTATCATCCAGGAGGGTCCAGCAAATATCATTATCTAGGAGGGTCCAACTACTCCCTTTAACAAGAAGGGTCCTGCTTGCCCAATTATCCGGGAGGGTCCTCATTAATGCATTTTCCCAAAGGGTCCTGCTAGTCCCATATATGGGAGGGTCCTGCTAATCCCACTATCCAGGAGGGTCCAGCTAGTCACATTATCCAGGAGTGTCCATCTAATAAAATTTTCAACAAACTAATAAAACCAATGAACTTTGTTAATATTATCTTCATTATTTGGCAGTTCCTGAAGGAAATAATAATAATAATAATAAATAAAATAAATATTCCAACATTCAGGTAATTGCTATTTTGATATATATTAGCCAATTTTCATATAATATTCCACAAGTCTTTATTTTAGGGTTTCCATTTCACTCGATGTAGACTAGGTTAAACATCTAGGTTCCTCAATCGCAATCTTTAACCAACTTGTGTCACTACTTAAACAAAAAAAAATTAGTGAGTTTGAAAAGGTGGTGATTGGTTTTTGGTTCCATATTTCGACAAGGGTGACTCAAAAGCTTGTGATGCTTTGGTTGTTTCCAACGGTCAATACTTCTCATTGATCGATTGTCTTTTCATTCAAATTCGCTCATTTTTGGACCTAAATCCAATGTCTTTATCCCACAGCACTCATTGTTTAGCCTTTGTAGAATCAGAGAATTTTTGAATTCAACACTAGAAGACATATTATAACTCATTAGTATAATTCTTCGCCTAGTACCATTTAGACACTTGTTAGCGAGTCTTGAAATTCCTTCCTAGTTTCTTGACAGAGACTCGACACAAATACATACGAAAAAATGTAACGAAAAGTATAAGAAACTTACGAACTATATGAGAATAAAAGAAAAGATTTGATGAGGACTCTGTTTTTTGTAAGAAGAAGAAATAAAAACTTATCTTAGTGTAGGATCTGAGTCTACTGATCATGCCTTGCAGTTTTTCTGATTTCCAAACTTGTCTACCCAATCTATTAATCAACCATTATTGATCATTAAATCTTGATGTGGAATCCCGACACTTAATGAAGCCATATATAATTTTGAACACTCATTCACTTTATGATATTGAAGAAGGTCTTTGCCACTAAAACTCTATCAGGTTAATTGCTCAAGCTCATGTCCGCCTTATGGTGCTTTTCAGAATTTTTACCAATAAGACTCTCTCATATTCAACTCCTTTTCGCCTTACAGATCCCACTTATGGTTTTGACACATTAAGACTCTCTAATTTTTATTTCTTTCTACTCACATTTGTCATATGGTTCCCATTCAGGATTTTTACCTACCCTTTACCTACTTACTCTCGACATATCAAGGGTTGATGCAAAGATATTTCTTTGATTGACTTTAGAAGATGGGGTTGATTTTGAGCTTTGAGATTAGAGACCAAATGAATAAACAAACAAATTTTTCCCCATTTTACTACAATATGAATTTTTGGATTTGTATGTGGTTAAACCGAACCCAATATTAGGGATGCCTATATATTTTGCAGAAACAAGAATCAGGTCGAATTTAGTTCAAGAAATTTGTTTTTTTAAAGCTCAAGGAAACAACTTAACCAAGAGATACCATTGAATCAACCCTATAAATTTAAAGCCCAAACATAAGGTTTTCTAATGTCAAAAATCAAATCATATGTAATATCATTTCACATCATCAGCATTGACGATTATTTGTATCACTTTGCCTTCTATATCTACTATGTAAAGAGAGCCATTGGGTAATACCCTTTTAACAACGAATGGTCCTTTCCAATTTTGAGAAAATTTGCCTTTGGTTAAGGCATGATGTGTCAAAATGCGTCTCAACACTAATTGACCCTCTTCAAAATGTTTAGGACGCACCTTTTTGTTGTATGCTCGTGCCATTCGTTTCTGATATAATTGTCCATGATATACTGATGTAAGACGCTTCTTACAAATCAAACTTAATTGCTCTAACTGAGTTTTTATCCACTCATCATCATCAATTTCAGCATCCACGATAATTCGTAAAGATGGGATCTCAATCTCTGCAGGTATAACAGCCTCAGTCTCGTATACTAGTGAATATGGGGTAGCGCCCACTAACGTACGGACTGTAGTGTGATAACCCAACAAAGCAAAAGGCAACTTTTCATGCCATTATCGAGAACTTTACACCATCTTACGAAGTATCATTTTTATATTTGTGATAGCAGCTTGTAAAACCCCATTTTCTTTTGGGCGATACAAAGTCAAATTACGATGCTCAATCTTAAGCTGGTAGCATACCTCCTGCATGAAGTGGTTGTTAAGATTTGCGGCGTTATCAGTTATAATCACCTTTGGAATACCAAACTTACAGATGATGTTGAAATGGATGAAATCCACCAAGACCTTCTTGGTCACTGACTTGAAAGTTAATGCTTCCACGCACTTTGTAAAATAATCAATGGCCACCAAGATGAAACTGTGATCATTCGATGCTTTTGGTCCTATCGGTCCAATCACATCCATTTCCCATCCCACAAAAGGCCATGGAGCAGATATTACATGCAACTCAGAAGGGAGAGAATGTATCAAATCACCATATATTTGACATTAATGACATTTCCGAACAATCGTATGGAATCCTGCTCCATGGTGAGCCAATAATATCCTGCTCGAAGTATCTTCTTTGCTAGAACATATCCATTTATATGAGGTCCACATACTCCTGAGTGTACTTCAATTATGATTGTGGAAGCCTATTGAGAATTGTCACACCTTAGAAGACGTAAATCAGGTGTCTTCTTGTACAGTATGCCTACGCTTATGGAAAAAAACCCCTTGCTATTCGTCGAATAGTCCTTTTTTGATTACTAGTTACATCCGACAAACATTCTCCGTACTAAAGATATGTTTTGATATCATGAAACAAAGGATTACCATAGAATTACTCCGAAATTATGTTGCAATATGAAAGTTTATCTCAAATTTGTATGTATAAAGGGTCGATGTGAGCGTCATCAGGGTGCTGGAGCATCGAAGATAAAGTGGCTAATGCATCTGCAATCTCATTGTGCACTGTGGGAATGTGCCTAAACTTTATCGACACGAGTCGTTGAAAAAGACCTTGAAAACAATGTTGATATGGTATGAGCTTTTGGTCTCGAGTTTCCCATTCTCCTTGAATTTGTTGAACTAGTAAGTATGAGTCTCCTAGCACTAAAAATTCTTGGATGCCCATGTCAACAGCTAACCTCAGGCAAATAATGCACGCTTCATACTCTGACATATTATTAGTACAATAGAATCTAAGTTTGGCTGATATAGTGTAATATTCCCCTGATTCAGACATAATAACAACTCCTATTCCAACTCTTTTCTTGTTAGAGACACCATCAAAAACTAACTCCCAGCCTTGACTGTTATCGTGAATAACTTCATCGTTACAAGATATGTCTTCGTCTAGAAAATAGGTTTTAAGTGTTTCATATTCTTCATCAATAGGGTTCTCTGCCTAATGATCTTCCAATGCTTGAGCTTTCATTGTTGTGCGCCTTACATAAATAATTTCAAACTCTGTGAACAATATTTGCCGTTTCTCAAACCTACCTGTGGGCATGAGCTTTTGAAAAATATAGTTCAATGAAAGATAATGTTTCAACTCATGTGCTACCCAAGTTAGGGCACAACACATTCTTTCATGAAGGGTGTACTTCGCTTCATATACGGTAAATTTCTTGCTAATGTAATAAATGGCCATCATGCTGACATATACAATATCAAAGGTCTTCCCGGCTCGGGAGGGACCAACACAGGGGGATTTTATAGGTAATTCTTAATTCTTTCAACAGTTTCTCTAAATTCTTCGATCCACTCGACTGTGGCATTCTTTTTGAACAACTTAAAGATAGGCTCACAAGTTGTTGTGAGTTGAGCAATGAATCTGCTGATGTAGTTTAACCTTCCTAGAAGGCTCATAACTTCAGTTTTGTTTTTTGGGGGTGACGATTCTTGAATTGCTTTTAATTTTTAATGATCCAACTCGATAACTCTTCGACTGACTATAAACACATAATCTTCCCTGATAATACTCCAAATACACATTTTCCAGGATTAAGCTTGAGATTATACTTGCGGAGCCTTTCGAAGAATCTCCTTAAGTATTTCACATGATTTGACTATTTTTTAGATTTAATGATAACATCATCCACATAAACTTTGATTTCTCTATGCATCATATCATGAAACATTGTTGTCATTGCTCTTAAATAAGTTTCCTCTGCATATTTTAATCCAAAAGGCATAACACGATAACAATATGTACCCATGGAGTGATAAAAGATGTTTTTTCTACATCTTTGTGATCCATAATAATCTGATGGTAACCCGCATATCAATCCACAAAAGATGCAACCTCAAGTTTAGCACAACTATCCAATAAAATATGGATGTTAAGCAAAAAAATCATCTTTTCGACTTTCTTTGTTCAAATCACGATAATTAATGTACATTTGAACTTTGTGTCTTTCTTACGAACGGGTACAATATTTGCTAACCAAGGATTTGGCCTCAAGTGGTTTTGTGATCTCTTCTTTAATTATTACACTCATGTCGGTTTTGAGTTTTCTCAACTTCTGCTTTATCGGAGGAAAAATAGGATCAATTGCCAACTTATGAACAACCATTTCAGTGCTTAATCAAGGCCTGTCATCATAAGATGACGCAAAAGCATCTTTGTAATCAAACATGGCGTGGATTATATCGTACTTTTGATGTCGAACATGTACATTTATCTTAGTCTCCTTAATAATTTCCTGATCCCCCAAATTTATTGTCTAAGTTTCACTCATGTTTGTATTTTACTTTTTCTCAAAATGATTAAAATCCCTCCTTACTTCTTCAAATACTCTGTCTTCATCATATTCGATTTCTTGACTTATTATTTCAATATTAGGTCGAAGATACGATTCGATATTAAGATCTGGCAAAAATTTCTGCATGCATGTCATATACATAGAATCGGCATAGAAAGAACTGTATAAAAGAAAATGAACAACTATATTAGACTGAAATAAAGATGCAATTACATCCTATTGAAAAAGGAAATAGAGTTTTCGAAAGAAAATGACAATATAAAATCCGAATTACAATCCTTGAATAAAGCCGAGACAAAAGAAAAAATAAGACAGACTACCAAGACTCATCTTTAACGGGGAGAAGGGTGGCCTCCCAATTGTTTAGCTTGAAATCAGGACCAATGAATTGCACATCCGTGTCGCTAGTGCCTTGTCCGAGTTCCACCATATCAACCTTGACAAATAAATCTTGAAACTAGTGGATCATATCTTCGCTTACTTTCATCAATGTCTCTGGAAAAGATGATTGATAAGATTCTATTGCGCGGGCTTTAATGAAAGATTTGTAGATTTGTTGTATATGATTGGTAAGTGATGATACATATCTCTTATGCTTCTTTTGTCTTCATTTTGTCCTCTACTCTAGGTTGGTAGCCTAAGACAAAAGTACCGATACTCTTTCATAGACTCATTGGACAAGCTCTCCCTTACGTAAAGATACCTAAGCCTTTACCTCACTCAAACCCATGTTTCAGAAATTCATTCACCACCATTACAGACGCGAAAGGAAAAGAATTGGATTTGAGATGACACTCCCCTCAAGGACATGCTCAACACCCACTACCTGAAAAGATTGATAAACTAGTGCCTCGTTCTCATTATTCGCCTAAATAAAAGGGTCGGAAGAGTCTTTGTAGATTGACAAATCCCGCTCACGATGAACAATCACCTCTTGTCAGTCGTATTCATACATAATCATTTGATGCAACGTTGAGGGGACTGCTCTAGCCATATTCACCCATGTCCTCCCCAATAATAGATTGTAGGACGCGTTTATATCCAACACTTGAAAATTCACAGCAAAATCCACAGGCCCTATTGTAAGTACGAGCTCAATCTCACAAATGACATCTGTTTTTGACCCATCAAAAGCACTAACACATACAATGTTGGGTCGAACCCTTTCAGCACTAACATTCAATTTCTGTAGAGTTGATTAAGGAAAAATATTTTCTCCTGATCCTCCATCAATTACAACTCGAGTTACATATGAAAGCTCACACTTTACAGTGATATGGAGGCCTTGGTTATGTCATGTACCTTCTTTGGGTAGTTCATCATTCGAAAAGGTGATGCGGTTTATCTCAAATATTCTCCCAGCAGTCTTCTCTAACTGACTCACTGTAACTTTACTAGGAAAATGTACTTCGTCAAAATTTTCATTAAAGTCTTACGATGTTCATCAGCATGTATTAGCAAACATAACAAAGAGAATTGGGGTTGAGTTTTTCTTAGTTGTTCCACCACGGAGTAGTCTGATAGCTTCATCTTCCTTATGAATTCCTCAGCCTCTCCTTCAGTGAGCGGACTCTTCATTTGTATGTGGTCATTTTTAGTTTTCTTAATTCAATCGGGACATAACATCTTCCTGAACGGGTTATTCCTCATACTTCTTCTATTTCTTCATTAATTTCTTTTCCCTTGTATGTCACGAAAGTAGGCTCATAATTCCAAGGAAAAACTTTGGAGTTAGTCATTTGGAGCTGGGATACTAGCTTGATAATCAGTGGAAGAATATGGGCCCCTTCCACGATCATGATAGGCTTGTTTGTTCTTTTTGGTACAAACGATCTTGCCTTATTCAGACATGCCCAAACATCTTCAAGGACTCCCTCCTTTCACAGTTAAGAAGGGTGTGTTTGATGGACTCCACTTTTCTAACCTACTTTCCGCCCCTAAAGGCATCATTTTTGTTAAATCAACAACATTTGCCGACTTGCCTATGCCAGTTCCAACCTTAAGGATTGGCTTATATGGAGACGCAAACTCTTCGTGACACTTCACCATTTCTAGCATGTTTGTTTCTGTATGCCTCTGCAATGGATTTTTATTGATGTTGGGTCCACTCGGACTTTCAACTATAATTCGATTTTAATCGATCAAATACTGAATGGCCCTTTTCAAATATAAATATCTATCTATGTTGTGCCCTGGGGCATTAGAAAAATATGCGCAATGTTGAGAATAATAAAAATTTCTCGGGGGAGGACTCAGCATCTTTCTCTAAATAGGTATCAAATATTCAACGTCCTTAATTTTTCGGAACAAGCTAGAATACGACTCCCCAATATGAGTGAACTAATCTTTGACAACATTTCCCTTCATATATTATGGTCTAGGACAAAAAGAAATTCTAGCAGTAATTTGATGAACTTGTGGGGGTGATGGATTATTTTGTTGAGTCGGTGCACTCCATTGTGGATAAGAAGGTGGTGCAATTGGTTGTGCATTCTAAACATGATATGGAGAGTATGAGAAAGAATATTGTGGAGCTTCGGAAGGAAAATAGTTTTGTGGGGAATTATCCAAGACATGAGTCCTAGGCTCTGTTACAATAGTGGCCGTTTCCTCCCTTCTCTTCTTCTCGCTAACATTTCCAGAACCATTTTGAAGCACTTGTGTTTTGGCTTTTAAGGCAGTTTGAGTTACAATTTTTTAAGACTTAATGTCATTTTTAACCATTTCCCCTACCTTAATAACTTCAGCGAATGTATTCCCCATGAAAGAAAGCAGATAGTGAAAGCGATCAGGTTCTTGCGCCTGGAGAAAAATGTTAATAATCTCTTACTCCTTCATCGGTGATTTAACCCTAGCAACTTGTTCCCTCAATCTGATAGCATATTCACTAAAAATTTTCGTGGCCTTTTTCCTCATGTTGGCTTACGAGAAGCAATCTGGCACAATATCAATATTATATTGGAATTGTTGTACAAACATCGAGCCAAATCATCCTATTTGTGCCAGTTGGTAATATCCTAATGTATTAACCATTTAAATGCAATCCTTACTAATCTTTCTCCAAAATAGGCCATAAGTAATTCTTCTTTGCCCTCTACACCCCTCAATTGGTTGCAATATCTCTTTAGAATGACTTATGAGGTATCTGTGACCATCGTGTTTCTCAAACATTGGAGTTTAAAAACCAGCAGGCAAATGGACGTGAGAAAACTTACACAAGTCACTGAACGAGATGCCTTTGTGGCCTTCTAGTCCTTTCATATCTCTTATACTTTGTTCCAAACTCTTCATTTTCTTAGTCATTTCCTCATGTTATCATTCTTGACCAACTACTCAATTTCAACAGGGGAACTATATTAATGAATGTGGGGATGAGAGATTTGAATTCTAATGGCATCTTCAAGAGTGTAACTGTGATCACGCCGAACTTTGGGCGGTGGATCGCTATTGGATTTGGGCTCAATCGTTGCGTTGCGGGACGCTGTTAGTCTAGGAAGTTGACAGAAAGAGAGGATTACTTATCATAAGTGTATTCAAAGGGCGCACCATTGAAGTTCCAACGACATTGGATGTGTTAGCATAGGGGCCGAATCAAGGGGGATATATCGGAGCACTTATCGACACCTGGATAGGGGGAGTCATCTTTGTATTAAAATAGTCCCGAATTGAAGACGACGGAGGTTGTCCACTCATCCAAACCTCGTACATCTCTGCCATTTGTTGTTTTAATGCCCTTATCTTTTCTGTTGTCCATGTTACTTGGGAAGTTATGTTGTGTTGGATTTCATCATTGTCCGATTCATTTCTGTCTTTGGGGGCCATTTTCTGTTTCCCTTTCGATCTTGTATTGTAAGGATTTGATGCCAGTTTAACCATAAACAACTACCTTTGACCCGGTATGTCTCTCTTATTTCACTATTTCTCTCTCTCTCTCTCTCTCTCTCTCTCCGAATGGACTACAAACTGATTAGCATTAAAAAATTATGCACATCGCATCCACATACATACTTCTGATATGGAGGACCTTCTGTTTCATCACGGCTTACCTAGGCATTCTTCTCTTCCTTACTTTTTTAATATTTTATTATTATTATTATTTATTTATTTACTTAATCATTTTTATAATAATTATTATTATTATTATTTCATTTTATGATTATTTTTTTTATTTTTTTCAGAGAGAGAAGAAAGATAAAACTAATTTGGATCGAACCCCTTAGGTTGCCTACATTTCATGTTGGGCCCATGAATCAAATCTTGCGTAGTACGAGAAAGATATTACTTTTTTTAGCATGACATATGCACATAAGGTGACCAAAAACAAATCTTTTTCATTCATTTTAAAATATATCTAAAATAGTAATATGAATAAAACATAAAAAAAATAGAAGTACCTTGGACTTAGATAGACTCTAAATGATATAAAATAACAAAACGAAAAAGAAAGAATGAGAAAAAAAATGAAATAATCACTACTAAAAAAATAGAATCGAAAAGAAACTGAATCCTCGAATCTTAATCATATCCAAGACCCTTAAAAATCTTAACCAACACTTTCGATAGATATGGAGACAAAGCACGGGCCTGTTGGCCCAACCTCTCATCGTTCTGGTGTAAATATCTAGCATATTCATTATTGAGTTCATCCCTGAGTTGTAGTATTCAGTCTCTTGATTCATCCATATTGTTATAACAATTCTGTAACAAGTGGTGAGCAGTATTACTTAATGCATCAATTTTTACCTTTGTTCTTAGAGATATTCAATTTGAAGGTGTAGTGCATCTCGCTCGTCTATTCTCTGACCTCTCTCAATCTCACAGTCTATCTGATAAGCACTGAAATGCCATGCTATTATTCTTTCCAGTTCCATAGAGGCTTTAACTTGAGTTTGGAGTCTAGACTGTGCGCAGATACGATGGGCCTTTTCTTTCTTATACTCCTCTTCCTGTTGCTTCATAGTGCATGTGGCAATGTCCAAGTCTTCTTGTAAGGTCAGAATGGTAGAACGGTGTTTTCTAACTCTAACTTAAAATATCGCATCACGTTGGGACAACTCCTCTTTTAGCATTTTTCAGGTAATTACTTAGGATACCTAGAGTACATTTATAGCTTCTTTCAACTTTGACGCGAGCTTGCTTAATCTTATCCTCAATTTCTACTTCTCGATCTATAGGTCCTTTTATTGACCCTTTTGGCATAACCTTAGGAAGGAGATGATCATGAACCCACTCTAAGTAAGCCTTGTCCACCTCACCTCTTGTGCGAACCTTCATCATATCGTGGGGACTTGAGAGTATGCATCCCCCCAAATCTTAAATATCTCCGATTTTCGTAAAGGTATCTCGGGATGAAACTCATACATGAATTCCCCCTTATCTTTATTAGGTGGTAGAAACTGGCGTTTCTCAAGTTGTCGCATAACTCTTAGTGGCATGTAAGGTTGGACTCCTCGAAGACCCATTAAGACGATAAATGATCAAAAAGTAGACATGTATATCACCTCGACCGACAGAAACCAATGATAATTCCACACAATCTTGTCAAAAGTCAGATTATTGAGGTGTTGCTTACAAGCTTCAATACCCTTCGAAAAAATATAATCTTTGATTCATTCTTTGTGGGCTCTAATATAATCATTCCATTCAATTTAAAAGTCCACTACATAAGGGTGATGACGAATGTGTTAAATCATCCATAGTTGTAATAACATATTGCGTCCCTAAAAGTAGTCTTTTCAATCCTTGCAAATTGTTAAACCACAATAGATGTCTGCCAAATCCATTGATACGAGGGTGATATTATGTTTTTTCTCAAAAGCTGTAATGACTCCAGTCAAGTTCATGCTAATCTTTCCTCCCTTTTTTCTGAAATATCATGATCCCCAAAAAAGCCACCACGAAGGCATCATAACTGTGTGCTTGCAAGGTCAGACGACGCCCATTATTATGGAGTTTCTTCCATACACTTTGAATCCATCACTTTTGTCATATCTTTTGTACAAAAATTCTAATGGAACCCATCCATTATCGAGACAACCACATACATCAGTTTTATTTATATGCAGTAGTTCTAGAGACCTCCTCCCATTAATATGTTTTGGCATCATAGACTCTCCTTTGTGAAGATGTTTACCCTTTAAAATGAATGCCCCTATCTCCTCAAGGGTGGGAGTGAGTTCACAACCAGAAAAACGGAATACATTCCTTAACGGGTCCTTAACGGCTCCCAACAATGCACTAGTGCTTCTATCAAATGTCGTCGTGGCTCAAAATACAAAAGGCTTCATAGAAATCCCATGCGTTTCAACACCATTCCTTGTTCATGGTTTGTCATATTTTCATACCATGTCTTCAAGAGTGTCGGGGCCTTATCCAATATCATGAATCGAGGTGATTGATCCTCCCTTTGTCTCTTATCTCCCTTTACATATGGACTCATATTTTCCTATATTATGATAGTGACAAATTAGTCTTAATAAAATATATTTTTATCATAAGAATAACGTAAAAATCGTAAACAAAAAAATTAAATTTTTTATTTTTGTATATATATTTTATTTATAAAAAAATATGAAATATGGTTATTAAAGGAAGAATGAGAAATATATATATATATAAGTAGCCCTCAGAATTATTCCAAAACTAAAAATATTAGTATATTTGATTGTATTTTATTTTTGTTAATTAAATTTCCATTCTTTTTTATTGTTATATAGAAAAACTTGATGAAAATGATAGATTTTTTCAATTGGAAAAGAAACATAAATTTTGATAGAGAAAATTGTTTTTAATAAAAGGAATACGTCAAAACTTTTATTTTATATTTTTCATTATAATTATTTTTTTGTTATAATTCACTCATCTAAAGCCGATCAACATTTGTATAGTCTTTCAAATAATGCAACAAGTAATACCAATAATGTACATGATTGTCTTAAGTAGAGTCGTTAGAGATGTCACACCCTTTTTTTGTGCAGCGGTGTAAGGGTTTTTACAATTTAAGAGACGATTAACTAAGGGATAATTTTATGTTTTTTAGAGTCTCCACTTGAATTGAATAAGTCACGTTTTTATTAATCTCTAACCAAAAGGAAATGACTTTTTTAGTATGGGTCTGCGATCCAGTTCGTGTAAGAAATTCTGTTGACCTAGTGAAATGTATTAGGCATCCCTCGAGTCCCGTGGTTCTAGCACAGTTGCTTTATGGACTTTTGTGACTTAAAATATTTTTTTTTAAAATTCTATTGTTAAAACAAATTTATTAACCCTCGTTATTTGATTTATTTAAGTATATTAAAACTACCTTATTTTATAAATCTATGCCCTTTAATTAAAAAAATATATATACATATAAATTAAATCAGATAAAGTAAAATAAAATAAGATATTATTTATTTTACTTTTTCTTTTGTTATTTTTTTACATTTCTTTTTTCCTCTTTTTATCATTTCACCTTTTACTATCATTATTTTATTATTATTATTATTATAGTTTATACTTTCAAAGTTTTATTTGTTTTATTATTATTTAACTTAAATTTTTTTCTGTTTGGACAAAGAAACTTACAAAAAATTATTTCCTCTTCAATTGCAATTTCTTTTTGAATTATTATTATACTTCTTTTTCTGTTATTTTTTCCTTCTGTTTTCTCTTTTCCCCTTTTTAATTATTCTTTCTCACATTACTTTTCCTTTTTCTTTTTATTATTATTATTATTATTTTATTTTTTGTTTTTTGTTTTTCCTCCATTTTTATTCAATTTTTTTACGTCACTAACATTAAACGAACATCCTACTAACTAAAATTAATATATTTACAAAATAGCTACACATGTTATCATTATAAAACTAAATATGATAAATTAAAATGACTTGGACAATAATTTTACTTAAACATAAAATAAACCATGAGTTATTTAATTATGAAATAAATCACGGTTTGTTATAACAATTTCACACTAAATATAACGATACAAAGGTCTAAACATAAAGTTGATATAAAATATTTGAACATACTTCATATAATTACATCAATAAATATTAATGGTTTAAATACATGTGAAATTTAACAACATCAATATATTGCAATCCATTTTCGCATTATCATGACATAAAACCAATAAAAAATAAAATTAAGTATTACCTCATATGGAAATTATTTCTCGAAAAGAAAGAATTTAGGTACCACAATCATGAAACCTCGAACTCCACTATTTTTTAGTTTTTTTGTGCGTGTGTTCATCAGAAAGTAAATGAAAAGATTTCTTTGTTGTTTCTTCCTTTTTTTTCCTCTTTTCCCTTTTTGTTTTCTTTTTTCTCTTTTTCGTTTGCTAATTTTTCTTTTTCCTCCCTTTGTAGCTGATTTTTTTCTCCCTCCTTTTATTAATTTATATGTAGTTACGTATATATGTGTATGTGCGTATGGAAGAGTTGGATTAGTGGAGTGAGGTGTGGGGTGAGTGGAGAGAAATGGTGAAGTGGGGGTGAGATAATGGGTAGGTTAATTTCATTCACTTATTTTGTTGGTTATGAAAAAATAATAATATTAATTAAGAAAAAATTAAATCGCTAGATTAAATAAATATAAAAATTAAAATAACTAATTCATTAAAACATTGAATGGATAAAGAAAATTATACCCTAAAGTGTGATTCTATTTTTGTGGTTTTTATATCTTTTGAAAGTAAACTTAATAAAATAAGATAAAACTCAAAATATTTATAAATAATATTTAAGCTCTAAAAAGGGTATAAACTTAAATTCGGTCAAAAATTACATGTCTACATAGATAGGTTGAACACGAACCAAAATCTTCAAAAATCCTAGGCCAACATTAGAAAAAGGGACCTTGAATTTGAGATAGATGATTTTATATACTTGAAGATCTCACCAGCGAAAGGGGTGATGAGGTTTGGCAAAAAGGGGTGATGAGGTTTGCCAAATTAGATGGCTCCGATTCACTCTGTTTTCGATGTATCAATGCTTAAGAAATGCAAAGGTGATCGGTATCTATCCTCCATTTAGAAAGATTAGGAGGTCATGCAAACCTTATTTATGAAGAGGTTCCAGTTGTGATTTTAGACTGGCAAGTAAAAAGATTGAGGAATACAGAGATAGCTTCCGTTAAGGTTCTAAGGAGGAACCATCTTGTTTAGAGTGATACATTGGAAACGAACGCAGATATAATGTCCCTTTATCCTAATATTTTACCTCTTATTTCTATTCAAATTTGAGGTAATTAGTTTCTCTTGAGTATGTAGTGAATTTTGAGTTTTGTGTACTGTATGAGTTTTTTCCATGATTTTTATTATGTGGTGTAAGTCCATGTGAAGAAACATTTATTGCATAACATAAAATTTTTCATGAAGTATATGTTCCTATTGTTGAATTGCTTTTTTAAAATTATAATTGTATAATTGACTCATGAGGTGATATTTATGAAGATGATTAATTGTGTTTAATAAAGTTACATTTGGAATATATGTTTTGATCTTGAACTTGTAATTATGTGGAGATGGAAATTTCTCCTATGAATATGAGAAATGAAGTATTGCATGCATATTGAGTTCGTAGATGTAGTTCCTCCTTCCTTAAATTGCTTTGAAGTGCCTCAAATTGTAGTTCAAAATTTATCCTTTGAATATGTGCTTATGGTGAATTGTGGATTCGATGGTTTATACATCTTTTTAATATGAACGCTGGTTGGACTGTTGTTCTAGAGTTTCTAACTTAGCTTGGAGTCTTTGTTTACATCAGGGGAAAATTGTTCCCAAGGAAGAGATAATGTAATATCCAAGAAATGTAAGGACCTATGGTAGAGACTTACTTAATTTATATTGACCTTCAAATGGTTAAAATTGTTTGTAGACCTAACCTAATGTAACTTACATAGTTTGGAAGTGTTAGTGCAAAAACATCCAACAACATTTTGATTTAGATTGAGTGACACAAGTATGTTAAAGTCTTACTCATCTTAGCAAATCAAATAAGAGCTCCAGTTTTGCGCAAAGAGATTCAAAAGGTATTGGGACAAATCATTAAAAAAACACTCCACTAAATAATGGGGAAAGTAGTAAATATAATAAATGTCTTTATTGAATTAGAATTATCATATTTTACTACACCAGAAAGAATGTTTTTCTAGGATAATAAATATATCTTATACTATACAAAAGCCATTACGGAATCATCCGTAGTGAGTTGGGGGATCAATATGCACTTTCTCGCAATAATTAGAGTCCATTTTGGACATTAGGTGACAATTAAAAAGTTTTACGTTATTTTCTTAAATTATAGTGGGTATAAGCCCATGAATATATAGTCCAGATTATTTCTTCGCAGAGAAATACCTACGTTTTTCTGAATTTGTAGAGTCCATTTTGGTTGTTTAGGAGCCAATTTATAGGAATATGAAATTTTCTTCGTTTTTCCTGTGTGTTAGCATAAAATATTTTTGATGATATGTATTACAATTAATATTTTTTGTGGAACCTTTACGGAATACTCCGTAGGGAGTTGGAAGAGGACAACATACAACCTCAAAATATTTAGAGTTTATTTTGGGCATATAATGTTCAATTTACATGAATTAGGCATTTCTCATTTTTTTTAATGTATTAGCCATAAATAATTTGGTGATATGACTTTGAGATGACTTCTTCGTGAAACCTTTATAGAATCATCCATATGGATTTACGGAAGAAATATGTAAAATCTCACAATTTTTAGAGTCCATTTTGTGCATTAAGGGTCAATTTACATGCATTAAGAGTTTTTCTCAATATTTTATGTATTTAGTAGCCCATAAATATTTTAGTGGTATATCTTCCGGAAAATTTCTTTATGAAACCTTTATAAAATCCACCATTGGATGTTTGGGGTATGTACGCATAGTCTCACAATTATTATTGTCCATTTTGGACATTAAGGGGTAACCTTACGGGAATTAGGCGATTCTCTAAATTTTTCTTATGTGTTAGCCAATAAATTGTTTGGTGATATGGCTTATAGATGACTTCTCGAAAAAATCATTACAGAACTCTTGCTCGAGAGTTGGGGGATCCGTATGTAGAATCACACAATTTTTAGTGTTTATTTAACTTATATAGGGATTTATAGGAATTAAGCGATTTTCTTAATTCTTGGTGTCTGCCCAAGAATATTTTTGTGATATGCATTCTACAAAATTTCTTTGTAAAATCATTATAGTACACTCTGCAAAGAATTTGGGGGAAAATAGGTTAATTCTAATAATTTTCTTAGAATCCATTTTTGAAATTTAGGGGCCAATTAATAGTTAACATGTCAATATTTTATTAATATGAGTTTCAAACTATTCCTAAGTGAAAAATTTTACGAAATCCTTCGTAGGAAACTGTGGGAGTAATAGGTGTAGTCTCACAATTTTTAGACTCCATTCTCGGGAAAATTTTCAGAAATTAGACTGATTTTTTAGTTTTTCGTGGTTGCTAGCCCATAATCATTTTATCATAAAAAACAGGCTTGAAACAACCTTTATAAACAATTCATAATATTCTATGTAGATATTCAGATTAGGTTGTCCAATTGAAGCATGGCTTAATAGATGGTCTAATTGGAATATTTTGACAAGTTAATTACGTTTTAAGACGAAAAGAACATCTATATGTTTGATAAAACAATGAAAGACAACATGATACCAAATAAAGTCTTACACCATATGGCCAAATAAGCATATAGAAATTAAGTAAAATAAAAAAAATTCAATTCCCAATTCCTTTTGAAGAACTCCTCGACGTCTACAATCGCATATCAAACACACATCTCTTCTTGTTTAGGAATCAAGGTGCAACCTTGCCGCCTTACTGTTCCAACATTCTTACAAAATTCGTCCACCGGCGTTATATGTTGTTACAATCTTTGCCTTCTTCACTGACTGAATATTCATTCATTTCTCCAATCATCTATTTGCCTTGTATTCATTGTACGGACAAAATGCAATAGAGTAAACAGGTTCCTAGATTCAAAATGCAAGAGAACCTGTTTAGTAATAAAAACATTCAACAAGAATGAAACAATGATTTTATGATGTAAAAGAAAGATTCACATATATTGATAGTCCAATTGAGAACTAGTAAAAAAAACCCATATATATTACACGAGCCTATTATTTGACAGTTAAGTAAGTGTAAATTTATTAATAGTGCCTTATTGTCTCCTCTGTCCATTCCAAGTAGGCATAATAATTTAACACCCATTACATGTGACTATTAAAGCTGTAAAGAAGACGCCCTTGGTCAACATCCCATAGCTTCATGGTATAGTCATATGAAGTATCACATAGACAGACAATAATATAAAACAAATAAGCTCAAAGAACTAAAATCAAGGGAAAGTAATATATAATCGAGAATCTTGTGTTACCGCCACATGTGAAAGAATTTTTAATATGACCGTTAAAATATATTGAATACCTTGCCAATGATAACTGATGATTCAGATTATTCATACCAGTGTTAATTGGACTCTATTATATGGTATGTATCTCCTAAAAAAAACATATTAGTCAGCATCTCATGTTTGTTTTGATTAAATGAATCAACAAACAAAAGAAAAGAAATAGAAACTTTTCTATGTTCTCTCAAATAATTCAAGTAGAAATCTTGTTTCATGCTCCATATCTTCACAAACAAATAAACTATTGTATGTATTCCCGAGGGACAGTGGCACACCGCACCACCTCTCTACCTTATAAATTAAAAAAATAGTATGTCCACAACACAGTTCAAACGCAACAAGCACCTAACATTGAGAAGGTCATGACAAGAACTCCTTTAACTTTGGTATCATCAGAGCATACAAGTAGCAAAGAACTTGAGGGGTCCAAGTAGAAAGCATTGATTTCATTCTGCAATGGCAAAGTAAACAACCTTATAAAAATCTTTGCAAAGGATATCAATGTTTGAATTAAGCATAAAATTGTGAAGCTTTGGTCTTGAGTTGATGCCCTGAAAATTTTTGATTGATTTGCTCTCTTAAACTTTAAAAGCATATATCATGTTATCAGCAACGCTGTTCGCGATAGAATAATTTTTTCGCCAAGCAATATCTAGCAATAGACCTACATGGGTTGAATAATAACAGTGAGAACATAAGAAAAAAAACAAAATATATCCTATCTAAGATATAAGGTAAAATATAAAGAATAATTGATATGGAATGAAAATCATGTTGCTGCTTCGATTCTCAAGACTTGACATTCCAAACAACATCACATGTATCAATACTACCACTAAGGAGATAATAAGATTTCTTGTTCCAGTTCAAATATATGATTGGACCTTTATATTAGTTAAGAGTATTACCCAATTCACCTAGATGTAACGCATCAAATCAGTTCACTTGTATGATCTTATATTTTTTCAGTATTCTTACATTCAGCATTCAATTTTTGACAAGAGGCTAGGATCAATTAAAGCACAGTGGATAAAAATCAAGTTCCTTTGTATGCGCTTGTTAAGCTTGTGCAAAAGGGTATTCAACATCTTTAATTGGAAACACACATTTGAGCAATAAACGGCAATCACATTAAGACTTCCTTCATATCAAATGAAATTAATACAAGTCACTATGTTTATTAATCATATAGTTTTGATAATCAGAATTAACTCTCCTAAACAGAGTACGATGTGATTGGATCAATCTAACTAGAATATTTTACACTTGACTTAAACTAAAAATAAACTCTGCATCTGAGTTAGGTCTGTATGAGTTGAATATTATTGTATTGTATAAGTAGTTCTCCAATCCCATCAATTGATTATTAGAGGTACATTGATATATCTGTATAGAATGATCGCTAAAAGTTTTTCTTTAGGATTATTTGACATATTATGATCTATTCAACATATTATATCTCAAATTCTGAATGGACATTACCTACCCACTTAGTAATACTTAAAAATTACTTTATAGTGATAAGACAATAATTAAAATAATGCATTGTAAATTTACATTATGTTAGAAGGATTTTTCCCCAATTTCTAAGTAGATAAGATACGAATACTCATCATATTTTTCTTGTAGCGCTCCTATTATTGAGTTTCGTAAATATTTATCTCTTATTATATAGTAATGCATTGTCATTTCTATCATGAATTCAATACTATATTAAACTTTATCATAAGAGAAAATATCTTTTAAATTGTGTTAAAGTTATATGTACATTATCTTCAGCGTCATTTAGTCTTTATAGAATTATGAGGTTGGTTGAAGAATGTATATGACAGTTCATTAAAATTACACTCACTACAAACATGTGAGTCATGTTTTGAAATAAAAAAAACCAAAGAGATCTTTCCTCTTAAAAATGAAATAAAGGTAGCGATAACTTAGAGTTAATTTATTTTTAATTGTTTTGTAAATAATCATTCAAAAGGTGAATTTGCGTGTTCTGAAATTTTTCAGAAGGTTACACACGGCATTAATATATATTTCTTTGATGTTTTTAAATCAGAATGTATTGATAAGCTCAATATATTTTAAGACAAATGAAAATAACAACATGATAAAGTCACTTTAACCGGATTGTGATGATGTCTACCTATTGAAGAGCTAATAATGCTCTTATTTGATAGAATTATTGTATTTCAATTGTCCACACCAGACACTATATAATAGATTGATACAAAAGTAGAAAAAAATAGTGTGTTATAAAGATGATAAGATTAATAATTCACTTATTCGTTGTTGATTTGTTTCAAATCAGTACTCTGGACAACTATCGAACATTGTGCTTTCATATAAGTCTAACCTATGACATGTTAATAGAACTAAATTTGTAAAACATAGGTTCTGAAAGGGATACTTAAATGACTGGGTTAATTGGATATCCAAAAATATTGAAATACGGTTTATTTATTTTATGGTCCCTACCATGCTTGTATTTAAATTGAGTTCAGAATCTATTCTAAAGGAAAAAGGAAGAAGAATGTGTGTTTCATTATTTTAAGGAAAGGATGAAGAAAATGTATTTCTCTATTTTAAGGAAAGAGAAAGTTACAAGACATTTTCTATTGTATGAAAAGGGAGAAATTATTGACTTTTTCTATTCTAAGGAAAGGGAAGAGTATATGTCTTTTTCTTTTCTAACTAAAGACACAATGTTCCCTCTCTTTCTTGGACTAGGAAGATATATCTATAAGAAGAGATTCTTGTAACCCTTGAAAGTAGATAGGTTTATATACGATACTTGTCAACCCAAGTATTTAGAGTTTTGAAGTAAACTTGGAATCACTTCAGAAGACTGCATAACCGTCGTCCAGTATGCGGAATAGCTTGTGGATTCATATAAAGGTATCTACTCACATTTTAAGATGTAATTCTTCAATTAATTTTGAGATAGTTTATGTGCTCTAGAATGACTATATGTTTCATAGCATAGACTATGTTGTGTATAATATTTATGTAAGTAGTATGATCCTTGTATGCTTCAACTGTGCAAATAATCTTTGAATAGTGAATGAGATTTTCGCATTAATAAATCAGGTTGTGACCTTTTTTATAATTACTGG
This sequence comes from Solanum lycopersicum, assembly GCF_036512215.1. Classification (NCBI taxonomy): domain Eukaryota; kingdom Viridiplantae; phylum Streptophyta; class Magnoliopsida; order Solanales; family Solanaceae; genus Solanum; species Solanum lycopersicum. The sequence continues at coordinate 19,670,602 of NC_090806.1, forward strand.
TTTATAAGTGCACTTATGCTTCCGTGGTATTAACGAATGCATAGTAAATCATTGAAAAGAAGCTAATTTAAGAGGAGTCTCATCCAAAAATGCATAAGCTAATTATAGGAAGAAGTCAATACTTGTAATATTTTCTTAAAAGAGATTTTTTCCTACCAGGAAAAGGAGGATGCAAATTAGTGTACAAGAATTGTAAAATAAATGTGAAAAATGACAAGCTGCACCTTTTTCCAGGCACAAATCAGAGAAAACAAAAAGTCAAGAAAGGGTAGAAGGCAAAGATCAAAGATTCGAACTCAAGAGATTACGTGGTGATAGTTTAGTGTCAAAGTTAGTTCTTGTAATAGAAGTATTTACCTAGTTGTATTAGCTCATACTAATTGATGAGACTGTAGTGGATGTTGTTCTAGAATAATTATTGAGCTGTAATAATTTTTAGATTGTAGAGAATAGTTGTGTGTCGATTTATAACAAGGAGTGACTTTGATTCTTTAAGATTCGTAAAATCCTTTCCTTCTCTAAACAAACTATCTCTAGAACTTCAGTTAGAGATCAAACTCAAAAAAAAAAACCTAGGGGATGGATTCTAATGGTTTCTTGTCTAACTTTCAGTGGGCTTCTCATGTATTATGGTAATCCTTGATCCTAAGTTAATCTTTCAGATAAGGAGTTCTTCCAAAGGGTTTTCAAAGAGAATTCATGATCAAATTACTTATCTTTAAATTTAGCCATGGTTTCATTTTAAAATTAATTTCAAACACATTCTAGTAATGAATTTATGATTAGCTTCGGATTTTATGATGAATTTTAAACCAATTCCATGAAGAATCCGTGATGCTCCTAATTCCTCAAATTGGACTGTATGTGGGTCTTGTGATCTTGCATTAAATGATAGTGAGACTATGATTTGATTATGTTCAATCGTCTATTGTTATTGTTATCTATGTGAATTTGTTATGAGTTGTTGGTAATTAATCAACGATGATCAAGGCTTTGAGAATTGGTATGTTGACCTACTTCATCTACTTAATATAAATTGGATATTGAATTCTACATTTTGTTGTATGGTTCACATATGATGATAGAGATCACATTCTTGTCATTTTCTATATATTTTTATCATGGCCTTGAAACCAAATTTATGTATTGTGAAGTGTCGTTATGATGATCACACATGTGAAGTTATATGCCTAGTCTTCTATTCTAGTTCATGATCTAGGGTGTACTGATAGTGTTATGAACATGTGAATAAAAATGATAGGGTTCAGTATAGTCTATATGGTTAACATTGATGAAGTGATAATGATGAATGACCCCTACCTATGTACCCCTATGTGATTTTGTGGTCTTATATGCATGAGTGGGAGCCTCCTATGCAAAGATTGAATATGTTCTTGTCTCGTATGATGTATTGTGAGTTTGTTTAGTCTATAGTGCTTAATAATCTTTATATGTGTGACTTAAGACTTGAGGGATGTTGTAAAACATGTGTGTTGATCATTAGAGGTTGGCTTCCTCATTACCTTTTTGTTTCCATTAGGTGATCTTGTTCAACAATTTACCCACACATCTCATGCATGATTATAATTTTAATATATACTTGAAAGTATGAAAATGTATGGGTGATATCTCCATGTATATTAGTATGGATGCACGATTATGCTATTAACATGAAGTATATGTTATGATGTCAAGTATATGAATGATGATATATGCATATGAAGTGTCAAAATGTGTTAATGTGAAAGGTTTCCTCATATATGAACATATACACACATGAATGCATCAATGAAAATATTAAAATAATATAGTAAGTAGGGTCTTTTTAACGGTGTTTCTCAATTGTACTATAAACTAGACTATGCTTATAATATCCTATGTCCGTGTGGAAGGATATTCTCACATGAGTTAGGTTTGTTGAAAATAAATTCTCATCATTAACCTAAGAGTTATGAATATGAGGGCTTAATATCCTAAAGCGTATTTTTATGAAGTAATGTTAATAAATGCTTTTTAAATAAAGGCATGTTAGCTTAGCATGGAGTGATCTTGAAAATGAGGGGTGCCCTTGCCTAAAAGAAACGTATGTTCACCAATGTCATCATGATGTTGAAACTACAATGCCAATTGGCATAAAGAGGGTTCCAATTGCAAATCTCCTAGTTCCTTAACTATGTCGCCCCCATAGGATCTAGTACCTTGCAAGTGGATCGACCTAGATGCTAACATGATGTTCATGTTCTACATTGACAATTAGAGAACGTCTTTTCGGTGTGGGGTTCTTCTACAGCGGATTCCATGTTTAAATAATATGGTCTTACATTTGTTGAAGCAAAGTTTCCCTAAAGTAACAGAAAGGATGTAACATAATGAACCCTAACTATGACTACCTTAGAAAGGTTGGTTAGTGTAGGTAGGGGTATAGTAATATACCATGCATTGCACAAGTAGATCTTGAAGGGAATTCTTTGTATGTGTTCTATTTGTATATGTACATGTCTCTTATGCATGACATTAAAGTTTTGACATACTTGTATGATAATATGCTTGACGTTTGTCCTATTACTTTTATGATGAAGGTTTTACTCAATGTATATTAATTTGACTATAGTTTTCATGTTGATATATGACGTATGTGGTATGTATTGTCGTCTCTTTGTGCGTTTACTTAGTATGTGTGAGGCTATAGGATTGACATTTACATTGCACTAGTAGGCTTATATTGGGATTATGAGTAAAGTTTTGTGATATCTTAATGAAATGAATTTCAAATATGTAATTGTTGACTATTGTCTCAATATCATGATATTGGAAGCATTGACTTGCATGTTTTCTAGTCATATATGTGTTTCATATAGTATATTGGTTCTTATGTGAATTATATATTTCATGATATTCTATGCTTCTATGAATTTATATGTTGAAGTTAGTGAAGATTTTATAAATGTTCACCTTGATGATGTTATGGTGATACTTTATTGTGTAAGATAGAATGAGACAGTATTCATGAATTGCACCAAGTATTATTAAAGGGTTACTTTGGGGTAAAATAGTTAAGATAAAAGAAAGGTTATGCTATGTAATTTATAAATGTGCCTTAAATGTAAATATATGGCTTTATGTGATATTATGAAAATTTTACATGTCAATATGAAGTATGTGGACTATATTGTTCTTAATGTATCAACTTTCATGATGTTTGCTAAAAGACATGATTCTTGGTTTCTAACTAAATATCCTCTTTAAATGCATGATTTGCATGGTTGTCATACATGTGCATTCTAGTACTTAGATCATTATTCTTCATCTTTTACACAAAGTGTTGGTGCTGATGGCTAGAGGATGTCTCCTAAATTGAATAGCTCAGATATGTTTCCCATGTTCAAAAAGATATCCTTAAGATTCAGAATTTACGATGTTAAAATTATTAAAAAAGATTTATGTAATATCTAAGATGAATATTCTTTTTTGTTAAGGGTCGTGTCCCTATTCTACTTTATTGATGTTTAGTCCAAGATGACAAAGGAGGCTTAGAGTCTAAGTACGTATTATGATATTTTAGTATATATGAAGTGATGGTCTAGCATTTGATGTGCTATTAGAACCTTTAAATGCAAAATTTATATGTTAAAGCGATGAATAGTGTCTATTGTCGTATATCAGACCTCCGAGAGTTCAAGTACATCATGTTATTTCTAGTGGGTGCTCTCCGGTCATGACAATATAATTTGAACGAATATGGCTCACAACTTATATTTTGTAGGAATGGTAAATCTTATAATTTTTCATTCTAAAGAGGTGTCAAACATCGAGACTCATTATGTCATGTGTTATTTATAATATATGCTGAATTATTTACTTGGACCTTGTAAAGTTTTTTTTTATAACTACTAGTTTAATGGCTTTCTATGTGGAATGAATAGTAGAATCATCTTGCTTATGAAATTAATACAATTATTTTTCAAATGATGAAAAATTTCTACTTATTATTGAATTCAGGCCATGACATGTCCGAACTTGAGAACCATTGTTGGCCCAAAGCTAACCATTGGCATGGCTCAACTCTATGCCAATACTTACTCAACAACATCTGAACTGAAAAAAAAAGTTTACTCAACTATATCAAAATATTAAATTAGAACATTTTAGATATAAAATGTTAACTAGTCAAAAGACGAAACAAATGTTTAGAACCATAATAATTGAAAATGAAAAAAAAACCACGTAAATTACTATTAAATATACATGAATACTCTAATACTATGAGAGTTGTGAGGAAAAGACCTATGATAATCCTAACAAAATGGAAATAATATGACAAAAATAAATGAGGGATCCTCCAGAAACAATGAGGCTCACTAAAGCTAACTCAAACTGCTATGGTTTCAACGAAGAACATGTTGATGACCTTGATCTCTTGTATCTTCATCATGATAAGAAACAAACCAAATGGAATCAATATTTTTAATGTAAGAGCATGTAAGGGGAATAATAAACATAAAATAAAAGATTTAACTTGGAAACATACTCATCTCAACTCTACTAAATTCAACCGCAACTCATGGATTCTCAGCTAAATGAAGTATAACAACAACAATGAAAATGTAGTTCATAGAAACTCATGTTAATTAAAAATACAATAAAAAATCTGATTGTATGTAAAGATAAAAACTAACTTTATCAGGGAGGTTATATAACGGAAAACCATCACTATGAGCTATGCGATTATACAACATCTCACCCACACAACCCGAACAATCCTATACCTTTCCCGGGTATAGAACTCCAAAACTAAGTGGATCCACTATGTTATTCTTACAAGACAATAAGGAATCATAATAAATGTATGCCCGTTTCAACCACATTCACTATATAGTTATGAGGATTTGAGTTGTATGAAGTCCTCCCCATATCAATGCTCAACATCTCTCCCAAAAATACACTCAAAACATATGTTTAAAAATATTTCCTAATCCTCAATCTTAAATATTATTACTCTAAAGGTTCTATTAAAAGGATTATACTCAAATACTCCTCATGAACACATATGGACATCAATATTTCTTCTCATTTTAAATGTAAAAGAATTTAGTCTTGGGAATGCTTACTCCCCATATATTCATTTAAAAAAATATAAAACTCGAATTTCCTCATTCTCAAATTCAAGTACTCAAATCTTAAAAAATGTTTTAAAGGAATGAAAAAGACTTCTCAAAATGACTTAAAAGAAATCTCAAGACTTAACTCAAAATTGTACCTTAAGATTCTAATATGAATTAAAGTTTTATTATTCACGTTATGAGTAATCTGTTGATGTTAAAATGTAGTTTATAGTGGTTAGAATGAAAACGGAGTAAAGGTAATATTTAAAACAATGTACATGAAACGACAGAAAAAGAGTGGGGCAAGCGACCCCCTATAACATGTCCTCTTCTTATTTTTTAATCGTATGTTTTCTTGACTATAGTTTGAGTATGGAAAGTAGTACTCATAATTACCTTCGAACCTAAACCTTCATGGAAAGAATTTAAAATTTTTGCGATGGAATGCGCACATCTATATGAAATGATGGACACCAGAACTTCATGAATATTAATTATCTCTTAAATATATAATGTGGCTTAATTCTCTGTTGAATAAGTAGTCTTTTCATGTAATAAATCGGTTCATTTAGTCATAGGAGCAACAGTTACCCAATTGAATATGCTACCTACGTTACCGCTATAAGGAGTTACAAAATCCATATTTATCCTGTCCTTGTTAAATTTTAAAAGATAAATGTTTGAATCCATATGATCAGGCCTCCTGTGTTTTATTTTGAATTGTGTGCAATTCTAGAACATAGAAATAGAAGTGAAATATATCTCTTTATACTACTCAACCAATAGGCTTCCCTTAATAAAGATACATGTTTGTGGAACCTGTATAGATATTTCATGCCCCTTTGGTAAACACAATCTACCTTGATCCCTCAACACACCATTTCCGCCTTGTTCGAGAGCTAGTGCTTTTTGCTTTTGAACATTTCCATCAATTCGAGAAAAAAAAGGGTCATGTTCTTTTTATTGCATCACTAACGTCATTTGGACACTAGTGATGATTCAGCCCATTCATCACCACTACTTCTCTTTCATTGGAATCTAATAACTAGAATCACAATTGCGTAAGTTTGTGCATGTTCTTGGATATCTCATTCTTGACCTCCTCAACATGGGTGGTACTATCCATAGACAACCTTCCAAAGCATAAAAAACAACATTAGCCTTAGCTTAGCCTTACCTGGGTGAAATATAATATTCATTTCATAATCCTTCAGTAACTCCAACCACCTCCTCTTCTAAGATTCACCTCTTTTCGACCGAAAAGATACTAAAGACTATTGTGATTGCTGAACACATTTACAATTCTTAATGAGTATTTATATTTTTCAAAAATTTGTGTTGTGAAGAGTCACTCGATGCGATAAGTCGGGATTACCGGTAAACTCAGTAATCCCCCCTTTAGTATATCTCATTGCGAACTTACTTTTGCGTTAATTATTTTCATATTTTGTAGTATTGGACGAAAATATAGTGCTTCTCAGATCTGTTCAATGACATGCTGACTGTTTTTTTCAGAACCGTCTTTATCTTTTCCATCAGGGCTCAGCACACTGGAACATTTGGGTGAGGAGAAGACCATTCATAGGATCGAGTAATAGCCTAGGTGATCCTCATGTATTCATTTCTTCATTCTTTCAGGTACCTTTTTCTTTTTTGCTTAGTTGCGTTCAAGCTTTGCCTCAAAGTATAAATACGTAAATCTCAAGTTTTTTTAAATCAATTACTCAGACAAAATATGCATTTGAGGAAATAAAATCTACAAAAATATATGGCCCTAATTTTTTCCAAATCATGGACTCATCAACGCCACCAACATATACTTTTCTTGGCTTGAATTAAAACTCAAGTTCTGTCATTCAAAAATGATATCTCAAATAGTGTTATATAAGACACAATAAGGAATGCACACGACTAGAATCAACTGACCCATGAAAGGATCAGTTGTGCCCCCACACATTCAAGTTGTGTAACACCATTATCTATGATTTTCAATGTCACGATACTTATCTAAAATGAATGTTCAAGATCAACAAAAGTGAGAAAATGCCCTCACATAAAAAATGATTCCATATTCACACACAATGCTTTACAGTTTAAAGTTTTTGAATAAACCTCAAAGCTAACGCTCACAAAGATGAATGCAATGCAGGAATTAACCCATAGGTTTCCTCGTGTATTCCAATTAATCTTTATTTTAGTTCACTCAAGATTAAAAAGGGATTTTAAAGGCTTGTAGCGGAGTTGAGTGCAAATTCATTGCAATTTACGCTTAGTGACGTTTATTCTCATGAAATGTGGTGCTCACAACACTTCCTTCAATCCTCTTTAATCATTTTCTTCGTACTCATAAGTCATCAAATTATTCATTTTCATGGATTGTTCAGAATCCCCATAGCTTTTGTATTTTTAAAAATTAATTACATTATTTTTATTCTTTTATTTTTTTTGTATTGAAGGGTTTAATTTTACAAAACACCATGGGTTAAAGGAGAATTTTCTTGCACTAAATGACATTCCTTCTCTCTTCACCACGCCAACAACTTAGGATTTTTGCCTATGTCAATTATTCAATCAACCACAAATCAAGAGGATTATAGGAAGTGATTAAGAAAGCTCATATTTTAATCAAATTTAATCCAAAGTAAGGTAAGGTTGAAGGGGTATTCCAAAGAGGTTTGCACACTCAAAGGGTAGGCCAAAAAAAGGTACATGTAAAACTGTTTCACACTTTTCAAAGGTGCCTAAGATCATATAACGAGATAACATAACTTCATCAACCGGACTAACGGGGAAAATTTTAGATGTCATCCTACATGGTTCACGATATGCTCATCACGAAAGATATCGAAACAATAATCAAACAAGACTTCATACGTTTTCTAATATTAAATTTTCATCAAAAAACTCTATCTGATTGTTTGTTAATCACAATGAAATGCTAAATGTTTATATATTGTATATGCAACTTCATTTGACCTCATTATAGCAGTACATTATTATGTGTTCGACTGTGATCACTATCCAAGTTCTCACTATTGATCAATTTGAGGCTCGAATTTCCCAAAAAAGAGCCAGATTCAAGTACAGACAAGGTATAGCGGAGAAATTTTTTTGTTTTGGACAAGTCAAATCATTTACAGAAAGAGAATTATGAACTATAAACTCAAACATCCACAAAAATAAGCATACAACACAATTTTAAATCATAAATACCCATATATATACACAAAACATGGAACATCATTATTCACACAAAAGGTGATCCTTGCGTGACAAAAAATAAAGTAATTTTCCTCAAATGCAAATGAAATGAATGTATCCAAAAAGTGAGATAAAATAATATATAGAGAGAGAGAGAGGTGAAGAGAGGATCATGTCTAAAAAGTTCCTTAATGTGTCTGGGCATCATTGCCCAGTGGAGCAACTTGGATTGGGCATCATTACTCGTAGTCACTTTGGAAGTGCAAACTATATGAGACACAACAAAAGGGGTACTTGTTAAGGATGTCTGTACACCAAAATCTACAATAATCTCCTAATTCGCAACAAGGTATCTATATGGAACTCCCTAAACCCCTCTAAGGTCAGACAAATCTCTGAATATTCTCTAATCCAGAATCTCTATCTCCTTCTCATCGGTTTTAGAATTCAACCCACCAACTGAATCCTCCTTCCAATGTATCTCTCCAATGGTAACTAAAGAAATCTCTAAAGTCTTAAGGGCGTCTATTTTATTTTTTACCTCTGATAATAATAAAGTAATGTCGGTTGACTTCAGATAGTCTACGTCCTGTCTAAGGTGCGCTACCTCAACATCTAACGCCGAAACCTCATAGGTCTGCCCATACCCCTATTTTTACGTAGTGACCCTAGTTATAGGATACTAAACAGAAGTACATATGGGAGTCAATATAGATACTATAGAAGCTTAAATAATAAAGGGAGGTCCATATCCAGTGTGGTAACTCCCACATCAGCTTACTGAGGAACATTCCCCATCTTCACGATTATCGCCTGAGTAATCTTGGGAATCTCATAGGGAGTGTATACACAAAGGACATATTAATAGTAACTAAAGGCAGAAGTACCTAAAGTCCTAGAGGTCCAAGTAGGCAATGTTTCCTTCGTAGGTATAAAGTCGGCACTAAACTCAAGGGATGTGTTGATCAATGTTCTTTCTCCTATAAGCCTTCTCTCTAGTATACTCGGACCCCATATGCAGAATGGTAGTGGAGGATTATGCGGTAACCTCAAAATCTGTAGCACCATCCTAGGATACCTCAACACGTAAGCACAACTAAATAATTAGGACCGAGAAAGACAAAAAAGCTTGTCTTTGCGTATCTGTTATCGCAATCTCTTATGTCATTAGAAGTTCTAGGTTGATATGTCTCCTAAATATGATGGACCCAAGGAATGCCTGCCTTAGAATGGCAGAGAAAAGAATCATTCTGGGATTGCGTAATAGTGGTGCTGATAAAGACAACCCATAATAGAGCATCAATACTCAAATTCTTTTTCCAAAATAGGGGCACTAGCTTTGATCCACATCGGGGTGGTACTATAACTTTAAAGTTGAAACCTCCCCATTATATGATCCAAGGATTGATCAATTGGAAATCCATCATACAAGTGTATGTAGCGTAAATCTAAACCTTGTACAACATTAATTTACTCACTGTTGCACCTGTCCTCCTTTCATCGGACCATGACCGCCTTTACTGGTCTGAACTCATTGACTTTCTTCTTGTTGCAGTGAACAAGATCACCGTAAGTTGTGTAACACTCACGGACCCAAGAAGGAATATATGCGACTTGGGCCCTAGTTGGACTTCTCGAACCTGTGGAATTAGAATGTCTCCCTTACATCTAAGTACTTCTCCTCCAAGCCTTCAACAGAAAACTACTTTTCCTCTAAGATGGTTCGTAAACGATCTCCTTTAAATTTTTTCAAATTCCTGGTAGGAGATATGATAGGAATTGCATTGGTTGCATGAGGTGCTTTTGCTGACACTAAGTATGGTTGATGGAGAGTTGGAGAAACTTTGGTATATATGGAGTGAGGTCTAGCCCCAGACTTCGAACATCAGGTTGTAGCAAATGGTCAACGTTAGGCTCAAATAGCAGCCTATAAAACATGGACCTATTTCCCATTCCTTGGTTAGTTGAGGGTGTTTCTTGTCGTCCCCTGCTTGGAGGATTTGATCCTTCTTCATTGATTGTAATACCATTCTCCTCTACGGGGTGGCCCATTTATATTTGTCCTCGCCATTCCCTCAACTTATTAAGAAAAACATAGAATTAACTTAATCACATTCATTGCAAATAATTTCTAGAAAAGTTTTCTAATTCACCAATCAAAATTAGAGAGTAAAATTTGGGCTCACCGAAAGTAATGATTTAATTATTATTGCAATTAGGCAAAGTGAATGTTCACTATGTTGATCTCAAATACCATTCGACAAGAAATGGTAGGTCGAGAAAGTTACAGTGCCAAAATATATTCAGGGGTGTAGACAAAGGGAAATAAAAATTCATTCTGCGAGTCGCGAAGTGACTATTAAGACACTAGTTTACTCACCAAAAGTTATAGAGTCCAACAACACATACAACATTAAATTAAGGGGGAGATGGGGGAATTAGGAGAACTAGTGATAGGTTTGGTGAACTCGACCAAGCTTGCCAAACGACCATACTTGTCTATTCTAAACCCTCCTTCTCAAATTCAACCCACAACCCTTGAAAAAAACCAAAACCTTACAATAGTAAAATTCTCTCAAGACCCAAACACCTAGTACGTCGAAATACTAGGAATTATTCTAGTTTTGAATAAATTGACCAATTTATGAGTTTTACCCTTTAAAATGATTACATCCATTCTATCATTGGGAAAATCACATAAATCGGCACTAATAGGAACTTCGAAACTATACCTAAAATGCTACAGACAAACAATCATAGCCCTAAAAAAATTTAATCCAATTTAAATAAAAACAAGATGAGGGTTAATAAATTAGATGCATTACAACAAGTATGAAAAGATGCAACTGATAATATAACAATCTGATGAGCCCAACACATAGAAATCTGGTACGATCATACTGAAATGAGTTCACAATTTGTATATATAATTCTGGGTTCAGAAAACTATCTTTTTCTTCCAAATACACAATAATCATATGCTAGGGGGAAATGTACTCCACTCCGGACACAAATTCTATTAATAAAATACTAATATAATGAAAGAAAATTTCATAATACAAAGCTTATAAGAGTTTGATTGGTTAAAAGGCGACGGAAATATATATACTTTTTTGATTCTAAAGAATATATAGATGTAGTATTCTCGCTTTTTATTCTAATGCATATATAGACGTAGTCTTGATTATATTGTTTGTATGTGGTGCTGGTTGATATTAATGTGTAGGGTTCTTTATTTCTAAATGTTGAATGAACCTATATTTTGTACATGTATGATTTAATGTGCTCCTTACGTGAAATAATGAATGATATTGCATCATCTTGTGTTAGAAATTTGTAGTCTTGAGATGTAACGCTCGTTATGTGTATACCTACTGTTAAATGCGACTTAATGAAAATGCTAAGTGTTCTTATGAGACTGTCCGAAATTGCAACTAATGTGATGTTTGAACTATATAATAAGGTTTGCTAAAAAGATCTTTATAAAATCATATTTGAGTGAATGCTTGGCTTATGTCAATAAAATGGTTAACAGTACATTGTCCAAAAAGTTGAATCATTGCTATAATTTTATCTTTAGATAATTACAATATTGGCTAATGGTTGATACATACCAAACTAAACATGAACAAATGTAAATACGGCTTATTTCAATAAAGATGATTATGAAATATTGTCCAATTTTTTAGGCCAATACTAATTTTATACCAATCCTATACAGACAATGTAATGAAATGATAAAATAAGAACATCTAAAGTAATTCAATGAATCCATATACAAGGGCATCCCACTCATTAGGACAATTCCAAACATACCCTAATCAAATTAACTATGAACATATGTAACTCGTTGAATGAAGTTCTCATCATCCATACACGATGATATGAAGTTACAAAATGAACGTAAGCTAGTAAAGTGAGTATTTATATAATAAAATATGTCAATGTTAAGAAAGCACCCAGATTAAGGTGGTAAAAAAGTGAGACAAGCCTTACTTACACCTAAAATATCATATTAATATACACACTAAAAAGAGTGTTAGAAAGTGTGAGAAAAGTCTCATTAACACCAAAGGTGTTATGCAAGGATAATTTTCATTTCATCAATGTAAAGAAAGGGATGACAAGTCGTCAATAGATGAAGTAAACCTCAATATAGAAGACACCCTCCATACTATTTGAGTCAACTCTAAAATATAAGAAGATAAATAAATTGAGAAAAACACAGGTAGACTAGCTATGAGTTTGTTATTGCACGTGTAAGTCTCATGAGATGAGACTACCATCTAGGTGTATAACTAGTCTCAATATGTCTCCTAGTCTTTGAACTATGTCTAGCCAACATGGGAATTAGCCTATGGTTTCCTCTTAAGAGAGCTAGGTATGTTTCGATCTAACCTTGACCATTGAGATCACCTCTTTTTAGTGTGGGGAAGACACTGGCTTTCAGTTTTAGCTCACATGGTCTATGTCGGTTAATGCTCAAAATAATATTGTTCGTTCACTATAGCCGTGAGCCACACCTTTCGGTGTGGGGTAAATCATGACATGGATTCACCTTAGCCGGCGAATCACCCCTTTTTGGTGTGGGGCATACATTGTATATCATGTTAGCTCAAATGATCTATGTTAATTATGATCGGTGAATCATCTCTTTTCGGTGTGTAGAAGACAGTGGATTTCATGTTAGCTCGCATGATCTTAATTGTAATGATGTTTCTAAGAAAGGAACAAAGAAATAAGAAGCAACATATGCTCAAAGTGAGCAATGAAAGTAAGAGCTTATGAATATCAATCGTCAGTGTTGATACCAACAAAGTTTTCTGCAAATAAAGACAAATAAAATTTTCTTATAATGACTACTTATATTATGCCAATAAAGAAGGGTAAAATGCAATAGCTAATCAATGCTTCAAAACTTTCATTATATGAAAATGATCAAATAAGTGGCATAGCCAATAGAGACTGGCTTATGAAGTGTTTCCGCCCAACGAATACAAAAGTTAATGAATGACTTGTTGTAAAAATAGTGAAATAATTCCCGTAGTCCTTTGGTTACTCACTTGATGCATTGTGAGTATGGGACTAAAATAAATAATTGCACTTTTAAGTATAACATAGGATCAAAGAAATCATTCAACTACACAACAACAATAAGAAAAAGACTAAAAATAAAATATGTACAAAAGGGAGAGCTCTCAGGTTTAAGGTGATCAAATTTTCAAATGTTCGCTCAAGTTGTTATAAAATTATGTGGATGAGTCTAATATCTTGTGATCACATAGAAAATGAGTTGTGTGCTTTAAATGAATTAAGATACATCATATTCATATAAAAATTCACAACTAACGAATTAGGAGAGTCTAGTGACATCACTTTCCAGAAAATTGCATGTTGTATAGGAAGAGCTTTCCTTGATCATCCATAGCCTTATGTGTATATGTGCATACACACATACTTATTACAAGTGTGTACTAACCGTATAATATTATAATTTGCATAGTTGAAGGTCAGAGAGACGATTGAAGACTTAATGCGGCGGTTTGGACTCAACGATCACCAGACCATTTTGTAGGTCCTCTTTAGTTCGAGGATGCTACTTCTATCTTCATTGCGAAGTATTTAGACTTATATATAACATATTGTTTCTAGCATTTCTTTAGGATGTTTTCATTTTGAATTTTTTGTAATAACGCCATTTTGGCAAACTTTTAGTGATACATATTGATTCTCCCTTTTCAATTGTGTAATCCATTGTAGATCGTTGTTTAGTTTAGATTATAGTATATGAATTCATGAAAGACTATATGAAGTATATGTATAATTCATTAATGTTTAAAATTTTTAATTTTCCGCAAATTTAACTATGTAAATGTGATGAATGCTAAGAAGAGGCTTGTCTACGACCTCTGAGAGGTCAACCATGCCGGTTGCTTTCGGATTACGGAATCTGGGTCTGACAAACTTGGTATAAGTGCAAGAGATTAAAATACCTCAAAAATAAAACTAACAACAACCACGTTACGTAGTTTCTTACATATGGTTTTGAAGAGCGCCATTATTATGACTTAGAGACTATATAATGTTAGGAAATTTCCCTTCTTATACTCTTTATCGTGCTGTGTAGATTTATTACATATTATGTCATTTTAGTATCTAACTCTCTTCTTGTGTATGCATGTAGAGCAATGCACATGAGGAGAAATGCAGGAATGAGAGTTGGATAAGCAGCTGCTGGGGGAAACCATGTTACCCCTAAATCCCCCGCTGCCGGAGTCCAAGTGCCTATCAACCCAACTGCGATGGCGAATGGAGATGTGAGAGATACACTAGTGGATATGGACCAAGCCATCACCACTCAGGCACAGGCTATCAAATCCCAGGCCACTACAGAGGGTGCTCCTAGAGAGAACCCACATGATAGAACCATGGCTAACAGACTGAGCTATTTCAGCAAGATGAACCTCCAGTCTACTTTGGGTCCAATACAAATGAAGATACCCAAGAGTTTGTTCATGAGGCGTTTAAGATTCTCAATATCATGGGAGTGAATCAAAAAGATAAGGCTGAGTTGGATGCATAACAACTCAAAGATGTGGCTCAAGTGTCCAACAAAATGTGGCAGATGGCCGAGCACCAGAAGCACTTCCCATCACTTTGGACATTCTCAATACTGTATTTATGGAGAGATTCTTTCCCAAAGAATAACGACAAGCCAATGTTAAAGAGTTCATCATCCTGAGATAGGGAGGTATGTCGGTCAAGGAGTATTCCTTGAAATTTGTTAAACTCTAAAAGTATGTTTCTCCTATGGTGGCAAATAGAAGAGATGAAATGAGCCAGTTTGTGACTGGCATGATGGAGGATCTAGTGGAAGATTGTCGGGAAATCATTTTGCATGATAAAATGCACCTGGGAAGATTAAAGGTGCATGCTCATCAAGTGGAGGAGAGCTTTCCATAAAGGAGAGTTCATGAAGGAAAGAAGTCTAAGACCACAGATCAAACTAAATCTATCACTTGTAGGGGCTCATTTTGTGTTCAGAACAGGCCTATATTCAAGAATTACTCAGGTAATTCTACTCCTTCTAGAAATTTGAATGCCAAAGTGAAGAAGTCGTTCCCCCAAAAGGGAACTGATAGCAATGCCCAATGTAGCAGAAAGTCGTGTGGTAAATGTGGTCGTATGCATAGAGGTGTGAGTACCTAGTAGGTACTAATAACTTCTAAGGGTTCTGCAGCTGAACCTCCCAAGAGGAAAAAATTCTATGCATCTAAAGGTAGGGAGAAGCAAGAGAAGTCAGCTGACCTGTTCACTGGTATGCTGCATGCCATCTTTTTTCCTATGTCTGCATTGTTTGGTCGAAGATCTACTTTGTCATTTGTTAATCTTTTAGTAGCAAGTAAGTTTGACTTGCTTCAAGGGATCTTGCATGAGCCTTTTATAGTTTGTACTCCCGTTGGAGATGACATTAGAGATGAAAAAGTATATAAAGAGTTCCTAATTAATATTCGTGATAGAGTAATCCATGCTGACCTTATAGAATTAGAAATGCTGCATTTTGATATAATCTTGGGTAAGGATTGGTTTCATAAGTGTTATGCTATAATACACTGTCGAAACAGGGTAGCAAGGTTTTACTTTCCAAATGAATTTGAGCTGGAATGGGAAGGGCATTGTGCAAATGCAACAAGCCAAATAATTTCCAACCTCAAAGCAAATAAGATGTTGTTTAAGGGGTATTTATACTACTTAGTCAGAGTTAATGACTTAGAGGATGAGGTTCCTTCCCTAGACTATGTGCCCATAGTGAATGAGTTCTAAGATGTCTTTCCAGAGGATTTACCAGGAATCTCTCCTGAACATGAAGTTTATTTTTGTATTTACTGAGATCCCAACACAAAACAAATTGAAATTTCTCCCTGTAGAATGTCTCCAACTAAACTCAAAGAGTTGAAGTTGCAGTTAAAAGATCTACTTGATAAGGGCTTCATCAAGCCGAGCATATCCCCATGGGTCGCTCAAATGTTTTTCCTTAAGAAAAGGGATGGAACTCTTAGAATGTGTATCGATTATCGGCAACTCAACAAAGTCACAATAAAGAATAAATACCCTACAAATGATCTTGAGTTAGCTGTTGTGGTCTTTGCATTTAATCTTTTGAGACATTATTTAGATGGTGTACATGTTGATGTATTTACTGACCTAAAAAGTCTGCAGTATGTCCTTACGCAGAGATAGTTAAATCTTCGTCGTCGGAGGTAGCTGGAGATGCTTAAAGATTATTACTTGAGTTTTCATTATAACCCAGGTAAGGCCAATGTAATAGTTTATGCTTTGAGCCGTTTGAGAAGTGGTAGTGTGGCTCATATTAATGGTGAGAAGAAGGAGTTGGTTAATGAGGTACACGAATTGGCTAGATTTGGTGTACGGATTGTAGATATACCAACTGGAGATATTTCAACTCATTCCTGTTCTGTATCCTCATTTGATTTAGGTGTCAAAGCTAAGCAGCATCTTGACCCAGTACCCATGGTCTTGAAAGACTCAATTATAAATAAGATGAATGAATCACTCTCTCTAGGAGAGGATGTTGTACTACGATATCAGAGCATATTATGTATTCCCAATATAGATTGTTTGAGACCTAATATTATTGTAGAATCTCATGGTTCAAAATATTCTATTCATTCAGGTTCTACCAAAATATATCATGATCTCTAGGATATCTATTGGTGGGAAGGTATGAAGAGAGATATCCCTAAGTTTGAAAGGAGTGTTCCAATTGCAAATAGGTTAAGTACGAACACCTTAATCCTGGGGGTCTTACACAGGCTATTGAGATCCCAACATGAGAGTGGGAGGCTATTAATATGGTTTTTGCAGTTCTACCCAGGATAACGAAACTACATGATTCTATTTGGGTTGTGGTTGACTGGATGACTAATTTTTCACACTTCATACCTCTAAAGTCTACTTATAATGCCAAAGATTATGCCAAGTTTATATTTATGAGATAATGATGTGGCATGGGATCCCGTTATCTATAAATTTTGATAGGGGATCCCAGTTTACTTTTCATTTTTGGAGTTCTTTCCAAAAGAACTTTGGTACATAGGTAAAGCTCAATACTACTTTTCATCCATAGACGTATGGACAAGTAGAGCAAACTTTTCAGACCCTTGAAGACATGTTGAGAGCATATGTTATGGAATTCAAGGGGAATTGGGATGACCACTTTCCACTGAGTTCTCCCATAAAAAGAACTATCATTCAAGCATTGGGATTGCACCTCTTAAGGATATATATACATATATAGTAGGATATGTAGGTATCTAGTGTGCTAGTTTGAGGTAGGAGAGTCTTCCATGGTTGGCGCATATATCATACATGAGGCTGTGGAGAAGGTGAGATTATAAGGGATAGATTGGCTACTGCTTACATTTGTCAAAAATCCTATGCAGACAAAAGAATGAGGGACCTTCAATTTGATGTGGGTGATCAAGTCTACTTAAAGATGTCACACATGAAAGTGGTGATGAGATTTGGTAAGAAAGGTAAGTTGATTCAAACGTATATAGGTCTTTATGAGAGCTTACAACGAGTAGGAAATGTTGCCTACGAACTGAAGTTGACCCAGGACATGGCTTCTGTGCATCCAATGTTCATGTTTAAATTCATAAGAAGTGTATAGGTGATCCATCATCAATCCTACCTATTGAGGGCTTTGGAGTTATGAGACCTTTCTTATGAAGAGGTTCCAGTTGAAATATTAGATCGCCAAGTGAAGAAGATGAGGAATAACGATGTTTCAACCGTGAAGATATTATAAGGGAAACATAAGATCACTTTACCCTCAACTTGTTCAATTCTGGAAGATAGTATACTCTTCCTAAGTCTTATTTTTTTAAGAAACTCTAAGTTTTAGTGCATTAGTTCGTTTTCAGTTTTTTCAATCCACAATCGTATGTCTTATACTTGCACTACATGAGTTAAAATGAGTTCATGCTTGTATTCATATTGCTGTTTTTTCATAGCGTCGGCATGATTTTGTGTCGCATGAGTTTTGGTGTGTATTAAGTTAAGTGAAATGGAGAATGAAGTTCCTCAATCTCTAATATGAAGCATCAGATAAGCTTGAGTAATAAGAATTTTGGAGAGTAAGTGTAAATCAGAAACTCACAAAGAGTAAAGTCTCAAGTATGTTAAGGTGTTTTCGAAAATTACCCTCTTTAAATTAAGATGATGTATATTGTCATTCGGGGACGAATGTTCCTAGGGGGGCGATAATGTAACATTCAAAAAATGTACCCTTTTATTGAAGGTCCTATTAAGTTTTAAGATAGGTAATGGGGGTAAATAGGCATTCCAATGGACAATATTTATAAAATATTGGGTATATTATAAAATTATGTGAATATTAGAAAATATTGGCTTAAAGGGTGTAAGCCAATTTTCTAACATTAGTAAGCTTGTTTGAGAAATGTACCTGCAATAGAGACCCTAAGCTAAAAATCATGTTTCATAATAGTAACACATTAGGTACTAGGCATCCATGTGTCAATCCTAGTACCATAGCACATGACCATTTAAAATGATCATGTAAATTAAGAAGCGCCCAAGGATATAGTGAGTATCCTTGGACATTAATTAAACATTCCAAATGAACCATCAAAAAAAATTACTTAGGAATGTACAAGCAACCCATGTGCAAGCCCATGGGGAGAAACGACCAAGGAGGGGACCACCCTAATCGAATTTAGTTAGGGTAGTTAGGGGGCAGGTGTGCACATGGGTTCACCCATGTGAGGCCTAGCTCTCTAACTAATTCTAGACTCTAACCTACAGAGTTAACTAACTAACTAATCTAGGACAATCAAAAATAAATTATATAGTACACCCGACAACCTAAGAATTAATTCAGTGAAACTTACCTAGTAGTTAGTTAAAGAGACAACCTAGTACCTAACCTAAGATGGTCCAAAGGGTTAGTTCTGGTTCCAATGACTTAGGGGTACTTTAGTAATAAACCTAGGTACCTTAATCAATTAAATTAGCCATTTAATTTATTAATTTAAAGGGTACAAATGAAATTCTTAGAAAAAATTTCATATTTGCCTAAGTGTTGTGTTTCCAAGATCTAGTCAATATAGGAGGGCTTTTTTTTTAGTAATGAATTAATTAATTTATTATTTTAATAAATTATCTAAGTTGAATGAGTCAATATCAGTCCCTTAACCTAAAGACTCACGATTAAACACTTATAAATCACTTTGCTAAAATAGTAAGCGAAAAGACAGGAAGTTCGTCGACTTTGTAGGGTGAATTCAAGGTGTTCTTGAAGGTTTTGTACAAGGTAGTCTTCGTAGATTATGTTCTACATAAGGTATGAGTTTATCTCCTGGTATTCTTTCTCTAATAGTATTTTCCATAGTCTTGAATTTATGAAATCTCAAAATAGGGTTGTTTCCCAAGGTTCTTGTTGAATGTCCTTCTTTCCTAGTATCCTCGTTTTCAATTCATATAGACGTAGTCTTGATCGTTTTGTTTGTATATCGTACTTGTTTATATTTATGTGTACGTTCTTGATTTCTAAATATCAAATGGACCAATATTTTGTACATGTATGATTTTATGTTCTCCTTACGTGATATAGTGAATGATGTTGCATCATCTTGTGTCGGAAAATGCTAGTCTTGAGATGTTACAGTCATGATGTGTAAGCCTACTATTTAATGCAACTTGATGAAAATGTTACGTTCATTAAAATTTTCATATGAGGATGTCCAAAATTGCTACTAATGTGATGTTTGAACTATGTTATAAGGTTGGCTAAAAACATCTCCATGAAATAATATTTTAGTTAATGTTTGGCTTATGCCAAAAAAAAAGGCTAACAATACATTGTCCAATAAGTTTAATGAAATTGACTATAATGTTATCTGTAAATAACGAAAATATTGGCTAATGGTTAATACATATCAAACTAAACATGAATGAATATAAATTTGGTTTATGCAAATAAAGATGATAATGAAATCTTCTCCAATTTATTTAAGCCAATACTAATTTATATGTCAATCATATATAGATAATGTAATGAAAAAATAAAACAAGCACATCTAAGGTAATTCAATGAATCCATATCCAAGGGCATGTCAATCATTTGGACGAGTCCCAACATACCCAAAACAAATGAAGTATGAACTTATATAACTCATGGAATGAAGTTCTCATCGTCCATAGAAGATGATATGAAGCGATAAAATGAACATAAGCAAGTAAAGTGAATATTAGCACAATCAAATATTTCTATGTTAAGAAAGTGACCATAATGAGATGTTAAAGGAAGTGAGACAAGCCTCACATACACGTAAGTTACCTTGTTAAGATACTCAGGAAAAAGGGTGTTCGAATGTGTTAGACAAGTCTCATTAACACCAAATATTATATGTAAGGATAATTCACATTTCCATAATGTATAGGAAGGGATAAAAAGTCATCAATTGAGTAAATAAATCTTAATCTAGAAGCAAGCATCCATAATGATTGAGTTAACTCTAAAAGATAAGAAGATAAACAAAGTTCGAAAATCATGGATAGACTAGTTATGAGCTTGTGATTGCATTTGTATGTCTCATTAGATGAGGCTATCAACGAGGTGGATAATTAGTTTTCATATGTCTCATAGTCTTTGAACTATGTCTAGCCAACTTGGGAAATAGTCTGTGGTTTCCACCTAAGAGAGCTAGGTATGTTTCGATCTCACCTTGGCCAGTGAGATCACCTCTTTTCTGTGTGGGAAGAACTGGATTTCATGTTTAGCTCACATGATCTATGTAGCTTAATGATCAAAATAATGTTCTTATTCACTATAGACATGAACCACCCCTTTCAAAGTGGGGTAAACACTTTACATAGATTCACCTTAGCCGTGAATCACCCCTTTTCAGTGTGGGGCAGACATTAGAATTCATGTTAGATCACATGATATAGATTCATTTTGAATGGTGAATCACCTCTTTTTGGTGTGGGCAAGACACTGGATTTAATTTTCGCTCGCATGATCTTTGTTCTAAATATGTCCCTAAGAAATCAAGAAATAAAAAAGAAGGAACATATGTTCAAAGTGAGCTATGCAAGTAAGAGCTTATGAATATCAATCGTCGATGTTGATTCCAAAGAAGTTTAAGCAAATAATTGGCACAGAAAAATAAAATTGGCTACAATGACTTCTTACATCATGTCAATAAAGGGGAGTAAAATGTATTAGCTAATCAATGCTTCATAACTTCCGTAATATGAAAATTATGAAATAAGTGGCATGGCCAATAGAGACAAGCTTATGAAGTGTTTCTGCCCTTGGGTTACTCCCTTGATTCACTATGGTTATGGGACTACAATGATCATTGCACTTGTAAGTAAAACATAGGATCAAATAAAACATTGAACCACACAACAACAAGAAGAAAAAGACTAAAAAATAAACTAAGTAAAAAAGGAAGAGCTCTCGGGTTAAAAGGGATCAAATTTACAAATCTCTGCTCGAGTTGTTCTAAAAATATGCTGATGAGTCTAATGTCATGTGATCACATAGAAAATGAATACTGTGCTTTGAATGCACTAAAATACATAATATTCATAACACAATTTACAACTAACGAATTAGGTACTTGTGGGCACTACTTAAAATATTATGATAATTTGTTTAGTTTATAATGTGAAGTATGATGATATCTACCTAGATGTTACTAATGTGAAAGTATGTATTCTTCTATTGAAGTTGTTAAGTGATCATGTTATACTATGACTATGTCTTTGTATGTGTAGTCTTAGAGTGATTCATGATTGTTCCTACTTGACTATATGAGACTATAATTGTTAGATTTATGATTTTATATTAATGTATATGATTAAATAAAGATTATAAGGTGAATTCCTAAGTTATTCAAAGAATGATATGTTAAATGTAAAGAAGTAAAGTATGTTGTGCTTGTTTCAGTAGACTTATGTCCCTTACTTGGAACATGTATGAATGATATGCGAATATGAGATATTTTGACTAGGTAAGCTTAGTGTATCCTTGTCATATATGAATGAATAATATGTGAGACCTTAAATGATGTTAAGAAGGTCATGTACGTGGAACCTTAAACCTAGTGGTAAGGTTATGAACCTTAAAGTCGAGAGACGTAATGGTATCCTTCATGTAATTAATGATGGACTTAGGTTTATTTCGCTGTAATGACATCATATCATCCTTAGGAAAATCATGAGAAACTATCTTTGTCACCACTGTAAGGTAGCCCTAGTCGACCTCTTTGGTAGGGTGAATGTGATTTGATTATTAAATTGATATGGAACCCATTTGTATGAACCTTTAATGTCAATAACTCTATGAGGACAAAGGATAGCCCCGAATGAGTATATAATGGGAAGTATCGCTACTTGAGATGGAGACTACAATACAATGTATCTCACTTGACAATGATACTAGAGTACATAAAATCTCTTCATATTCCTTAATCATGTGCCTACATGGGTTGTTTCCTAGTTCTACCCTTGGAAAGTAGAACACTCTCATCGAATTAGGTTAGAACTCCTTATTCCATGTTTAGATAGCATGGTCTATGTCGGTTATTTTCTATTCTCATGATGTGGGATACCTACTTGCATTATAGAACTTATATAATGCTTAAGTTGTGGTATGGTACACTATCTATACATTGCACAATAGGCTTTGAATAGTTAGTGAGAGTTCCTAGGTCTTCTAAAAGACCATTAATTGAATTCATTGTGTGATTAATTTCTATTAATTGAACTGATGAATGTAATAGTCACTTCGTACCTTACCTAGATAAGTTTTAAATTTTACACTAGTTAGGGAATATGGTTGATTATGTATACATGATCTAAGCCTTAGGTAGTCTTAAGGATTATTTAGGTAATCTTGAAGAGGTCAATAATTAAAGTTATCTTCTTGATTTTCTTATGTAAGTCTTGTGATAAACTTTGGAAGGGAGAACTCCATATTATAAATATGTTGTTTTATTAAGTAAGAATGATCTTGTCCTCGGTTATCTATAGTATCTCATAAGTGCGTCTGAAAGGGATCGTATGGCGGTTGGTTCACAACTCACTCAAGTGAACCTTGGAATCACCTTCCATAGGAGGATTTCATGTTCATGTTGTTGATGTATTGTAAGTGAGTCTATTTCATTATAAGTTGTCATATGGATCATTTAGGTGTGCCTAGAGAGGGTGTCTGGGAAGTATCTCTTTGTTTTACTTAAGTGAGTCTTCGGATAGCTTTTACTGAGGGAAAGTCATGCCATAAAGTGTCTACGGTGAAGCTAAGAAACTTCACTATATTTTTTTCTTAAAAATGTGATAAATTGACTATGTGATTGCTTTTGTGTTTCTAAGGTGTGAAATGGTGTTATTATGATTATATTATGATATTTCAATCAATGGATGCATATTTCCAATAAATGTCCACTTTCATAATTTTATGCATTATGGCATACTTATTACATGTGTTTGAACTAATTTCATGCTTTTATCTATCTCTAAAGTGATTCATAGGTGAAGGTTCCTTTGGAGACCTCGCCTTGGATTAGAAGATCGTTCAAGCAAGTTAAAGTATGTTCTCATCTGACTCAAGGGCATAGAGGTCTTTTATTTCCTTTATCGAAGTATTGTAATAGACTTAGTAGTACTTATTTCAATTTTGTACGGGTCATTTCCCAAATTACTCTCTTGTCTAAGATTTTATGAATTGAGACTAAGTATTTCCTATGAGTTTTATCTGAAAGTAATTTTGATGACTTATAGAATGTTGGTGAAAATTTTTAATTTTGCACTACTTTTCATATTTTTATATGCAATGTAAAATATTTAATGGCTTGTACATGACCTCCGAGAGGTCAAGTACACCGGTTGCACGCCGGGAGTGCCATATCATCTCGGGTGTCGTCTCGGGATTTTACACTACAAAACGTTAACCTAATACTTCATTAAATAAGAAAAAAAGATACCATCCATACACCCTCTTCAAGAACACCTAAATAATCCATTAGACTACCTAAAGTAAGATTATTCACTTTTAATTAGTTAGACTTTCTACCCAAGGTTACTTACTCTAAGACCCACTTTAGCAAAACATGAAGAGGACGCCCATCAAACCTCTCCAAGCCAACCTAAGAATTCGTCAAAGCTACCCTTGATAGGGATCCTTTTATTCAAATTACATTATTTGAGTCATCATCATTCAATAAGACAATTTTGATACAATCAAGCATTTAGAGGACATGACATAATGGTCTTGGAAAAGACCTTGGGAAACCACATCCTAGAATGTCTGAAGCCTACTCTTGCCATGTCTACAAAGCATCCCATTCCAGTACCTAAACATTGCAGAACATACCCACCACTATTATCCATCCCACATGATGAAAATAATCATAAATCGACATAGACCATACTAGCTAGGCATGGAATCCTGAGTCTAACCTACTCCGATAGAGGGCGTTCTACTTGCCAAGAGGAGAACTAGGAGATATCCCATCTAGGCACATCGTTAAGTAATACCAAGGTCTTCTTTTTACATTAGTCTCATTATCAAGTAGAGATAATACAACAAGCATATTCACACGGTTGTTAGACTTAGATATCTTAGGGTAAGTTCAATCACAATACCAAGAATGGGTACTCAAGGACTGCCACTTAATAGTGTACAACAATAGCTTAATGACTTTCTTAGACATGCTTTCTTGCCTATCGGTCAACCTATTGATAT
This sequence comes from Solanum lycopersicum, assembly GCF_036512215.1. Lineage (NCBI taxonomy): Eukaryota > Viridiplantae > Streptophyta > Magnoliopsida > Solanales > Solanaceae > Solanum > Solanum lycopersicum. The sequence goes on from NC_090806.1 coordinate 19,695,703, forward strand.
GTTCAAATTATACCTCCCTAAAGAAGTATAAGTGGTAATAATAAAGTAGATAACCCAACTAATAGGTTGAGGATCGATCCTAAAAGGAAAATTTTTTAGACTTAGCTTTAATTCACAATTATGTCTGTTTAGTCAACATCTTTCTAAAACAAGTAAATAAAGAGAGGGGTTTTCATAAAAGGTTCGTTAAAATATTTTGGTTACTAAATAAACAAAAGTATATGTTGAGATTTTATCACTATGTGCGAATAAATAGTATATATATGTTCCCCACACGTTCATAACGTTGTATTCCAGCGATAGCAATTCTTTCCTAGTATTTTGGATGGAAAATAGCATGTTAGGTATCTCTAAACGCATGGTCCAATATCTAGAGAGTTTTGCTCCGCACCTTGGTCCGCATAATATGTATAATTTATTAACCCTTACCTATTTCTCATATTAGACAACATAATCGATGTATGGCTTAATTATTACTTCGCAACAATCGACACTAGTCTGTTAGATAGTATCACACTAAATCTATGTTGATAATTCTTTTAATATTCCTACTTTTTTAGTACGGCAAGTAGCAACAACGCGAGTTCCATGCGTTCACTCATTTAATAGACTTCTAAAAGAAAGAATTATCAATACATGGAAGAACACTATTCTAGAATTACTTAATTTTTGCCTATACCTTGTTAATTATCCATTATTCCCACAACTCCATGTGTGGATTTCGTAACACATGCAAGAGATATCATAATTCATAATTTTGAATGAGGAAATCATGAAATTACTTAAAAATAAGAAGAACCTAGAAATTGAACTTGACATTCCAAGAAAATTCTTCAAAACAAATCTTAAAATTTATTATTGCCCAAGCTTGCAAAACACAATCTCCAAAACACAACATAGAATAATAACAATAGTACATAACATCAAAATAGAGGTTTTAATACCGTATATATAAGACATAGTTCTAAAGAAAAAGGAATTAAAATAAGGAAATTTCTGTTTAGGTATGCGACTAATCAATAAGCTCACTAACGAACCGTAGATCAATAGAAGGTCTGTTGACTTCCTCCATTAAGCAAGACCTGGAAATAGTTTTGCTCTACCAGATATCACCCTTTGTGAATCAAAAGGCAGACTAGATGTACGGTCTGTTAATATATATATGGTTCGTCGATGCTCCTCCTTAGATTCATACATAGAATCTTGAAAACTAAGACAATGGAACCTTCTCTGAACAAATCCACGGTTCACTAGTACGGTTCGCCGATCAATCGACGGGTTGTCATTTCTTCTCATGGTTCTACACTTGGTCAGATTTCCCTAATTATCACCCATAAACTGAATGGCACATCGATGGTCACCAACTACGGTTCGTCAATCAGATGAAGGACCGTCGAAGGCCTTCGTAGGTCATCTTCTGTAATTTTCAGTTGTATTTTGCGCTTTCAACCTGTACATATTTCATTCAAAACAAAACATAAAAATTGTTAAAGCTACTATAAAAAGGCTCTGTACAAACACAACTCTTATGTAAAATGCATTGAAAATACCGTGAAACCATGGCACATCAACACCCTCAACTTAAATTAATGGTTTGTCCTCAAGATGACTATGACTCAAAAGATCATTTGTACAAAAGTATACACTTTTATGCTTTCGCAATCACATGGCCATCACACCCTACTCTTTCTTAGATTACGATCGTAGGCACGTCAAGCTAACTCATGCAGACTACATCAAGTCACAAACTCACCATTCTATAGACACCTCTACGGTTTTGCCTCTCACCAAGATATCAACATTCCGATGCCGTAACTAGTGCCCTTACTTCAAATGAAATCCTCATTTGTCACAGTGATAATGAATTTGGGTAAAAGAATGTTTGTTCAACACTGGCGCTCAAGAACAAGTTTATATACAGTTAGTATTCTTCATCTTGGGCTTGCCCTTATTTTTTATGCTTAGGTTCACCACACTAGACTATAGGATCACGGTAGGACTTCTTTGCTTGTAGCGTAGGCTCAATGTCCGGAGTGATACGTTTCGGAACATTTTTAATTACTTTTTTCCCTCCTTCACATTACGTTTAATCCTATGTCTTTTCATTTCCTTTGACAACCTATTCCTTTTCTCTTCTATTCTTAGCCTTCTTTCCTTTTTGGATGTGACTTTCGCTTCATTTGCATCTTTTTTTCTTCGTATAACTCTTTTCTCCACTTTTAATTCCTTTTTTTAATTAATTGATAATTACAAAAAGCCACATCTTTCTCTCACTTAAGCTTCTCTTTTTAAAACCAACTCTTTCCACACCTACTTTGCGTACTTAACAATAAAATCCACCCTCAACTTAACCTTTTTTCCTTGATCGAAGTACACATGTCCAAGGAAGAATTTTAGCCAATAAATTAGACCCTGGGAAGGTTAACAGGAGATAAAAAAATGGTCTACTAAATACTCAACATCCTTGGATCAAAGAGAGATAATAATTTCATTTGGTTAACTTCTTTTACGCTAGATATTGGCTATTTTGAACAAAGGACTATGATAACTTCCTAGCTTCTAATACAATCTCCCTTCGCAGGACTAACCGAGCAAGTTCTATTTAGGTACAAAAAGTTGAACATTCAAATCTCCTCACACTCTCTTGGAACGTCACTACACTATCAGATTATCACTTTTCCTAATTCATGTTTTACTTGAATGTATGCAGTGGTGCTTATTTAAGTCATGTTTAGAGCCAACACATTCAACCTATGTTTGCCTATACATGTAAGCACTATCTAAGATGGGATATTGTTTACATTAGCCATCATTGTTCTTTTTTTATTCATCTATACTTGTACAAACTATAACATGTCACTTCAACAGAAAATTTAGTAGTCTCTTGGGAGAAAAGAACATAGGAATGATTACACCAACGGAGGATCGGGAGTTGGGCTACTTAGACTTCTCCCTAACACTCGGTTTCCATTTACCCCACCCTCAAAATAAAACATGCAAGTGTATATGATGCATAAGAAATTTCAAGTACATGGTGGTAGCTGAAAAAAATATCTGGTTCATAGCACCGAAGAACTCTCAACATGCAAATGGGTCTGGATTTTTGGAACCCGCAAGATCATCACTTGGATCACACTCAATAGTTCCCAGATAAACCTCCACACTATCAGTATTTCTCCTATTCCTAATCACTGGTACAGGTCTAGATGCTCCAGTAGGCATCTCCAATGCTCTCTTCTGACGTATCTCCTCGTCTATCAAGGAGTCCCTCCTAGATCTCTCAAACTCTATACTATCTCTCTTTTTGTCATGGTCCTAATCACAAGACTTTGTTGTATGGCTGGAGAGGTGCCTCTTTATATGCACACAATGCAAAGGTTGAGGCTTATCATGTACTTTGAGCAAGGCCTCTTAAACCGTGTCCTCTTTTAACTTACTGGAAACAATCTTTAGATTTGTCCCCCTTATATACAAGATGGCATTGACATCGGCTCAAAGGCTGGATAACCTTTTCATGATGGCAGTGAGGTCAGCATTAGGGGTAGGGCGTTCAAGAACTCTTTAGCTCAAAGGCATAGAGGCGGATGTGGAACGCTTGAATGTACTACTTGGCTTGCTTGGCCACCCTCTTCTCTATTTGTTCCTCTGCCTCAACAATTGATTTCAACATCTATATTGAGCAAAGTTTACATATGGGACTCTAACCTCTAAGCTGGAGCTAAAGGAACCAACGACACAAATGGTTGGGTGGATCAAGATGAACTAGGGTCCGTCTAGCTGCGTGGGAATAAGAGGTCGGAGTGGCATCACTGTGCTCTAGTGCAGCATGGTAAGCCCCTGCTGGTCGTCAGAGTGTATCACAGTTCCAAAGTGGCACTACTGCTACCTTGCACAACTAGAAGATCAGACACGGAAAAGGGGTAAGTGGTGGAAGTCTTGAATGCCCTCTTGTGGATCTTCGCTACACGCATCTGAGCGAAGTTTATCTCAAGTCCAACTACCAAAGTTGCTACCTTTACTACCCTATCCCATGTGAGTACATTATAAGCTTTTGTGCGTAATAACCTGTGTCAGACCAATATTTGAAAAAAAATGGCTACAATGCTAGGGGTAGACTTGTTGATTAGCCCTCGGGGATTTATCACCTATTATTCCCTCTCCCCATCGCTGGCAAGATATTGAGCCAACCATTTCATGTTCGCCTCACGATGCTAAACAATCTAAAAAAACTCACCAGTCTTTACTACCTCCCACCTATAGTCCAACACCCAAGTATTATGAGTCCGTGTGAGCCAGTGGTGTAGTCGTATTGGAATTGATGGATGGTAGACTTGGATATGTCAACCAGCAGCCTCGGAATAGTGTAAAGGTGAGAGGGACCTATTTGGTAGGTTTTTCCCACTCGTGTATGAAACATTGGACAATAGAGATGTAGAAGGCATAGAACTCTCGAACATTCTCCTTATTATAAGTATAAAAATCCCAAGCCATCTAGTCGAATTTGTGTAGATTAAACGATCTTTGCACCTCGGGGATTATGGGTATATATCAAGTGATGACCTTACACTCCTATGTAACCAACCGATTCATCACCCCTTTTGCATTCAACATTTTCGCATCCTTGTACACCTGATATTGACCCTGGATGCACCACCTGTTTAGTTAATCACTAACATATGCGGGGTAATCTGCTGGGGTTGTGGGTGAACACTCAAAGCTGGGGGCATCATCAGACGAGGATTGATGGTCTTAGAGCTCCGACTTAGTGACTACCTTTAGAAGTGGAACCGGAAGTTGTGGCTTCTTTTGACACAGAAGATTGGGCCGACCCTAATGAATGACAAACTCAAAGTATTATGAGCCTCCTTCAGAACTTGAAGTATCCTTGTTTGGTAAACCGGCTAGTGCGCTCTCCTCACCATACTAGGAGGAAGTTACTCCGCTACGAGTCACATTCTGAGGGTTACTCTAGCGACCCATGTTGCTGCAGTCAGTGTGGTGAAACCTAGAGAAACATAGGCTGGGTCTTGCTAATTATCGGAGTCTTCTTTGATACTTCAACAAGACGAGGGCAACCAACTGTGATTTGTCTCTCTTGGCGTAGACAACGTCCTTCTTGGGAGATTTTTTTACATTTGAAGCAATAGTTAGTATCATAGTATCATAACAACACACTCGATAAACAACACAATAATGTATCTCTGAAACTCTGAACTACACGTCCTATCTGTAGAGCAAGGTTCAAATACAGTATCAACGGTCCGTCGATTACGTGCGTAATCCGACACTTAGAATTATTTTTGAATAGGTGGAAAACATACTTCTCTGATGGAAACAATAGACGTGCAAAAGGGTTCGCAAATCGGTTGACCGTAGTCCGTTTTCGTCGTCTGAATCATAAAATTATTTTGGAATTAGGTGAAATCAGGTTTTTTCATGGATCAATAGACGTGCAGAACAGTCTGTTGATCAATCGACGGACCATAGTACACTTATCTTTTTTTTTAACTTAGTTTTTTTAGGTGTTATAATTGACGGACAATGTCGAGAGCCTATTGATCAATCAATGGTCCGTAGACGGTGTCTCGTACTTTTGGGCAAAAATAGAATTCAAGCCTTTTGCAAGTTACAATTTTTATCTTTTTGTGGATACCCTTTATTACACAATCAAGTTTAAATATTCATTTTTCAAAAACCAAATATGAGTTCGTCATTTTGAGAGTTTCAATTTCATACAATTATCAACCCACTTTAGTCAAAATAAGGAACCCTAAGTAGGAACTTTTGGACATCTGCAGACCCACACATTTTAGATAGAATAATATGCTACACCGCGACATTCTATCATTCCGAGGGATGTAATTTCACAATTTTTAGCATGTGAATTCACCTAATGCACTCCTAAGATCATGTCCCAATTTTAAATTCCTGTATTTAACTACAAACGAGAATTCAATATTTTAAGAGAAAAATGAAAATATTCTTAGCAATGGTGTAGTTGTTAGGAACTTTGAAGAAGTAGCCTACGGGCCCAAACTCGATCAAAGGCCAAAGAAGAGTGTAAACACAAATAATTTAGGGGAGAGAGTGTTTTGGAATTTATGAGGATTGATGGGACATATGGGAAAGATGGGAAGCTTATTATGAAAGTGAAATATGGGGGGAATGAAGGGTTGAAACGGTTAAGGGAATTTGAAATAAAATGGAAAGAGGAAATGAATTTGAAGGGTTGTCTCTTTTAAAATTACCGGCCGGGTAAGGTAACATCACTAAAAAATTTGGACCTACGAAACACCATCGATAGTCCCTAGGTCAGTGGACGGTCCATTGATTAATACACTCAATAACAGCGAGACTTAGAAAAATTGGAAACATCCGTGGGATCTACGGACACCATGGATGGTCTGTCGCTGCATCGACACTCTTTCAATAAGGTTCCGTATTCCCCTTCACCAGACCATTTTTTGTAGATTTTTTGTTTTGCTCCTGCATATGTAGCACTCATTAGGTAATTATTTTTTTTCTAGACTTTTTTAAGACACGGACCCTATAAAAATCTCTACCCAGGAATAGCATACAAGCAAAGATAAATAAATAGGAACAACTAAACAAGACAACGACTAATTTAACAATAAAAACAAAGCCAATAGTTGGCTAGAAAGTACAACTTGGGTTTCCTCCTAAGAAGCATTTGATTTAACATCGCGGCACGACACAGTACTCTTGATTAATCAGCCTTCATCAATTTGATTGGCGTCAACTACTTCAACTCTCCGCATGTCCACAAAGGTATTTAACAATTGTCTATTGACTATGAACCTTGCGCCTTCCTTTTTCTCTAATTAAACCGCTCAATGTGGGAAATTTTTTATATTAAGGAATGCCCTTTTATACTTGGACTTGAGTTTGCCTATAAGCAAGCGCAACCTTGAGATGAATAGAAGTACAAAATTACTAAGCACAAATTCTCGCTTCGCAATCCTTTGGTTGGGATACTTCTCCATCATCTATTTGTAGATGAATGAACATTCAATTGTATTAAGGATAAACTCATCAAGCTTGTTCAACCCATTTAGTCTTCGTACTACTACTTCAGTCCAATCTAACTTCAGTCTCTTCATTGCCCACATCGCCCTGTGCTCTAGATCGATAAGCATGTGACAAGCCATCCCGTATAAAAATTGGTAGGGAGACATACGTATGGATATCTTGTATATAGTGAGGTACGATCAACGAGCATAATCAAGCCTCCTTGATCAATCAATTCTATAACATTCATAATTTTTGCCATTATTTGCTTTGTATAACGATTGGACACCTCAACTTGCCAGCTAGTCTGTGGATGGTAAGAGTAGCCACATTATGGAGAACGCCACATTTATCCAATAGTACTTTGAAAAATTTATTACTAAATTGAGAGCCATAAATACTATTAATGGCCCTAGATGTACCAAATCTGGAGAAGATATTTTTGTCAGGAATGTAGTGACACTCTTTCCTTCATTGTTATGAAGCGCAATTTCTTCCACTTATTTCTACACATAGTCAACCTCCACAAGAATATAATTCATCCCATGAGAACTCACAAACGGGACAATAAAATCAATACCCCATACATCAAATATCTCAAACACCAGAATAGGATTCAAGGGAAGTTATTGCCTTTTCCAAATTCCTCCATCTCGTTGGCCCCGAACATATGATTTGGCAAAATTTTGAGAATCTTGGAGAATTATTTGGCACTAATATCCACACATCATGATCTTATATGTAGTATGGATAACACTATGGTACTCACCCATAGGCGAGGAGTGAAATACCTCCAAAGCACTTAACATCTGAACCTATAGTACACAAAGGCAAATTATCCCATCAGCATAACACTAATATAAATAATGATCATACCAAAAGAAAGTTCTCACATCATGCATAAACTCTTTTCTTTGGTTGAAGATCAAATTCGATGGGACCACAGTGCTTGCCAGGTTGCTTTCGAAGCCTGCAAACCATGGGATCAAATCTTGAGAAGAGGACAATACATGTTCATATAGGAATGCATCATCATTTTCAGCCTTTTCTCCTAATTCACACATAGCTTAATCCTCCAATCTAAACAAGTGGTTGGCAACTTGATTCTGAGACACCTTTATATCATCTACCTAAAAACCAAAGTCTTTCGGCAACAATACCCATCTTATCAACCTTGGCTATGCATCCGTTTTCTCCATCAAGTACCTGAAAGCATAACTGTAAGTATGCACTACGACCCTCGTGCAAAGAAACCAGAAGCAAAATTTCTTTAATGTAAACACCATTGCAAAAAGTTCCTATTAAATTATTGTGTTGTTCTTTATTATTAAGGGCTTTACTTGCGTACTAGATGGGGTGAAGCATTTTATCCCTTCTTTTTCCCATTGCGAGAACAAGTGAAACTCAACTTGTATCACACATCACCAAAAATGTCTCACTCCAATTTGGTGAAATAATAATGTGCGTGGTTACCAACTTCTCTTTCAACTCTCCAAATGCCTTCAAACATGAATCATCGAAATAGAACTAACATTCCATCTCGTTCTCTTTGCACAAAGGATGTCAAATTTTCGAAATATCCATACTAAACCTCCCATAAAAACGAGCATGCCAAGGAAAACTTCTCAAACCCTTGAAAGAGATGGGTGGATCAAGTTTATTTAGAAGTTCCACTTTATCTTGATAAACCTCTATCCAATTGTTAGAGATGTGATGTCCCAACATGATGCCTTCTCTAACCAAAAAGTTACACTTTTTCCAATTTAGCACCAAACTACAATCCTCTCTGGAGCACCTCGCCAAATTACTTAAACAACGACCAAATGAGTCTCCTAAATTAGAAATATCATCCATGAACATCTCAATAGTGTCCTGCCGCATATCAGCGAATATTGACATCATACAACATTGGAATGTCGCTGGTGCAGTACATCACACAAACGGCATCCTTTTTAATGCAAAAGTGCCATAGGAACAAGTGAAGGTGACCATTTCTTGATCTTCTATTGCAATTGAGATTTGATTGTAGCCCGAATGTCCATCTAGAAAGAAATACTAACCTTTCCCTGCAAGTCTATATAGCATCTTATCCATAAACAACATGGGGAAATAGTTGTTTTCTGTCCACCCATTTAGCTTCCAGTAATCCATGCAGCTCTCCATCATGTTACTAGCCGTGTTGGAACTAGCTCATTCCTCTTATTAGGTACCACTGTCATCCCACCATTTTTTGGACCACACTAAAAAGGACAAACCTAACTATTTTCCGCAATAGGATAAATGTCTCCGCCAGTCAGGACCCAAAGTACACCCTAGAATTTAGGCATCCATCAAGTAAGAACACGATGTACTTGACATCTCGGAGGGTTTGTACAAGACCTTAGACAAAATTCATTGCATATATATACCAAAAGTGGTACAAAATTAAAAAATTTCTTTCAAAACATAATATGGAATCATTTCATAAAATATATAACATATGTATCAAAAACCATCTATGACATCATGAGAACAATAGTCTTGGGTCACAACCCATAAAAGTTCTAACATATAAAAGAATATAAAATACATCATAGTGGTGGTGTCCTCAGATGTTATGAGGACTCACCAATCGTAACTTCTTGAAAGCCTTGGAAACTCTACCCTTGAAAGAAAGGCAATCTCCACAAGACATACTTCATCGTTCATACAAATATGAACACATTATGATAAAAACCACACTTCATACCTAATCTACCAGAAAGCAAACCACTCTAATATCAGTGATAGGAGCTAGTGATAGGGAAAATGTATAAGGAACAATCCTAGTTTCGGAATAAAATTATCAAAGTTTTAAGGGTATCTTGGGAAAGGGACCAAAAGTAAAAAACAATACATTATTTTAACATTGTTCAACACTTGAATTTGCTGCAAAAAAGATCTCCAAATTTACTTCTAATACCGAAACATACACCCTACCTTACTAGCATATTATGTTTTTGTTAATGTTTTTGTATTGCTTTCTCGTTTGTGTTTTTTGTGCAAGTTCTTAAAGTGTGAAGAACTTGTGTTTTCTGATTTTTTTGTAATGTTTGGAATTAGGAAATAATGTTTAAAATGAGAGAGAGATAAGCATGAAGGAGAGAGAGAGATACGTGAAAGAGGTGAGTGGCTTAGAATTAGGTGAAGTAGTTTAGACTTAGTCAACTAGGACTCTTTCAAACTTAGAAAATCAGATTTAATTAGTTTAGTAAAATGACAATAATGCCCTTAAAAATGAGATTAAAAACCTAAATTTAATCCACTTAAATTTTGCTTCCGTCGAGGATCTAACCCGTGATGTCCCCATCTCGAAAACAGGTCCCGACTTAAACCGACCACATTAATTAATTAATTAATAATAATAATTTGATTTTTTAATCAATATACATAATCAAGTTAAATCATTGCTCCTACCTGGGTTCGAACTGGATGGAGAAAGATTTTGCTTAATAGGAAATTTCGTCCCTTTATACCCAAAATTCCCCTCCACCTTAATATTTAAATAATAAATTAAGTATTTAAGCTAATTTTTATACTATCCTTATCCTAGAAAAAGACAATTTTACCCCTAGATGCTCTAAACTTTAGATTTCCCCTTTATAAGTTCGGTAAGGACTCATCCGGGTAAATCTTCATATTCGGGCGTCCTACATGGATAGACACAAACATTCCTAGCTCAATGAACTCACCAAGTTAGTTGGCTTGGCTGTTACATATGTTCAGAGCTCTAGTTCTACACGCATCAATCCGTGTAAACCTTATGTAATCTAGGAATTCTAGATACGTTAGACATTGCTTAGCATAGTCATTTTGAGGGTTGTTACATCTATATAAAATTTCAAGTAGTAATAATGAATGTTTTAAATTTTTTCGCATTTTTCAACCTATGAATGTAATGACATGAGACTAAGAGGCTACTTTTAGTCCTTAAAAAGGACGACGATGCCAATTACTTCTAGGGGTAAACCTGGATGTGACAAACTTGGTATTCGAGCATGAAGTTGAATATCATTGAGTTATGTGTCTCTCTCTACAACGTCTATGTAGGTTCATATTCATAATTGTGAAGAGCGCCACACTTATGAGTAGGAACCTATATGATTCTTAGGAATTTCTCTCTTTCAAGGAAATGTTATATCGTGTCAATAGAGTATACTTATGGTCAGCTTTTGCATCTAATCCTACTTTTGTGATTATAGGAATCATGAACACTCAAAAGAATGCCGATGGATGACTTAAGAATGAAGTTGCTAATGCGGGATATCCTCCCCAAGATGAGCAAGTTTCTCAACTTGAAGAATATGCCAATGTGGAGCAAGCCCCAACTAATTCTGCACCTATGTAGAGGCTAAAATAAGGGCTATTCATAGTCAAATGTCCCAAGATATTACTACTCAAAAACAAGATGTGATGGTTCAAAGAAAGCTATGATGGCCCAAGCCAATCGTGATATTTCTCCCTACTTCATCAATAAGTCACTACTATGGCTTTCGGTCTCAGGGACTTCTCTCAAATGAACCCTCCTAATTTTTATGGTTTTAAGGTTGATGAATGATACGCTAAAACATACTTCTCAAATGAGAAGTAAAGCGGTCGCGTCAAGTAAATAACCCAACTAGTGATGTTGGGATCGTTCCCACGAGGAAAGTAGTCTAGACTTAACTCCAACTTGTTATTACTATTGTTCGGTTGATGACTTCCTTAAAAAGTAAAAGCATAAAAGGGGGGTTTTGTACTTCCTAATAAAATAAAAAAATAACTAGCGAACTTGACAGAGACACTTAACAGCTTTTAATGTTGAGTTTTAATCAAGTAATCAAAGTAACTAGGGTTTACGTGTTCCCCACAGGTTCATAACTTGATAATTCTAGCTATAACAATTTTTTCCTAGTATCTTGCATGCAAAGTGATAAGCTATGTATTTCTAAATCCTTGGTCCGGCATCTAGAAAATCTCACTCCGCACCTTGGTCCGGCTACGTGTGTTGCTTTCCTAACCCTTATCATTACCTCATATTAAGCATCATATTCGATATTTGACTCAGTTATTACCTCGTACCAATCAATACTAGCCTATTAGATAGTATACACTAAATCTATGTTAATAATTCTTTTCCTATTATCTACCTCCTTGGTCCGGCAAGTAGCATTAAGGAGAGTTCTAACGTTGATCATCCGTTAAAAAGATTTCTAAGCGAATGAATTATTAATACATGCAAGGCACTATTCTCGAATTGTTATTTTATCTAGGGTTTATCTCATTATTTGCCTATGGTTCCCACAACCCTAGTTATAGAGTTTAGTTCCTCATATCCATAAACACAACATTCAAAAATATTAAACAAGAAGTCATGTACTTACTTTAAAGAGAAAGAATAAAGTCTGAAAATTTGCTTGATTAATCAACAAGAGTTACTTGTAAGAATCTCCAACAATCAAAAACTCAGAAAAACAAAGTCTAATAATATAATGTTTAATCTCCAAGAGTCTAACCCCAAAAATGAGGTTTTTTGAACTATTTATAAAAAAATAAAAACCTAATTAAACAAGGATTCTAATTACTGGAAATCTGTCAAAACGCGACTGGGTCGACGGACCACGCGACGGAACGTCGTGGTCATGACGGACCGTCGTGGGCTCCGTCACCCCATACTTGGTGCAATTCTTCTGCTGCTTTCTTCATTCCCCTCGACGGCAAGTGTGACGGACCGTCACAGGCACGACGGTCCATCGAGGGTCTTCGTTACCAAATACTTCAACTCTTGGAATCTGGGTACTGGGATCACTTCTCTGATCTTCGCGACGAACCTGCAGGACGGACCGTCATATCCATGACGGACCGTTACAAGCTTCGTAATCCCACACTTGGTCAGACTTCCCCATCTTCCTTCAGCAGCTTCTCTACGCTGCCACCTACGGACCGTCACAAGCACGACGGACCGTCATAAGCTCCGTAGGTGGTCTCTTCTGCATTTTTCGCTCAAAATCTCCGCATTCAGTTTTAGACAGATTTCCTGCAAAACAAAGAAAAACTTATATCAAAATTAGCACAAAAAGGCTTTCAGACACAAAAAACTTAAGGAAAAGGTATTAATTATACCGTGAAACCACGATATATCAACACCCTCAACTTAAATTCGTTGTTTGTCCTCAAGCGACGCACTATGACTCACTACACAATCTTTGTACAATAGTATTTATGTTTTATCCTTTGCAATCATTTGGCTATCAATCCCGACTAATCCCATCAAATCTATGCATGCTATAACTATTACGCTTGACTTTTGTGGGATTCGAACATCACACAGACTCACCATGCACTAACACCTGTCCTCTTCAATTTCTCACTGAGGTGCTAATAATTCTGGTATTGCAACTAGTGTCCTCACTTTAGAACAAAATCCTCATTTTTCACACAATGATTTCAGTTTGAGTATAAGGATTACATTTCAACACTCGCTCTCATAACAAAGTCACACTTATTTATACCTATTGCCATAAGCTTGCCCTTATTTTCACTGCCTTAAGTTCGCTATACAACCCTTAGGATCACGATAGGACTTTTTAACTTGTAACTAGGCTCAGAGTCAGGTAGGGTATATTTAGGTATACTTTAGTGACTATTTGCCCTCCTTGACATATCGGCTAAACCTTCCGCTCTATATCACTTTATCTTGCCCAGTTTCTCCTATTCTTTCACCTTGCTGTTTCCCTTCTTTCTTCATTTGTGTAAGTGACTCTTTTCTTTTCTTGTTTGTAATTCTTGAATATTTTTTTTTCAACGAGTTCTTGAGTCACTTTACTTTTGTTCTTTCTCTCTCTTTGTTCTTTCAACCCCACTTTACAGAGCATTCCTCAAAACAGCCAACCTCAACTCATGGCTTTGCCATGAGTAGTCAAGGTACACAATACCCAAAATCGGGTCAGGGCCATAACGAAGGTTGTTTATACATTAGCCACCCTAAACTTATGCTTTTGGCATAAGCTGAGGTGCATATGTCCAAGGAGGGACCAGAGCCAACATATTGTTTCCAGAAAAGATCAGTTGGGGTGAAAAAGAAAGGTCTAATTTTAAGCTCAAATTATTTGGATCAACAAAGGATAATATTCATTTGGTTTCTTTTATTTAGGCTAGAAATTGGCTATATTGAATAAGGGCCTATGATCCTTTCCTAATTGTATGTTACAGCTTACTTTTAGCAGGACTAACCAGGCAAGTTCTAGCTCAATATTAGTAGTGGACTATTCAACTTTCCTCACACTCACTTGACATCTCATCACTATACCAGATTATCAGACACCTAGTTCAACTTGAAGGTTTGGGGTAGTGCATTGGTGTAACTCTATTTCATGTTTAGATCCACACAATTATTAGTTACTACGCCTTTTCATGCAACCTTTTCCAGTTTTATCGGGATATCATTTCACCCATCATGCTTCAGAGTTAAACTATGTACATAAGATATAACGTGCCGGTTCAACAGAAAAAGTAATCAGTCTTTAGGGGAAAAGAAACACAGGCAAGAAAACCCCAAAAGAGGATAGTGAGTTGGGCTACTCAGACTTCACCATAACACTAACTTTCCATTTACCCCACCCCCAACAAAAAAGCTTGCAATTGTCCCCAATGCAATAAAAATCTAAAGATTAAAGGGGTAGGTGAAGCAAACCTGTGGCGCATAGCGCCGTCGATCAACAAGCTTGCGGGTCTGGTTTCCCAGAACCCACATCCTGTGCAATCTGAACACCCTCAGTGATGTCCTCAGCAACAACTGCGTCCTCAGTAGTGCCTCCTGCTGTCTCTACAGTGCGGGAGCTAGACGCCCCAGCCGCCCTCTGTGATGTTCTGATCTGGTGTGCCTCCGCCTCAGCAAGTGAGGCTCTCCTCGCGGCCTCCATCTCTCGGCGCTCCTTCTTTCTTGCTCGCGCCTCATCCTCTGATCGACCCCTCCGCCTCTTGGCACTCTCTCTCGGGAAAGATGAGGGAATGTCTGGAGTATGAAACAGAGCCGCCAATACAGTATCCTCAGCAGGCTCGATAGACTTTGACACTCTTGTCGCTAGGATCGTGTCGATGTCTGCACGAAGACTGGCGA
This sequence comes from Solanum lycopersicum, assembly GCF_036512215.1. NCBI lineage: Eukaryota > Viridiplantae > Streptophyta > Magnoliopsida > Solanales > Solanaceae > Solanum > Solanum lycopersicum. Next base: position 19,710,848 of record NC_090806.1, read on the forward strand.
CTGCAGCCTTGAGAGTCGACACATCTACTGGAGGGGCTGGTCGAGCTAATACTCTCAATTCAAAGGCATCGAGGCGCTGGTTAACCTCAGCAATCTTCCGCTGCATCTGCCTCTCCATACGCGCCTCAGACTCAGCAACAGACTTCTGCATCCACGGCTGGATATGATGCAGAAAAGTGGCCATTTGTGCCTCCAGTTTTTGGACTCGGGCAAGCGGGGCCGGTGTCAGTAGAGGGGCTGTGCTGCTACCGGGGATAGACTCGACTGGGGTAGTGTCCGTGGATGCCTGTGTAGCTGTGCGAGCCTGTGCCACTGTATCCGCAAGGTCATCAGATAGAGGTGGCAGCTCTGGACGGGGTCCTCCACGTGGGGCCAACTCATTGGCCTCGTCTCTGATGAGGTCGACGTCAACGGTACCTGGCGGGGTCCTCAACTGATCTATGTGCCATAAGGGCACACCTGCAGACCTGCAAAGGGCAAAGATCATGCACGAAAAGGGGTAGGTGGTGGTGACCTTGAATGCCCTCTCGTGCATGACTGCCTGGAGAAGCCATGCATAGTCCAACTCTAAGCCGGCTATCATCGCCGCCATCAGCACTGCTCGATCCCAGGTGACTATGTTATCAGCAGCTGTGGGGGAAAGGCAGTGACGCACGAGCAGCCACAAGAACTTGGCGACGAACATGAGGTTGGCCTTCTTGATGGCACCCTTCGGCTCGGTGACCCAATCTGCACCCTCTCCGTCGACTGATAAGTGTAGGGCCATCCACCGCTTGGTGGTCTCCCTCAGTGCTGGTTCTCGCAGGAACTGTCCATCCTTCACTACCTGCCAGCGGTAGTCAAACTCGGCAGTGATGGGGGTCCGAGTAGCATCTGCACTCTCGCCGTATAGGAACCGGCGGATGGCGGGCAGGGAAATGTCAACCTGCACGCCCCGGACAAGAACCTGCTCCAATGGGTCCTGTTTCGCGGGAGCAGCCCGCCTGTCGATCTGTGATTGGAGAGTCGCTACGTAGGACGCGTAGAACTCTCGGACCATCTCCTCACTGTATCGTCCCAAGGGACGGGCTGTCCACTCTAGGCGATGCCTGGTGAATATGTTGTGGATCTCCGGCATCGAGGGGAGACTCCCTGTAAGTACCCGCCGCTACAGGGTGAGGTTTCGAGTCATTACTCCTTTATCGTTCAAGAACTTCGTGTCGGAGTAAACTTGAAACTGGCCTTCAACGCACCACCTGTTTGGCTGGTCAGAGGCTGGGGTAGGGACCGGGGCTGGTGCACCGGATGTGGTGTCTGAACTGTCAGCCTCATCAGACGAGGCCGACGCTGCAGCAGTGGCGGGTGCGGGAATATTAGCAGATCCTGAAGCTTCCTCGGACCAGGATGCTCCCAAGGAGCCAAACGCTCCTTCCTCGTTTGTGGCCGACCCAGAGGGTGAGCCGATCAGTGTGCGCTCCTCATAAGACTCGGAGGCAGTGACTACGCCGGACGCCACCGTCTTGGGTGTGGCTCTGGGGGCACGTGTAGCACGGGAAGGAGCGGGGGTGCCTGGGGGCATGTATTCAGGGTCCCGCTCATCATCAAACCTGATGATCAAGCATGCAGACGGGGCGACAGACTTAGATCGCCCGCGTGCATAAGTGCGGTCTTCCTTGGGTGCCATAGTCGATAGTACCTGTAAAGGGGCAATGTTAGTATGAGTAGTGGCAATCAAATCAGAAAAAGATCATATGACATGAAACTTTAAAAGAAATGTGTTAGTAATATTGAAACTGTACCACACGACGGGACCTATGACGGCTCGTCGTAACTATGACGGACCGTCATGAGGTCTGACGTGTTATACTTGGTATATGTATATATAAAGAACCCTGAAGGAGGGGTCGCTGACCATCATGACGGTTAAGCAGGACGGAACGTCGTCGGTATGACGGTCCGTCGTAAGGGTCCGTCGTTGGACACTTAGAAAATGATGGGAGACCCTCAGAAGAGGGTTCTCTGACTATCATGATGGTCGTGCAGGACGGACCGTCGTGGGTGTGACGGTCCGTCGTAAGTGTACGTCGTTGGACACTTGGAAAATTTTTGGAGGCCCTTATCATAGGGGTCTCTGACCATCATGAGGGTCGTGCAGGACGGACCGTCGTTGGTGTGATGGTTCGTCGTAAGTGTACGTCGTTGGACACTTGGAAAATTTTTGGAGACTCTTATCAAAGGGGTCTCTGACAATAATGACGTCCGTGCAAGACGGACCGTCGTGAAGACAACGGTCCGTCACAGGCGTCGTTGGGGAGAGTGCTAGGGCTTATTCGACGGATTCTACGACGGTCCGTCGTGAATAGGACGGACCATCATCGGGGTCTCGTTCTGAATATGAGAGACAGAACTGTAGGTACCCTAAGCAACCCTAATGAACACATATGGTCGTGTAGTGTTGTGGACCTCTATGTGTCTATCCCAACTACCTAGGAAACTATTAATGTGAAATCACCTATGTCTGGGGTTATTATCATGGCAAATTCAAACATTTAGAACCTAGGTCTAGACATAATCATATCAAGGTAACAAGAGAGGACTAGGAATGAAATAATACCTAATAAACAAAAATACAAGAGAAATGATTACAAATTTAGAGACACATACCTTGGAAATGGAGAAAACACAAGTGGGGAATGATTCAAGTGGCAAGGTAGATACCTAAAACAGCAGCACCAACAAGTAACTGATAGCAATAAGGTTGGGGAGATTGTGGAAGAAGTGTGGAAGTGGAAAAGAGAGGGGAGATGAGAGGAAGTGGAAGTAATGGGGTGGAATATGGAGGGGTGGGGAGTACAAACGGTCAAATTTTGAAAAGGGGTCCAGCCGGGTCGGGTCGGGTTAATTTCATTAATCGCGCGACGGTTCCCCGACGATGTTCCGTCGCACATGCGACGCCCCGTCGTGGTGTCCTTCGTGTGTGCCCTAATTTCAAAAATGACAGAAATACGTACCTGGTGTGATGGTGCATACGACGGTCCGTTTTACACGCGACGGTCCGTCGTTGTATCCGTCAGTGGCTACTGCGGAGTAGTTTTCTGCAAAATTTCCTGGTGATGTGCCTGCAAATTTAAAACCCATTTATCGAAAAATGCTACCATTATTAAAAAGACGATAAGTATTGGGTTGCCTCCCATCAAGCGCCAGATTTAACGTCGCGGCACGGCTGGGGCCACTTGATTACTCAGACTTCATCAAGATGGCATGCCTCTATCACTTTATTCCCAGATGTTTTATGCCCAAAATAGAGTTTTATTCTATTTCTATTCTTCTTAAACCGCACTCCCTCCTTGGCTTTTAACTCAACTGCCCCATGAGGGAATATTTGGTAATCAAGTAAGGGCCAATCCATTTGGACTTGAGCCTACCTGGAAGACAAGGCACCCCAGAACTGTCTACAAGTACCAAATCCCCAACCACAAACTCTTGTTTTGCAAATTTTTGTTCAGTCCCCTTCTTCATCTTTTCTTTGTGTGATTTGGCAGATACCGATTGGAGCTCACCACTCTGCCTCCTGGTCCTACAAATGTTGAAGGTTGCTTCTTCATTATTCAACCGAAATGTCATCTGTCCCTTCTCCATGTCAACTAAGGCTCTACCTGTACCAAGAAATGGCCTCCCAAGAATAATGGGCACCTCGAAATCGACTTCGCAATCAAGAATCACAAAATCTGCTGGAAAGATGAATGACTCCACTTTTACTAGCACATCATGGAGTATACCTATGGGCTTTTTCACAGTCCGATCGCCCATCAGTAGCCGCATCGCAGTGGGTTTTGGATCCCCCAAACCTAACTTCTTGTAAATTGAGAGGGGCATTAGATTTATGCTTGCCCCCAGATCACATAATGCTTTCACAAAATGTAATGACCCAACTGTGCAAAGAATAGTGAACGCACCCGGATCTTCTTTCTTTTGTACTAGGGATCTTGTAGCGTTAGCACTACAATCCTGCAATCTATCATCATCCTCAAACGTGACCGATCTTTTCTTGGTGACCAGATCTTTCATAAATTTGGCATAACCGGGCATTTGTTCTAGAGCTTCTACCAAAGGGACATTGATAGAGAGCTGCTTCATCATTGTTATGAAGCGCCGGTATTTAACATCCTCAGTCTTTTTCACTAATCTCTGAGGGAAGGGTGGTGGTGGCCTAGGCATGGGGATTACCTTGATGGGTACTTCTGCATCTGTTCCATTACTTTCATCTGTTTCACCACTACCCTTTACCACCTTATCATTATCCTTTCTTACATTTTTCTCAACAGATGGCATGGGTGGGTCAATGGTTTGCCTACCACCCCGAGTAGTAATTGCCATACAGTGTGCATCATTCTTTGGATTTTGGACAGTGTTGCTAGGAAGAGTGCCCGTTTGCCGTGTGTTCACTGTCGCAGATAATTGGGCCACTTGCAATTCGATCTGTTTAATCGAAATTGCGTGTGTGTCCACTTTTTGCCCAATACTAGCTAAATCACCCCTTAATTCTTTAATGTGCTCATCACTAGCATCGAACCTCCTCATCATTTTGTGCAACATATCCTCAACTCGTGACATACTATCTCCACCATCCCTAGGAGTAACTTCACGATTTTGAGGAGGAACATAAGGTCCATTTCTGTCGTTTCTGTTACAATAGCTAACCCTGTTGAAGATGTTGTCACGATTGTAGTTTCCATCTCGGACATAATGACCCTCACGGTTGTAGTTACCATAGTTCCGACCTTGGTTCCCTTGACCTTGGCGCCAATTATCCTGATTTGAGCCTTGGGCGCTTGGTCGGAAACCCCCTCTCTATTCATTTACTGCATAGGAATCCTCCTCATAATAACACTCATCAATTGGAGGTGGTGGTTTAGCCAAGTAGTTGACTGCATTAACCTTTTCTGCACCCCCAGTGACATGTTTTAGTACCAACCCAAGCTCAGTTCTCATCTGAGCCATTTCTTCCCGAATATCATCTGTGGCTAGGTTGTGAGTGGACTGCACTGCGAAGGTGTTTCTCCCTGTATCGGACTTCCTAGTACTCCAAGCTTTGTTGTTACGGGAGATTTTCTCTAATTTCTCAGCAATCTCAGCATAAAGACATTCTCCATAAGATCCACCTGCTATAGTGTCCAACTCCGCTTTATTGTTATCATCCTGTCCCCTACAGAAGTATTCCTTTAGTGACTCATCATCAATACGGTGATTTGGGACACTTCTAAAGAATGAGGTGAATCTATCCCAAGAACTACTAACTGATTCCCCTGGTAGTGCCACAAAGTTATTCACCCTGTCTTTGTGGTTTAATTTCTTGGAGACTGGATAGTAGCGTGCTAAGAAGACATCCCGTAGTTGGTTTCAAGTAAAAATAGAGTTGTATGGGAGCTCAGTAAACAACATAGCAGCCTCTCCCGTCAGTGAGAGAGGAAACACTCTGAGACCTATTACATCTAGATCCAAATCAGGCCTCCCCACACAACTCTTACACACTGCCCTTACCTTAGCTAAATTGGCATGTGGATCCTCAGAAGGTAGCCCTGAAAACAAACCTCTGGCAGTGAGCATTTGCATCAGACTACTAGTTACCACAAAAGTGTGGCCTTTAGGTAGAGGAGGCAAAACCAGTGGCCCGTCCGAATCTGCTATGTTATCATAGCCTCTGTAGTATGCTTGGGGCCGTGGAGCGGGATTCTGTCCCCTCTGTTGATGTTCACCCGAAGCATCGGGTAACATCTGACCATGAACATCAGCCGGAGCTGGGATGTTCTGATTTGGATCCTCATCATTGATTCCCAAGTTACGATTCATGTTTCGCAGTGTACGTTCGACCTCGTGATCGTAGGGGAACAATGGTTCTCTTCCTCTCCGTGTATTTGGCATACAAGGAGGATAATTCTGAAAAGGAATCAAAAACAATAAAACAAAGTAAAATCAAGAAAATATCAACTAAACTATAGTAAGAAGTTCAAGTTAATCTAAAAGCTAATTTCCCCGGCAACGGCGCCAAAATTTGATACGCTCAAACTTACTTCTCAAATGAGAAGTAAAGCGGTCGCATCAAGTAAATAACCCAACTAGTGAGGTTGGGATCATTCCCACGAGGAAACTAGTCTAGACTTAACTCCAACTTGTTATTACTATTGTTCGGTTGATGACTTCCTTAAAAAGTAAAAGCATAAAAGGGGGGTTTTGTACTTCCTAATAAAATAAAAAAATAACTAACGAACTTGACAGAGACACTTAAAAGCTTTTAATGTTAAGTTTTGATCAAGTAATCAAAGTAACTAGGGTTTACGTGTTCCCCACAGGTTCATAACTTGATAATTCTAGCTATAACAATTCTTTCCTAGTATCTTGCATGCAAAGTGATAAGCTATGTATTTCTAAATCCTTGGTCCGGCATCTAGAAAATCTCACTCCGCACCTTGGTCCGGCTACGTGTGTTGCTTTCCTAACCCTTATCCTTACCTCATATTAAGCATCATATTCGATATTTGACTCAGTTATTACCTCGTACCAATCAATACTAGCTTATTAGATAGTATACACTAAATCTATGTTAATAGTTCTTTTCCTATTATCTACCTCCTTGGTCCGGCAAGTAGCATTAAGGTGAGTTCTAACGTTGATCATCCATGAAAAAGATTTCTATGCGAAAGAATTATTAATACATGCAAGACACTATTCTAGAATTGTTATTTTAGCTAGGGTTTATCTCATTATTTGCCTATGGTTCCCACAACCCTAGTTATAGAGTTTAGTTCCTCATATCCATAAACACAACATTCAAAAATATTAAACAAGAAGTCATGTACTTACTTTAATGAGAAAGAATAAAGTCTGAAAATTTGCTTGATTAATCAACAAGAGTTACTTGTAAGAATCTCCAACAATCAAAAACTCAGAAAAACAAAGTCTAATAATATAATGTTTAATCTCCAAGAGTCTAACCCCAAAAACGAGGTTTTTTGGACTATTTATAAAAAAATAAAAACCTAATTAAACATGGATTCTAATTACTGGAAATCTGTCAAAACGCGGCTGGATCGACGGACCACGCGACGGAACGTCGTGGTCATGACGGACCGTTGTGGGCTCCGTCACCCCATACTTGGTGCAATTCTTCTGCTGCTTTCTTCATTCCCCTCGACGGCAAGTGTGACGGACTGTCACAGGAACGACGGTCCGTCGAGGGTCTTCGTTACCAAATACTTCAACTCTTGGAATCTGGGTACTGGGATCACTTCTCTGATCTTCGCGACGAACCTGCAGGACGGACAGTCATATCCATGACGGACCGTCACAAGCTTCGTAATCCCACACTTGGTCTGACTTCCCCATCTTCCTTCAGCAGCTTCTCTACGCTGCCACCTACAGACCGTCACAAGCACGACGGACCGTCATAAGCTCCGTAGGTGGTCTCTTCTGCATTTTTCGCTCAAAATCTCCGCATTCAGTTTTAGACAGATTTCCTGGAAAACAAAGAAAAACTTATATCAAAATTAGCACAAAAAGGCTTTCGGACACAATAAACTTAAGGAAAAGGTATTAATTATACCGTGAAACCACGGTATATCAATGAAGACACCCAAGATTTCATATATGAGGGCTACAAGATACTATATTCTATGGGGGTGCCTTTAAGTGAGAAGGTCGAGTTGTCCATATACAAGCTCAAGGATGTGGCTCTAACTTGGTATGTACAACTGAGGGATAATAGGTCGTTGAGGGGTAGTCCGGTGACATGGGAGATATTTAAGGTGGCTATCCTAAAAGGTTCTTTCCTAGAGAAATGAGAGAGGAAAAAGTGACAGAGTTCATAAATCTTAGCCAAGGAGAAAAGAGTGTGCATGAGTACTCTTTGGAATTTATTAAGTTGTCCAAATATGCTCCTTCTTTGGTCTCCGATCCAATAGACCAAATGAGCCATTTTTTGATGGGTGTGCCTGAGGACTTACAAGAGGAGTTCCAATCAAATAATCAACATGACAACATGAACATTTCCTGTCTTATGGTGTATGCAAGAAGGGTGGAGGAGGCGCAAAAAAGTAGAGATGCTAAGAAAGCAAGGTAATTTGATGGAGATTTTTCAGCGAATAGTCTTGAGATACAAGACAAACTTTTATTCAAGAAGCAGGTATCTAATCAAGTTCCTTAGAAATTCCCAAGAGCTAGTGGTGGTAGGGTGTCTAACCCTAAATTCTAGAAGGGAAAAGTACTAATTAACTAAATTAATAGTGAACTTGAGGAAAGTGTGGTAAAAATGCTAAGGGACATATAATTGCTTTAGTTGTCGGGAGAGAGGTCACAAGATGAGAAATTGACCATATTTTAAGAGTGAATGCAAGGGTAATGGTATAGCTCAAGCAAGTGGTTCTATTTAGTTCCAAAGAAGAACCATTTCTATGTTGTCCATTCTAGAGTTGAGCAAGAGACTTCTCCTGATGTGGTGTGTTGAAAATTTTCTATCTTAATATATATGCATTACTTTATCACGACACTACTGTATCATTTGTTACACCACTAGTAGCTAGAAAGTTTGATAGTTTAACCAATTTTTTGCATGAACATTTTATAGTGTCTACTCTGGTGGGTGAGTCGCTTATTGCAAAAATGGTGTATAGAAATTGTTCAATAATATTTCCCAATAGAGTTTCTTATGTTGATCTAGTAAAACTCGATATGCTTGATTTTTATATTATATTGGGTATGGACAGAGTGCATGAATGTTTTGCATCCATTAATTGTACGACAAGAGTGGTGAGGTTTAACTTCGTAATAAACCCATTGTTGAGTGAAAGGGGGCAATTTCTATTCCTAGAGGTTGTATTATTGCTTGTCTAAAAGCATGCAAAATGATCTCAAAAGTTTGTGTTTGTAAGATAGTAAAAGTCCAAGATCTAGACTCCAAAGTTCCTCCCAGCGAGTCGGTACCCGTAGTGAGTGAGTTTTTGGAGGTATTCCCTAATGACCTTCCCGGTATTCCTCCCGAATAGAAAATTAACATTGACATTGATTTGCTACTGGATACAAATGGCATGTCAATTCCTTCTTATTGGACGGCTTTGGCCGAGTTAAAGTACTTGAACACTCAACTCAAGAATTTACTAGATAAGGGTTTTATAAGGCCTAGTATTTTTTTGTGGGTTCTCCAATTTTGTTTGCGAAGAAGAAAGATGGGTCCTTAAGAATGTGTATTGATTAGCGTCAACTCAATAAGTTTATAATTAACTTCTGCCTCGGATTGACGACTTGTTTGATCAACTCCAAAGGGCGTGTTATTTTTCAAAAATTGACTTGAGATTGGGGTATCACCAACTTAGTGTAAGAGGTGAGGATATACCAAAGACAGCCTGTCGGACTAGGTATGGGCACTATGAGTTCTTAGTCATATCTTTCGGTCTCACTAATGCTCTAGCATGATTTATGATCCTCATGAATAGAGTATTTCAAAATTACCTAGATTCATTTGTCATTGTCTTCATTGATGATATTTTTGTATATTAAAAGAATGAGGATGATCATATGGGTCATTAGATGGTATAATTGCAAACCCTTAAGGAATATCAATTGTATGCCAAATATAGTAAGTGTGAGTTTTGGCTTTGGTCGGTGACATTTCTAGGGCACATCAACTTTAGTGAGGGAGTTGAGGTAGACACAAGGAAACTGTAAGCGTTGAAAAACTGGCCTACACCATTGACTCGGACTGACATTAGGAGTTTCTTGGATTTAGCGGGTTACTATTGAAGGTTCGTGGACAATTTTGCATCCATTGTGTCTCCTTTGACTAGTTTGACTCAAAAGAGTAGGAAGCTTGAATGGTCGGAGGCATGTGAGAAAAGTTTCCAATTGTTGAAAGATAGACTTACTTCCACTTTGGTGTTTACTTTACCAAAGGGCATAAAGGTTTTTGAGGTGTATTATGACGCATCGTGAGTGGGTTTGGAGTGTGTGCATATGCAACATGGAAAGGTGATAGACTATTCTACCAGACAACTTAAACTGCATGAGAGAAATTACCCTACTCATGACCTTGAATTTGCAGCCCTTGTGTTTGCTTTGAAAATTTGGTTGCATTACTTGTATGGAGTTCATCGGAATGTTTTTATCGATCATAAGTGTGTCCAATATGTGTTTAACCAAAAGGAGTTGAATCCACGACAAAGAAGGTAGCTACACTTGTTGAAAGATTATGATATGAGTATTCCTTTTCAGCCCGAAAAGGCTAATGTAGTTTATGATGCCCTAAGTCGTATGAGTATGGGTAGTGTTTCCCTTCTTGACGAATCTAAGAAAGACTTACCAAGGTAAGTACATAGGTTTTCTAGGTTGGGGGTGAGTTTTGAGAGTTCTCTGAATGGAGGTGTTATAGTTCATTGTAACTCTGAATCATTTCTAGTGGTTGAGGTGAATTCTAAACAATACCATAATTTACCCTTAATGGAGTTTAAAGAATCGGTTTTCGGAAAGTTTACTGAATAATTCTCCTTAAGGGGGATGGTGTGTTAAGGTACCAAGGTATATTATGTGTTCCCGATATAGATGGGTTGAGGGATCGAATGCTAAAAGTTGGTTAGAATCGAGCAGACAAAAATATGCGATGGAATTATGTATCAAAGTTGAGTTTGGCATCCCAATGAAAGATTTTACACGAGCTAGGCCTGGCTTTCCAAGTGGGTTCCTCCTACCTTTGTTGAATCATTGTTCCTTGAGTATGTATCTCATGAGATTGAATTCTTCCAACTTAGTTGTGTCCGGGTTTCTATTAGCGTTCTCCTTATCCCATAAACTATGTTCCCTCATAGATTATTTATTTGGTGGATCCCCCAAACCTATGCATATTATCTACCTTATTCTAGTAGGACAACCCCTTTTTTAGTGTGAGGTAGATGTCGGAATCTATAGTATGCTCACATGGTATGTCAGTTAAGGATTATAATCCATTATGACTATGAATAAGAATATGAACTATGAACTATAATTACTATAGAAAATTTACATAGTATGGTTGAGATTAGAGGATATTATTTATGCATTTCACAATTATGCTTTGAGGGTATTTATGTTTTCCTCTTATGATATGATAATCCATGTTACAAATATGCACATGAATTATGCTTTTCCACTATCTTCAAAATCGTGCTTTGACAGAGTAAATTGCACGTATTCTACTAAAATTTTCCTTTTTGCATGTTTTCATGATTTTATGAAAGGTTGTCTTACTTAGTGCATTTTTATACTAAACCATGATTTTCCTACATTATCCCCAAGTTTAGGGTACGGTTCACAAGGTAGTCATCAATATGGCTAAATCTCGAGTTTCTTATTCTCCTAGCTTGTTGGTGAGACCTCAGGATTCGAGGAAGGATGATATCGTTGTAGTTACTCTCTTGTATCTCCTTTTCTGATTACGTTGTATAGGATATCTTAGTGATATAAATGAAAAGGGGAGGATCTTCAAATATTTGTGATACCGATTCATTTCGCCGGCTGATCCTTCGCAGTACAAGTTTTTACAACTATAAATAATTTATAAAATCTTAGTTTACTAGGTAGACATTGAGCAACCACACTGAGAACTACTATTCTAGTTTTAAACATTATCTTATGTTTTGAGAAATTTTTCCTTAGTATTTCAAGATTTCTAATTTCAAGAAAGTAGAAGTTGGTATTGAAGATTTTTCATTGTAGTGATGTTTAAAGACACTATCAATCGTACCCATTTGATGGAAACACCATTTGGTATCAATTTCTTTCTTTTTACAATGTTTAGCTGAAACTCCAACTCATGGGGTGTGATTATGTGATTATGGGTTGATATAACTGTTGGGTATTGCTAACTAATAGTTTATTTGTTGTATAAAAGTAATTTTGTTTAGTAGTTGTTGTTGAATTTGATGGGTTGTAGTCACAAATAAACTCTTATCTTAGCATTTCGGGCTTGCTCAAGAGAGAGGTTTTGAAACTAAAACTACTTAATCGATGGTATGTGGGTAGTGGGTTGTCATAATTTTAACTCGAGAGAGTCAATCCTAAACCCTCATCCACACAGTCAGCTCGAGAGAGTGAATGGACTAAGGTTAATGCCATGCTTAACTGTCTATTATTGGTGTTTGAGAGAAACCAACTTGGTTCGGGGTAAATTGCAAGAAAGAGAGAGAGGGTTTACCCCCACTAAAGTCTTGTTTAGTCACTAATATGCATTTGTTTACTAGTAAATGCAATTACTTAATTGTTTTAATTATCCCAAAATTCTATCACATCCCAAGCGTCCCGTCTCCATACTTGTATATTTGTGTATTTGTCTTTTAGTTGATTCTTAGTTGCAAATACCCCTTTTGATAATTGAAACTTGTGTCACCCTTTAATTTGTGATGCCCTGATACGTAAATGTCTATTCGCTATAACTAGCTCAAAATAATTCGCACTTGTCTATAAAATTTTGATACCAATTTGGTTAGGGTAAATTGAGAGAGAGAGAGAGAGAGAGAGAGAGAGGGTTAACCCCCACTACACTCTAGCTTAATAACTAATATGCAGTTATTTATCATTGATTGTGATTGCCGCATTGTTTATCTTATCCCATAATCTTATCACATCCCAAAAATCCTATCTCTATATTTGTATTTTGGTATACTTTCTGTTTTAGTCGATAATTGATTGCGAACCCGCCTTTTGATAATTGACACTTGTCTGACCCTTTAATTTGTTAAGTTCTCATTAGCAAATGTCTTTCGGCTACAAGAAACTCGATACAATTTACACTTGGCTTTTAATTCTCAAAACCAGACCCTTGGAACCCAACCGCTAACCCTTGGTTGGGTTATATTACTACTCATGATTGTTGACACTTTAACCTGAGTAGTGTTTTGATAGTCATAGAACATCACCAACCACAAGAATGTAAAATATGACTGCCATACGCTACATTAGCGAAACTATTTAGGTAAGAGAGGTAGTACAAAAATGGACCAAGTATGATAGCAATAAATAAGAGTTATGTAACCAATATAAAAAACACTTTTAGTAACATGAAATGACCAAATTAAACCATAAGATAAAAGGGTTAGAAACATAAATCATGATAATGGTGAGTTCAAGTTAAAAAAAGGTTTAAAACATATGTAAGGTAATTTAAAAGTAAGACTTGTTCATTATTGTGTAAATATTAATTAACCGAAATACACAATATGAGCTATAACTTGAGATGTAGTGTACTCCCCCCTTACAGAAAGGGGAGTGTCCAACTTGCCATGGTATGGACCATGAAATTGTAGATTACATAAACACACTTCCTAAAGTTTTAAGACCATGATCATCTATCTAAGACTATTATCTTACGGTCGCACACAGTTATGGGACATGGGTAGTGTTCAATTATTTAGTGGATTCTAAGCATAAATCCCACATAATAGTTACTAATATTAACTTCTCTTATTATATGGCTATCATCTGTGCTTTCGAAGGAAATAATTGGCTAAATCGTAGTAATAATAGATAGAAGTTAAGTCTGAACTATTTTCTTCGTGAAAACTATCCTAACCTCATTAGTTGGGTTAAGATGCTAATCCATAAATCAAGGTGATATCTTAAAGTCAAGACTCTAGAGAAGCTGCATAGATAGGAGCTTGTACTTTTATTTTATTTTCACTATTAGTTTTCATTTTATTTTCCATGTACGGATAAGAGTCGCGACCTGGAGCTTCGAAGAAACTTCACTTAACTCGAACTCATCACCTCATCTCCTTGAACTACATGCAACTCTATTCCCTTATAACCTGGGATATGTAGGATGTCAAAAATCAAGGCTCGGTCACAGAAAAAAAAAATTTCTTCAAATACATGTTTGATCAAAATTTATGAACTTATCTATTTTTTTTATCTCAAAACTCTTCGTGTTTCCTGACAAAGTGGGGCACACTGTAGACATGTAATTTTTGACCGAACGTAAGTTTTACTTCATTATTATAAATCTTAAATATTTTATAAAAATCTATATTAAATATTTTTATTTCAAGTTTATTTGAGTAAATTTATTTTAAAATATTTAAAAATAACAAAATAATATGTTTTCTTTTAGTTTTAGAGTTAATAAATAAACTAGTATTTTTTTAATTATTGTAATTTTATTAATTTAAAATAGTAAGTTAATATTTTTATATTTTGTATGTTTAATAGTAAAAAAAATATCCTACACTACCCATTTATACACCTAAAACCCCACATTACCACACATTTTCCTCCACTATAATTCCCATCCCACTCCCACACTACAACACCCCTATACAAAAACACTACACAACTACATCTATTACGCTACAATGCATAGAGAAAGAGACCAAACATAAAAGGATAGACACATCAATAGAAAAAAACACTTGAAGAAAATTAGAAACAACAACTAGCACACACGCACACCAACAACAAAAGAAAAGAAAAAACATCGACAACACACAACACATACGTACAAAAATAAATAAAAAACATATACATGTTTCACAAAAAATCAACACCACATATAAACTAAAAGATTTGTGGGGTTCTATTAAGTTTCAATCAAGATTTTGCGATAGTTATTCTCTTTATTTGAGATTCAAATTTATTCTCTTTATTCTCTTTATTTGAGATTCAAATTTATTCTCTTTATTTGAGATTCAACTTTATGTTATCTCTTTAGTTTATTCATGAAATTTGAGGTAATTTAGTATTAAATTATTAAGATATTTATTTTCAGTCATAAAAATATTTGAAATAAAGTATTTGTTAGTTGTTATTCTACTTCATGAATACATGTAGCTTTAATGATTATTATATTTTATTTTTTTTATTCGTTAAGTTGTGATCTCTTAATAATGAACCAGTGATAACATTGTTCTTGTGTTGATTTAGGTAATAATGATAAGTTAGGTACAATTAGGCTAAAATAGATAAATAAATTATTATTATGATATTTATTTTAAAAAAAAATGAGGTTTGATTTAAACAATTCATTTTGCTTATTTGATGAGAAAGTCCATACTTAATTTTGACATTAACTTTAAGAGGAAAAATAAGATATAAAATATTAACATATAAAATAAAATATATAGAAATATTGCAAGAATTAAATATTGTATCCTCAAAATTTAGATTTCGTTTACGTTATTTAGTTTTATGTATGATGGAAAAATATTTGTTTTAATGACTACATGAGTTTAGGCATATTAATAATTATTTGTTTAATTTAAGAATGTGGTTACAGATCTTTCTTGAGACAACATAAGATGCACAAGGATTCTGAGACACATCTTGTTTAAAAATATACATAAATTTTCTTAATTTAAAGTAACACTTATAGACAATTATGGCACCAAATATCAAGATCGAGAATGCAATTATGCATTCGATTTAACATGAATAAATATATGAGCAAAATTGTAGCATATAAAATATATCCAATTTTTTTTTTAAAAAAAAAGTAGCTGTCAATAAATGTCACCGTGCTAAAACCACAAGACTCAAATAATGCGTAATACATTTCCCCCGGTCAACAAAACTTCCTACCTGAATTTCTAGTTCGCAAACCAAATAAAAAGTTTTTCCCTTTTGATTAGGAATTAAATAAAAAGAAGTATTAGAACACCTTTACTGAATTCGAAGTGACGAATCTAAAAAAAAGTAAAAATAATCCCTAAATCAATACCTACGTTTAAATTTGAAAAACCATTCCGTCGTGAGTAGAAAACGGGTGTGACAACAATAGTTCATCGACTCATAATTACGGGGCTACAACTATTAGGTCTAGCGATTCAAGATAAGGACTAGAATACTTCATTAATCACTTAGGAAAGGTCTACAAGCATTGGGTCTACCGATGCAGCATTCATTAGGTAAAGATACATTAGTTGCACAAGAAGAGGATGCCTAAGCCTATCAATTAAATATGTATCATTACATTAAACAAACCTTTCACATATATAATAATCATCCATTAGTTTTTAATTGAGAATAACCATTCAAAAATAACACCATTACATTGTAGACATGATCACATTACTTTCATTCATATCACAAAGCATATACATAGCCATGATCATGCAAGAATTCTTCATAATTTTCCTTTCAAGGCTATGAATAAATCTCAACCCAAACATCAAAAATACTACTTTAGATAAGGAAATAAAATGACTGAATAACTCAATCAACATAGACATAATCAATTAACATGCTTCCATAATCAATAAACCCAAATTGTAAATTCACAATTTAGACTTTAAGTGGAATCATAGTTTCATGTCAACATTTTATATTAATTGAACATTAATTCCTCAATTCAATAAAAATTCATCATAAAACAATCATTGAAAAGTTATGAAGTTTAACCCATGACTTAGATTCAAACACTAACTTTTGGGGGACTTTAGAAATTTTGAATTTTTTTTCGAAGGGACTCCATGGATGGAACCAAGGATGAATACTATCATACCATGACTGACCTATGGAGAAACACCACGAGACGTGGATTGTCCCACGGGGGCGTTGGGGGTGGGCGTGGTGTAGGTCACATTTATAGGTCCTTGGATTTTTGAAAGGTTGTTTTTTCTTCGGGCAGCCTTAGGGTTAGGCTTAAGGTCATCATAAAGGATCCTTTGTTGGTCCTTGGGGGGTCCTACCTTGAAATTTAATCCCTAAAAACCTCAACCTAAGCTCGGGAACTCTGTTTATGACATAAAACTCAACAACACACTCGTAAGGCTCTAAATTCACCTACTAATTGTTCGAGTCGTTACACTAGATTCCTAGGTGTTACATTCACATACTAAACCATAACAAGGAACTCTTAAAAAATACATATCGTTCTAGTATACCTTGACAATTATTTCCTCCACTAGACCTTGAATGTGAAAAATCACCATAATCGCTTTTTGTCTTCTTTGAATCCCTATATTTTTCTTAAGTTTTCCTTCGTCAATTTGTTGGGCAAGAAAATCAAATAGTAGATTTCATCTCCTTTAACAAGTATGGTGGTTAGGAATTCTTTGTCCACTAAGTTTAAAGCACATAAAACAAATTGAATCATTCTTTCCTTTGGATCTTTAACAATAATGGGAGTATATGTAGACAATTGCATGAATTTCAAAGCATACTCCTTCACACTCATATCCCCTTGACGAAGGTTCTAGAATTTAACTACCTTTTCCTCAATCATATCAAGAGGAAAGAACCTATCAACAAAATGAAGCCTCAATAATGAAGACCCGCATCGACGCCCTCTATTAGTTCCATTGGTTTAACCGCATTTGAGAAAACTTTAAGTTTATAAGCCGCAATTATCCGCCTTTTCCACTAGCGTTCCTCCTATAATCATCAACATCTAATGCACCTCAAATGAAATTCGGCGGGTATTTGTTGAATTAAGAACAATTAAATTCCAAAGGATTCATCCTAGAAAACTCCTTCACTCTAGTTGTCGTCATACACAATCTTGGGTTCGCAGAAGCCACAACCTTTGTATTTGCTAGAGGCCTCAAAGCTTTGGCTAATGCGTGAAATGCAGCTCAAAGATAATCATTTTTCATGACCTAGGGCACACCCTAGACGTAACATGGCATACATGACTCTGAGAAGCCTCATATAAACCACTTAGCTTTCACAACATAAGTTAATAGAAATGAGCGGAAATGTAAACATTTTTCCACCAACATCAAAGTTTTATATAAAAAATGGAAGTCAATAGCTCTTTTTTCCGAAATCATGTATATCATAAATATCTTGGGACACTACAAATACAATAGTGCTCAAAATATAACAAAATTACATAAGAAAAATGATGGCTCTATCCTCAAATACTATGAGGACTCAACGCTCTCCAAGTCTTGCTCCACTAACATCCTGGTGACGAGAATGGGAATTGATATTGTTAGACCCTACGTTTTTATAAGAAATATGGGCAAGAGTATGCGTTAGTACAAATATATACTAAATATTGTAGCATATGTAAACATAACAGGAGCATAGGAGTTAGGCATAGTAAATACACATAATACATCATACCAATATTGGAGAAATACTTCTTGACGTAACATCAAATCATGGAAGACAACTCTAGTAACCATAAAAGCTCATCATTCATTATAACATAGTCTAGCTTATCTTTTAGAGAGATGTTGAATCACCTCTTTTCCTTACTACTAAAGAAAATGAGACGTTGCCTTTAGTCCTTCTAAACATATGGATCAGGATATTCACCTCTTGTCCAACAACATATGACACGGGTATTCACCTTTTCTTATTCTATAATGATCATGTGTATTAACCTCTTGTCAAATCACATCTTAATTACATGGATTTCACCTCTTATTCAACTTTAAGGAATAAGACTTCCCCTTGGGAACATGCGTCCTAAAATGGAATTTTAGACACCTTCTCAAAAAATAAACTCAATATTAGTAGACCATCATGAATTCATCTTATGTAGGGAAGGTATGAACTTCATCTACCAACATATCATGCATGAAATTTTAAAATATACTCATATTCAAGAAGTAACTACCTTCTCCATTATAAATATATGCTCAATACAATCTCATGGAGATCATATGCAATTAAATCTAAAAAATCATCCCTAAAGCAAGTTCATCAATTTATCTCTTAAAGTACAACATGAGGAATATTAATCATATAAATCTTTTTATTCAAAACACGAGTTTATATGAACATCTATAACATAATGAAATCATCGAAGCATCAATAAACACATGACTTCAAACAAGGAGCAAACCATGAAAAACTCATTTCTACAAGCTAGAGGAATAGAAGGGGAAAAATGTAGGACTACACCTCAATCCTGAAAAATAACTCACGCGGATCATATAATGACATGAATTTACCAGTCAAAAAACACCTCTATTGTTTTTCCTATGAACAAGGTACCAATTTTCTCATAATTTAACCAGTACCCTAACTTAAAAATCCTCAATTTTCACACATTGATTATGAATTTCGCGTACAAGGATCAATTTTAACACTCACGCTCAGGAATAAGTTCAAATAGAACTAGTGCATCATGTCATAGGATTGCCCTTATCTTCGCTGCTTAGGTTTACCAAACTAGATCTAGGATCACAATAGGACTTTCTTGGCATGTAACGTAGGCTCATTATCAGGTATGGTAAATTTGGATACACTATCTTCCCTCCTTGACATTACAACTAGGCTTTCCACCACTTTTTATCGTATTGGTGCAATATTTCTTTTCTCTTCTTTCTTTGACTCATATACAACCTTAGGTTTGACTTTCACCTTTGTATCTCTCTTTTTCCCTATTGTTCTTTCATTTTCGCCAGCTCATATTCTTCTCTTTACTTATTATTTTCTTTTCAACATCCAAATCTTTTCACAACCATTTCTAGGTCTTCTCTCGTAATAGACACCCTACACTCATTTCTCCATGAGTCAAGGTGAACAATACACAATGTTCGGTCTATTAAAGGCTCAAACTATTTGGATCATAGGGAACATTTACTTCATGTAGTCAACCTCTTTTTAGGCTAGTTGTTGACTAATCTGAACAAGGGCCTATGATCATTTCCTATCTTGTAGAGCATATTCCATCAGTATGACTAACCTGGCAAATTCTAGTTACACACCAACTTATGAACAATTAAATATTCTCAAAATAATTTGGCGCATGATACGCTCAAACATACTTCTCAAATATGAAGTAAAGCGGTCGTGTCAAGTAAATAACCCAACTAGCGAGGTTGGGATCAATCCCACGAGGAAAATAGTCAAGACTTAACTTCCACCTGTTACTACTATTGTTTAGTCAATGACTTCCTAGGAAAGTAAAAAATAATAAAAGGGGGGTTTCTAATTCTAAACAAATGAAAATAACTAATGCAGTTAAAAGAGACTTTACAGCTTTGAATGTTGGATTTTAATCAATTAATCAAAGAAACTAGGGTTTACGTGTTCCCCACAGGTTCAAAACTTGATAATTCTAACTATAACAATTCTTTCTTTGTATCTTGCATGAAACGTGATAAGTTATGTATTTGTAAATTTTTGGTCCGCAATCTAGAAAATCACGCTCTACACCTCGGTCCGGCTACGTGTGTTGCTATCCTAACCGTTATCTTTACCTCATATGAAGCATCGTATTCGATTTTTGACTAAGTTATGTATTTGTAAATTTTTGGTCCGCAATATAGAAAATCACGCTCTACACCTTGGTCCGGCTACGTGTGTTGCTATCCTAACCGTTATCTTTACCTCATATGAAGCATCGTATTCGATTTTTGACTAAGTTATTACCTCGTACCAATCAATACTAGCCTATTAGATAGTATACACTAAATCTATGTTGATAATTCTTTTCATATGATCTACCTCCCTGGTCTGGCAAGAAGTATTAAGGCGAGTTCTAACGTTGGCTATTTGTTAAAAAGACTTCTAAGCGATAGAATTATTAACACATGCAAGACACCATTCTAGAATTGTTATTTTAGTTAGGTTTTATATCATTATTTGCCTATGGTTCCCACAACCCTTGTTATGGAGTTTAGTTACTCATAGTCATAATCACAATATTCAAATATATTAAATAAGAAGTCATGTACTTACTTAAATGAGAAAGAGTAAAATTCAAAAGTTTGCTTTATTAATCACCAATAATCACTTGCAAGAATCTCAAAGTAATAAACAATCTCACAAAAAGTCTAATGATTATCAAAAGTCTTATAATCTAAGAGTCTAACAATACGGAGTCTAACAATACGGAGTCTAACAATGATCTCAAGTCTAACCTAACAGAGTCTAACTATCCGGAGTCTAACTATATGGAGTCTAACCTCAAAAATGTGGGTTTTCGAACTATTAATCAAAAATAAAAACATAATTAAACAAGGACTCTATTTGCTAGAAATCTGCCAAAACGCGACTGGGTCGACGGAGCTCGCGACAGATCGTCATGGTCACGACGGACCGTCATGGATTCTGTCGTCCCATACTTATGAAATTTCTTCTGATGCTCTTCTTCATTACCCTCGAGGACAAGTATGATGGACCGTCATAGGCACAACGGTCCGTCGAGGGTCTTAGTTCCAAAACACTTCAACTCTTGGAATATGGGTACTGGGATTACTTCTCTGAACTTCATGACAAACCTGCAGGACGAATAGCCATAGACAGGATGGACTGTCACAAGCTTCATAACCCCACACTTGGTCAGACTTCCCCATCTACCTTCATTTAGCTGCACTACGCTACCACCTTCGGACCGTAACAAGCACGACGGACCGTCATAAGCTCCATAGGTGGTCTCTTCTGCATTTCTTCGCTCAAAATGTCCGTATTAAGTTTTGGTTAAATTTCCTGCAAAATAAAAAGAAACTTATATAAAAATTAGCACAAAAAGGCTTTTGGACACACTAAACTTAAGGAAAAAGTATTAATAATACTGTGAAACCACAGTATATCAGCGCATCATTACATTATCAATGTATCAGAATTTTCAGTTAATGTTTTAGTTACATGCAATGTATTTGGTGCATTTTTATGTCATGTTTGGAGACAACACATTCCTGTTATCTGATCCTATATATGCAAGCACTACAATTTGACGGGGCTCTTTTTTGTAGTTGTTATACATCAATCTTTGAAAATTCTTCAAATATACTTACTAATACATGTTGGTTCAATAGAAATTTAAGCAGTATCTTGTAAAGAAAGAACAGACACAAGAAAACCCTTATAGCGGTCATAAGTTAGGATACTTAAAATGCCCCCTATCAAATTCAATTTACCCTACCCACAACAAAAGAGAGAACAATAGTACATAATGTACAATAAATCATAGAAAGCATAATTGTAAATGAATCAAATCTCTCGGGCATAGTTTCGGAAACCTCTCAACAAGTGGGTGGGTCCGGTTTCCCGGAGCCCGCAGGGTCAGCAATTTTGTCACCATAAGTGGTGCCCACATCTCCAAGGATGACACCATCAGTATTGTCATACACCACTTTATCAGCACCATCATTAGTGCTGACTAGTCCACTCACAGGCACGAAACTGGATGCCGCAATATCTAACGCTTGCACCCTCTTCTTGCACATCTCTTCAACCACTATTGAGGCCCTTCTACACTATTTCACCTTTGTCCTCTACATTTTTATGGCACATGCCTCATTACTGGCCTTAGGGGTGCAACTAGAATAATTTTTTTAAACCAAGAACAGGTGGTATGGGTTGCGTCTTAGAAGGTTCCTTGAACAAGTCATCAAGAATAGTCTCACAACTAGGGAGCCCCCCTTGACCTAACTGGTGTCTTCATCTTCGAAGCTTACATCACTACATTCAGAGGTTAAAAATGCGGAAAAGATAAAACTTTTCTTCTATTTATCATGAGGTTTTACATAGACCTCTCACATACACATAATATATATTCATATCGAGTATACATAGACCCTTCGTATAGAAAAATTTCATGGTCTTCTACAATAATTACAAATACACACACACACACACAATATATATATATATATATATATATATATATATATATATATATATATATATATATATATATATATATTTAAATGATATAACATACTCTTAAAATGGATGTCTCATCTCATAACTCTCTAAACAAAAGTATAACAACTGGGCATAGCCCATACATCAATTAAATAAATGCCACAAATAGGCTATAAAATCTATAGTACTCAAATGAAAGGAAATGAAAATAATATCTATAAAACTAATCGACATCCAATGCTAGAAAGTGGAATTATCCTAAAGTAGTGAGGACCTACCCAACTAAGGGAATGGGAATCCAAGTCTTCCTTCGAATGTCGTCACGACCGAAACCTAAAATGTTTGGTAATAGAGAGAAAATGGGGTTAGAAAATCACTTGTACAAATTATGAGACCATATAAACACACAACATAAAATCATGCTAAAAAGGTACATTTCATTAAAGCATGCAATATACTTTGAAAAGCCTCATGCACATTCAAGAACCAATACAAGACAATAATACATATTCATTAACTATTTACCAAATACCTCAAAAGGCCAACAATACTAAGTCTAGTCAATTAAACATGTATATCAATATTATTGAACATATAATCAATTCAATCATATCATCAAATTATAACATCAAGAATCATATATCAAAGTTCATAATGTCATAACAAAAGCAAGACCATTACTCATGAACCCTCATTAATTCCACTAATGCAATGACTAAGAAAATCCCCATAACCTTACTCAATCAAGTAAACCTCACAAGAACCATAAACGTTGTCAAACTTCACATAGCATACTATTAAGAGTACAGAGCATCATGCTCATGCAATAGAGACCAAACACATATTCATAAGTGAAACTAAAATCATATAGTGTCATCAATATGTAAGATCATCATATATATATACAAGCATATACTTATATAAGAAAATCCTTCTAAGATTTCCTTCAAGACTAACTAGTGCAATATATAGGTAGAGTCTTATACTTATACCTAGACTAAGCTAAACTCTTTATGTCATCCTAGTTAGAGTGCATTGATTAATTCATTTTACCTTTTTGGGATATCTTGCTTTAACTAACATAGAATACATGATCTAATATGGAATTCGGTGTCATGGAATGCTACACCGATAGAAATCGGAGTACTTGCCAAGGTAGTACAAAAACAAGATCATAGATTCAATGTGTATCCACTAGCTAGTATTCGTATGCGAGCAACATAGTTCAAGATCTAGGAGATATAGTTGGAAGCCTCATTATTCTAAATGCATTATAGTCCCCAATATCATGAGTACATTAGTGATCCTACCTTCCCTATGTGGGAAGGGATACTCCTCAGTCTAGTTCACTCATTGCTAAGCTACAATACTGTTGAAATGTCATTAATGTCTTTATAAATCATCATAGCTTAATGTAGGTCATATGGTCTATCCCTTATATAACATCATCATAGCTCAATAATAATTACATGAGTATTGTCCTTTCATTACATTTCATACATGTGAGGTTAGCATATTTACATAGTCACATCATAACAAGGCAAATTGGTAAGTTATTACCATCCTTATAACATTTACATCTTAGCCAACAACTCACAAACCATATTTGATGTCATTCCAATTAAAAATCATACCAACCCTATAAATCTTAGCATAATCTATATTGCAATACAACATCATCACTTCATCACAAGTAATCGTAGTTGATGTAAAGAATTGAGATCACAAGACTTACCCAATCTCCTTCACAATGTCATATTCAAGGTCTTATCATCAACCATCCAATTCAACCTAAAATAGGTTTAATATCATCAAGCAATAGTAATCAACATAATATTGAAGTTAATTGAATCACTACACAACAAATCATAACTAGTTCAAACACTAGAGTTAGAGTCTTAGGTCAAATTCATAATCTTCTTCACAACCTAGGCTAATTACTCAAGAACTAGTATAATTGGATTACAATATATCACACTCTACTCCTAACACGACATAACAACAACATAGAATAGTAATTTACACGTTAACCAAACCAATTTTATCAATACTAGATAATTCAGCTCAAGATCTCAAGCTAGTGTTAAAGAGAAAAAGTTAATCTCTCCACAAATTAGGTCAATGCATGAAGAAGTAGTCTAAGTGATTAAATAATACATTGTTATATACTCATAATAACCAAAATGTATCATAAAAACTACATTTCACAAATCAACTCCGTAGTAGAAGTAAACCCACTTTAAATTCATACTTTTGAAATCAATTTAGAGGAACCCTTTGGGGAAAGAAATCCCAAAGGTGATCGGAATCTCATACCTTAATAATTGATGAAGTTTGATGGAACAAAGTTGATCCTTTTCATCCTTAGAACCCTTCTTTTCTCGCTCTTATTTGGAGTTTCTTTCGGAGAGAGAAATAAGAGAGAAGGAAGAGCAATTGGGTTTTTCGAAATTATGAGAGTTAATTGAGTTTTTAGGCATAGGGTAATTTATATAGGGACTTAACTAACTTAATTAACCACCCCCTAATACCTAATTAACCTCCTAACTAACTAAATAACTATATGAATTAAGTAAAATAAGGCAGCACATAGGGGCCTGATCTACGAGACCCCGACTGACAGGCCGTAGGTTAGTCGACGCCCATGTGCCCCTCTGTGTTGCACACCCGCCGTTGGTGTCATAGAATGGTCCAAATGGATAATAATCCAATACATCTAAATGTTGGTCTACAGAAACATCGAAACCCCGTTGATCCAATAACGCCTCGTCGCTTGCAACTCCTTGGTAGACACTGCCTTTTGGCAGCTTTTTGCCAAATTGGAAAGGTCCTTCTTCAAGTATCCTTGGTTGGTCCTTGGGGAGGCTTACCCCGACATTTCGACTATGAACTAACTCTAATATTTTTTAGACACCTTACCATAAAGTTTCATAATTTTTTGTCTCTTTAAACTTAGTGAAATAGGCTAAGGCACACTAGCTCCTCTTGAACTAGTTTCTGGACGTTATGGACGTTCCTTGACGTTTTGATTCTAAACTTCCTATATGAGTTATATCCATTATAACTGACTTTAAAAAAGTTTTACAACTCTTAGACTCATCATGTTAGGCTCTATATTAGGCTTTAGACTTTTATAGTATTACATTATTCACCCTTAGGAATATTCGTCCCTAAATGACACAAAAAATCCTTAAAAGGAAGGAATAGACTCAAGACTAGCAGTCCAACCAACAAAAATATATTATACATGAGTCACAATAAAAATCATCATAGTCACATAAAATTTTTGACCATACAACTCAAAATATCATTTTAAACTCATAAGAGTTCAACATTTATTTCATGCTTATTCATTACGTCAAAGCTTTCTTCCACACATATCAATGTGCACAATATATTTCATAAAGACTCATTATACCAAAATGCACAACATAAACTCAAAACAATAAAAAAGCAAAATATTCATTTATAGGCATAAATTTCACAGTAATTTACTTTTTAGGCATAAATTTCACTATGATTCACTTTAATATGCACCTTTTTTCACTTCACCAAAAATCAAGGAAATTTCAAATAAACTCATTATGTTCACTACAATTACGAATAACTAACCTTAACTATCAAATAGATTAGGGTACGGGACTTCATACCGGCCTTGGCCTCCCATGTAGCACCCTCAACTAGCTGGTTCTTCTATAAAACCTTTACGGAAGCCACCTCTTTGTTTCTTAACTATTTTACTTGTCTATCAAGGTTATTAATCGGAACCTCCTCATATGAGTGGTTTTCTTGAAAACCTAGACCTTCAATATTAAGTATGGACTCGGGATCCCCGATATATTTTTTAAGCATGGAAACATGGTACAGCGAATGAGCAGAAACCAATTCACTAGGTAACCCCAACTCATATGCAACCATACTAATATTTTGCTAAATTTCAAATAGACCCAAATAAGAAAGACTTATCTTCCCTTTCTTGACAAACATCACCACCCCTTTCATCAACAATATTTTTAGATACACCTTATCACCATTTTTAAACTTTAATTCTCTTCTATTATGGTCGGCATAAGACATTTGCCAGATAAAGGTTGTTTTCAAGCGGTTCCACATAATATGAACCTTATCCAATGTCTTATAAATGAATTCTGGACCCAAAAGTTAAGACTCACCCTCTTCAAACCATCCAATTGGAGATCTACATCTCCTACCAAACAAGGCTATGTAAGGAACCATATATATAGATAAACCGTAAGTAAGAAAAATCAACCAAAGGCATGTTTTATTCCAATTTCCCTTGAAATAAAGTATACTATCTCAAAGAATATCCTCTAGGGTCTTAATAGTATGTTCTGCTTGACCATCCGTTTGAGGATTAAAAGCGGTGCTTAACTTCACCTTTGTACCCAACCGTTTTTGGGAGGACCTCCAAAACATAGATGTTAATTGTGTACCCCTATTTGATATAATGGATAACGTAATACCATGGCGTCACAAAATCTCATCTATGAAGATCCTTGCATAATCACCCGCTGACTTGATTGGAATAAAATGAGCGGATTCGGTCAACCTATCCACAACAACCCATCTGGAGTTATATTGATTTTGTCTAAGAGGCAAACATAACACAAAATCCATATTAGTGTCTTCCCAATTTCAAATGGGAACTTGGATTTCATAAAGGAAACCATCCAGCTTTTGGTGTTCGTCTTCAGGGATTTGAAATTTAGACATTTTGCAACAAATCCCTCTATGTCCTTCTTCAACCCTTCCCACCAAAACTCTTCTCTAAGGTCATGATACATCGTTGCAGAACACAGAGGAATGGAGTAATGAGACCCTTGAGCTTCCTCAAGAATCCGGTTCTTCAAACCATCTACATTGGGAATGCATAACATTCCTTGATACCTCAAGACACCATCCGCCCAAGAAGAATGACTCATTAAGATTACCAATAGGCGACTTCTTAAAATCCATAAAGGGTCAATCAAGGTTTTATTTGGACCATAAAACCACCATAAGGTGAATTTTTCAATGTACCACCCAATATAGACAACTTATGAACATCTTTCCCTAGGTCTTTCTTAGATTCATTTACTTGAGATACATTACCAATGGTAATATGACTTAGAGCATTTGCAACCACATTGGCCTTGCCGGGGTGGTAGAGAACACTTATGTCATAATCTTTTAATGATTTCTACTACCTACTTTGTTGGAGATTCAACTTCTTTTGAGTAAACACATATTGAAGACTCTAATAGTCGTTATACACATCAACATGGATAACATACAAGTAATGTCTCCATATTTTCAGGCAAATACCACGACCACTAACTCAAGATCAGGCTAATACTTTCCCATGTTGCATAAGCACGCACATAAAACCCACTCTTGATCCATCACAATATACCATGAAGTCGTTGGTACCCTCTGGTAAAATCAACATCGGAGGGGAAATAAACCTATCTTTCAAGATTTGGACATTTCTTTTACATGCCTCTGACCTATATAATTTCATACTCTTTTGGGTAAAAGTAGTGAAGGGAGAAGCAATGGATAAAAAACCATCAACACACCTTCTATAATAACCCGCTAGACCGAAGAAACATCTATTGTCGGTTGGAGTCAATGGCCCATGCCAATTTTCCACCGTCTCAATTTTTCTTGATTGAAACTCAACACCCTAAATAGAGACGATATGACCAAGAAATGTCACCGACCTCAACAAAAATTCAAATTTTGTATACTTGGAAAATAGTTGGTTCTCCTTAAGCACTTGTAACATAACCGTCAAATGGTCCATGTGTTCACCCTCACTTTTTCGTATATACCAAGATGTCGTCAATGAAGACAATGAAAAATGAATGTAGGTAACTTTAAAACACCCTATTCATCAAATCTATAAACTCCGTTGGAGCATTAGTGAGACCAAAGTACATTACCATATCATTTTCAGAATGCTGTCTTTGGTATATCCACACCTCTCACCCTAGGTTGATGATACCCCGATCTCAAGTAAATCATAGAAAAGTAGCTTGCTTCTTGGAGTTGATCAAACAAGTCATCAATCTGAGGGAGAGGATACTTGTTATTAATACTGACTTTATTGAGTTGGTGATAATTGATTCACATTCTAAGGGACTCATCCTTCTTATTCACAAAAAAAAATGGAGCACTGTGTAAGGAAATACTAGGTCTAATGAAGTCTTTGTCTAGTAAGTCCTTGAGTTGAGCCTTCAACTCTTTCAATTCAGCCGCAGTCATTCGACAAGGAGGAATTGAAGGGAGATTGGTATCCTGTAGCAAGTCAATACTAAAATCAATTTCCCCTTCGGGAGGGATTCTGGGAAGATCAATAGGATAGACCTCCGGAAATTTCCTTAGTATGGGGTCTAACTCAATTGGAGGATTTTTGGAGTCTAATTCTTTGACTCTGACATTGTGAAATAGACACCCTTTTGAGATAATTTTACAAGCCTTGAGACAAGAGATAATAAAATCTCCAGGAATAGAATTTCCCCCATTCCACTATAAAACAGATTCTTTTTGAAAATTGAACTTGACAATTCTAGTTCTACAATCAAAGATAGAAAACAATCATTTAACCAATCCATCCCCAAAATGACATCAAAATCAACCATATAAAGTTATACTAATTAAACCTGAGTAATTCTATTAGGAAACATTATAGGACAATTTTTGTATACCTATTCTACAACCACTAACGCACTTACCAGGGTAGTTACATGAAATGTTTATTTACAATATTGAGCAAAATATCAAACTTCTTAACTATCAAGGGAGTAAAAAAAATATATTGTAGCACCCGGATCAAGTAAAGCATATACATCAATAAAAAGACTTATAACATACCGGTCACCACATCGGGAGAACTCTTTTGTTAACTCCTAGAGAGAAGTGCATAAAACTGATTACTCTTTGGAGTATCCACATTGGAACCACTAGCTTGAGCTTGCCCACCACCTTTATTTTGCCCCTTCAAATTTTGCCAATCCCTAACCTTGTTGCCACTCTTTCCATACCAAAAGCAATTGTCCGTCCCCACAATGCAATCACCGTAATTCTTATTGCAACACTTTCCACAAGTTGGCTTCTTGCTTGGTGATGTAGTACCTCTTCCCTTTTGATACTTAGGGTAAGACACCCTTTCATCACGAGCCTTGCAAATGTTGTTAGGGACATGATTAGAAAACCTCTTCTTAAAGCTAGGCTTGCATTTGATATCAAGCCTACCCTATGAAAAACCACCATGATAAGACCTTTCCCTCTTGAAATTCCTACTCTTCCTCTTAACCTTTGTCTCTTCAACTTGTTGACCGTCAACCGTGAGAAAAAAAATGTTCACATTAGCATGTAGCATAGCTGAATGACATTCTTCCTTGAAATAATCCAACACCCCCATCACAAAGCGGATCATTTCATCCCTAGGGTTGAAAACCAAATAAAGAGCATATTTTAAAAATTTATTAAATTTCAAAGAGTAGGAAAGTACACTCATAACTCCTTGACGAAGGTTGATAAATTCTTCTACTTTAGATTCCCTCTTCTCCCGAGGAAAAAAATTATCAAGAAAAGTATTCTTGAAAATCTCACATGTCACTGGTCTACCCCTTAAGGGACTATTGTCTCTCCATTGGACGTACCAAGTTAAGGCCCCATAATAGAGTTTGTAAATGTCTCACTCGGCCTTCAGACTAGTAGTCAAACACATAGCATATATAATTTTGTAGGTTTCATCAATGAAATCTTTGTGTTCTTCCTCAACATTAGTGACAGAAAGTAGGGGGATTCATCCTTGTGAAATCTCTAAAACGGGAGGCCATGGTGCCAACATGTTTCTTTCCTCAGGGTACAACCTCTCGATTAGGCTGTAATGGCTTTAGCTTGAGTAGTGACGACTTCTGCATGAGTTGTAATGGCTTGGGCATTGGACAAAGGATGTATTTATGTCTCTATCCGTCAAGGGTGGAAGATTGACTGAAGCTTGATCATCATTAGCAACTTCATCCAAACACACACACACACACAAAGATATATATATACCATCTAAGCAAGAGTATAACAATTGGGCATAGCCTAAACATCAATACATTAAAAGCCACATATAGGTTATATAATCTTTAGTACACAAATGAAAGGAAATGAACATGTCTTTAAGTCAAGTCAACATCCAATGCAAGAAAGTGGCGTAGTCCTCGAAATAGTGAGGACCTACCCAACATAGGGAATAAAAATCCAAGTCTTCCTTCAAATGTCGTCACAAGCCTTTAATAACCGAAACATTAAATGTTAAAGAAAAAGGGAGAAATTTTTTTAGTGCATCACTGGTACTAAGTATGAGACCATATGCACACACAACATAAAATTATTCTAAAAAGGGACATTTCATTAAAGTATGCATTTTTCTTTGAAAAGCCTTATGCACACTAAAGAACCAATACTAGTCAATTATACATATTAATTAAATCAATACCATGTACATCACAAGACCAACAATACTAAGTCTAATCAAGTAAACATGCATATCAACATAATTGAACATATAATTAATACAGTTCTATTATCAAGTTATAACATCAACAAACATATATAAGAGTTCATACTGTCATAACCAAAGCAAGACCATTACTCATGAACCCTCATTAATTCCACTAATGCAATGACTAAGAAAATCCCCATAACTTTACTCAATCAAAACTCACCAGAACCATAAACAATGTCTAACATCACATAGCATACCATTAAGAGTACAGAGAATCATACTTCTGCAATAGAAACCAAACACATGTTCATAAGTGAAACTAATATCATATAGTGTCATCAATATGTAATATCATCATATATATATAAGTATATACATATATAAGAACATCCTTCTAAGATTTCCTTCAAGGCTAACTAGTGCAATATATAGGTAGAGTCCTATACTCATACCTAGACTAAGCTAAACCCCTTAGGTCATCCTAGTTAGAGTTCATTGATTACTTCATTTTTCCTTTTGGGGATATCTTGCTTTAACTTACATAGAAGACATGATCTAATATGGAATTCGGTGTCATGGAATTCTACACCGATAAAAAGCGGACTACTTGCCAAGGTAGTACCTAAACATAACCATAGCTTCTATGTGGATCCACTAGCTAGTATTCCTATGAGAGCAACTTTGATCAAGAACTAGGAGATGTAGTTTGGACACATTTTATAATAAATGAATTATAGTCTCCAATCTCATGAGTGCATTAGTCATTCTACCTTCCCTATGTGGAAAGGGACACTCCCACTCAACTTCACTCGGTGCGAAGCTACAATCCCTTTTGAAATGTCTTTATTAATCATAATATCTTAATGTAGGTCATATGATCTATACCTTATATAATAATCATCATAGATCAATAACAGTTGCATTAGTATTGTCATTTCATTACAATTCATACATGTGAGGTTAGTACATTTACATAGTCACATCATAATAAGGAACATTTGTAAGTTATCACCATCCTTATAACAATTACATCTTAGACAACAACTCACAAACCATAGTTCAAGACATTACAATTCAACATAATACACACCCTATCAATTTTTAAAAAAGGTATACTTTAATACAACATCATCAGTGAATTACAAGTAATCATAATTGAAATAAAGAACAGATATTACAAGATTTACCCAATCTCTTTCGCAATGCCATCATCAAGGTCTTACCATAAACCATCCAATTCAACCCAAAATGAGTGTAATATAATCATACAATAGTAAGCAACATAATAATGAAATCAATTGAATCACTACACAACAATTCATCACTAGTTCATAGCCTAGAGTTAGAGACTTTGGTCAAATTCAAAATCTACTTCACACCTAGGCTAATTACTAAAGAACTAGCATAATTAGATCAGAATATATCACAATATACTCATAACATGAGGTAATAACATCATAGAATAGTAATCCACACATTAAATAGACCAATTTTATCATTACTGGATAATTCAACTCAAGATTACAACCTAGGGTTAAGGGGGAAAGATGATCTTTCCACAAACTAGGTCAATGCCTCAAGAATTAGTCTAAGTGATTCATAATAAATGACAATCTCTTAATAATAATTAAAAGTAATCATAAAAAAAGCAATTAACAAGTTCAATTTCGTATTAGAAGTAAACCTATTTGTATTTCATACTTTTCAAATAAATTAGGAGGAACACTTTGGTGAAAGAGATACCAAAGGTGAGAGGAATTCCATATGTTACTAAATCATGAAGTTTGATAGAGAAAACTTGATCCTTTAAATCCCTATAACCCTCCTTTTCTTGGTATTCTATGGATTTTCTTGGCTAGTGAGAAGGAAGAATAGTTTGGTTTTGGAAAATTATGAGAGTAAAGTTAGGTATCAGGTTACGGTAGTTTATATAGGGACTTAACTAACTTAATTAATAACTCCTAATAACCAATTAATATTCTAAATAAACTAATTAATTAAATGAATTAAGTAAAACAAGGCACCAACAAAGGGGCCTGACCTACGAGACCCCGAGTGACAAGCCCT
The DNA here is from genome assembly GCF_036512215.1 of Solanum lycopersicum. NCBI lineage: Eukaryota > Viridiplantae > Streptophyta > Magnoliopsida > Solanales > Solanaceae > Solanum > Solanum lycopersicum. The sequence goes on from NC_090806.1 coordinate 19,743,960, forward strand.
AGGTCAGTGGACGCCCATGTCTCCCTCGGTCCTGCACGCCCGTCGTTGATGTTAGAGACTGTTCAAAATGGACCATTAGCCAAAATTTTGTGTGTTGATCGACAGAGGCATCGACGCGCCATTGATCCAACACACCTTATCGCATACAACTCGTGGGTAGACATTGCTTTTTGACAGCTTTTTGCCAAATTGCAATGATCTTCCTCAAGGGTCCTTTGATGGTCCTTGGGGAGTCGTACCCTAATGTTTCAAATATAATCTAAATCTAATATGTGTTAGACACCATACCACTAAATGTCATAATTTTTTGACTCATAGAAATAGTCAAATAGGCTAAGGTACACTAACACCTCTTGAATTAGTTTTCGGACCTCATGGACGTTCCTTGACGTTTTGATTCTTAAATTTTCTAAATAAGTTATATTAATTATAATTGACATTAAAAAAGCATTACAACTCTTATAATCTCATTTTAGTCTCTATATTATTTTTTAGACTTTAGGAATATTAAAACAATATCTTCTGCTAGCTTTGTATGGGCATGCTACAGCTCGGTCTCCACATATCGAAGATAGAATCTACATTTGCTTTTAGGAGAGCCAACTCCTTCTGAATGCCAGTGAGATATGTAATTGGGACTAGACGTGCTAGAATATGTTGCTCATATTGCATCTAGGAATTTGTAAACTGTGTGAATATGCTATTTTGTTTTTGCTTTGCCATCCTTTTTTTATGCGGTTCTCCGACCTCTTCTATGGTCTTCTGCATCCAAACCTATATATTATGGAGTAAGATGTCCATATAAGCATCAATTTTCTGAACTATAGCCAAGGGAATCATCGTTGCAGTTCTGGGTATTGCAACTAGGAGAGCTGGGACCCTGCTGGTGGCTTCAGCACCTAGTGCCTGCTCCACCATATCTGCAAGATTTTTTCCCAATGGAAGAACCAAGACCCGGGGCCCTCTGCGGGGTGCCACCACATTAGCCTCATCTTTGATAAGGCCTATATCTAGCATCCCAGTCGGTCGACGGTGCGTATGACAGTGTCTTATTGACAGTCCGGCGTCCCTGCACATATAGAAGATCAACCACGGAAAGGGGTAAGTAGTGGCGGTATTGAACGCCATCTCGTGAATCCCCGCCAACATCAGATGCGCAAAGTAAATCTCTAACCTTACTACTAGTGTTTCCACCATGACTGCCATATTCCACATGAGGAAGTTGTCGTCCTGTGTGGGTTCAGTGTAGTTTTCTTGATGAGCCCACGCGGTGCTATCACCAAGTCAGCCCCTCACTATCTGCCTCAATTCATTGGGCTCACTACAGCATTATAGGACTACGTCCACCCTAATAAAGTATACCCTAAACTAGAAAATTTATAGCTTTTGATAAAAGGTTACACTTTTGGACTCTAATCATCGCTTTTCCAAGGTTAACCGAAAAAGGTATAAAGACCACGCTCAAAAGCATAGCCTTAATGGCAAAAACACCACACTTTGCAGCTATGCATAAATGTGTTGCCTTATCAGCTACACTTTCAAGCATGACCTTTGCTCCCACATACGCTAAAATTTTAAAGTATTGTCATTTCTATTACATGTATGACGACACTTTGAAGTGTAGTCCTTGCCCATATGCATACCACAATTTACTGTAATATGACTACACTTTTAGGTGTGGCAATCATATTTTTCCTATAAAATTTTTAGATGCCACAATATCTGATTAAAAACACCAATATTATTTTGCATTAAATAATCTCAAGCATCAAATTAAATAATAAGTAATTAAAATTTTATTTGTAATGAAATTCAAAAGATAGAATGTCTTGTATACATACACATACTTATAAAGAAATATTCTAAAAATATGTTAACACGATAGTTCACAAAGTAATATTATAATAGTTCACTATTTCACAAAATCTAATATAAATTATTCAAACTTTTACGATAGTTCAAAAGCTCTTCATCATATACGTCAACGAGATCAAACCTCTACTAGCCTACACATTTAGGGGTCGTTTAGTACATAAATGAATAACACATAGATTAGTAATGCAGTGGTTAGTAATGCAGAATTTATTTTTCTCAAGTGTTTGGTTCATTCTTTCTAATCCCTACTTCCATTAAAAAGGAACTGGCCAACTCTTTAATGATCCTTGGGAGAAAAAGCACTCAAGAAAAGATGCAAAACTAATAAACAGAAGCAAGCAATCTGAGTTCATAACTTGTATTTTTTGAGTACATGAAGTTATAAAAGAGCTCAGCTCTTTCGGAATTTCAAAACTTTGTTATAGCATTTTGTTGCAGCTATATAAGAGTTTTAATTTATAATAGCAAAATGCAACAGATGCGTTTAGTGCATGCTATAATCTACTGTATATACTGTAAACTTATTCTTTAACATGTACAGCCATTTTATAACCAACAGACACAAGATCCATGATGCAATTTTGGTTGCAACAGATTTCGTCAACTAAAATTTTTACATCCAAGATGCAATTTCAGTTTCAATATCCAGTAACTACAGTGCCAAAATGTCATGGTATCAAACAAAGAATTAGAAGATAAAAATAATAAATATTTGCACCTATGTATCCCAAGAACAAATACTTGATTGGCAGCAGCCGCACCATACTGATGTACCTATAAATACTAATACCAACAATATTTAACAACAATTGATTAGTAAGAATTTGGTTGTTACGTTTCCCAAAATCCATATGTTAGGATTTGGTAGAAGCTTCTGGAGTGCAAGTTCAATGTAAGCTTCTGGAGTTCAAGTTCAATCCATACGTTTCGAGGGCATAGTCCTTTTCTTAGTTTATATTTAAAGACTTGTTGTGGCGGATGCATTTAGTAGAATGACTATGGCTAGTGTAGAACATGTCCCTGATGATAAGATAGATCTAGTGAAAGAGGTTAATATATTGGCTCGGTTGGGTGTTTAGTTAGAAGATTCTCCAAATGGCAGTTCTATTTTTAATCATAACTCCGAATCATCTTTAGTGGTTGAGGTGAATTCTAAGCACACCTTTATCCGCTATATTTGGAATTGAAGGAATCAGTACTTATAAATCTTAATGAGTCATTCTCCTAGAGGGATTGTGTTTTTTGGTACGAAGGTAGGTTATATGTACCAGATGTTGATGATCTAAGAAAATGAATTCTCAAAGAAGCTCATTATTCCTGATATTTTATTCATCCGTTTGCCACCAAAATGTATCTTTATCTTAGAGAGCTCTATTGGTAGGATGGTTTGAACAGAGGTATAGCATAATTTGTGGCTAAGTGTCCAAATTGACAACAAGTTAAGGTCGAGCATCAAAAGCAGGGTGATTTGACTTAAATAATGAATATGATTACTTGGAAGTGAGAGGATATTAATATGGAGCTCTTTGATGGGTTTCCTCGAACTCAGAGGAAAAATTACTCAATATAGGTTATTGTGGATAGGTTGAAAAAATCTACCCACTTTATCCCTGTAAAATCCACATATTCGGGGAAGGAATATGGTAGAATATGCATCTATGATATTGTGAGACTACATGGGATCCCTTTGTGCATCATCTCGGATAGAGGTGCCCAACTCACTTCCAATTTTAGAGGTATTTTAAAAAAAGGTTGGTTACTCAAATAAATACCGCTTTTCATACTCAAACGGATGGTCAAGTAGAACATACTATTCAAACCCTAGAATATATGTTAAGAGCTTGTGTTATTGATTTTTAAGAAAATTGATACTATCAGTTGCCGTTGATTGAGTTCTCTTACAATAATAGCACCATTCAAGTATTTCTATGGCACCTTTTGAAGCACTCTATGGTAGGAGATGTAGATCAGCGGTTGGGTGTTTTGATGTTGGTGAGTGTTAACTTCTTAGTCCCGAGATAGTCTAAGAGACTATAGATAAAATGAAAATGATAAGAAAGAGTTGGAAAACAACCTATAGTTGGCAAGTATCTTGTGTCGATAATATATGAAGAGAACTTGAGTTTTAAATAAATGATTGGGTTTATTAGAAGATTTCACACATGAAAAGGGTGATGCGATTGGTAAAAAAGGGAAACTAAGTCCCGGTATGTGGATCCTTATGAGGGACTATAATGGGTCGTAAAGGTATCTAATGAGTTTAAAATACCTGGTGAAGTAGATTCGGTTCATCCTGTATTTCATGTTCATATGCTGAAGAAATGTTTAGGTGACCCGTACCTATTCTCCCTATGGAAGGGTTAGGGTTTAATGAGAACCTTTCTTATGAAGAGGTTCCGGTTTAGATCCTATATCAACAAGTCAAAAAGTATAGGATCAAAGAGGTGGCCTTCGTAAAAGTTCTTTCGAGAAACAATCTATTGAGGGTGCGACATGGGAGGCCGAGGCCGACATGATGTCCTGTTATCCTCATCTTTTTCCTCTTTGTGGTCAATAGTTCCTCTTAAAACCAAAAATGATAAATAATGTGAAAATTGTATTGTTTTTCTAAGTATGTGTATAAATTGGTTAAGGTTTCCCTTGAAAGTAAAATTTCATTAGAACATGAGCTTTTATGTTCTACCTACACTTATATGATTTCTGTATAGTTGCTTTATTGAAATTTAAGTGTTTTTGTTATGGTATTTAAAAGAAGGGTTAAATGTTAACTCTTTGATGTCATTATTGAGCTCATGTTGATATTGAGAAGGTATTTCTTCATTATATCATGTGAAATGATGAGCTCTTATGTGTTGACAAATTTGTATTGAGTTAGTATATGAGGTACCTTGATTTTGTGTGGAATAAAGTTGTGAATTACACCTATGAGTTGTGAATCATGAAGTATGTGCATGTTGTTTTTGATTGGTTGTCTGTTAGTATTGAGTCTCTCCTCTCCCTATAAAAAGCTTTAGTGTCATTCGGGGACAAATGATCTTAAGGGGGAATAATGTAACACTTCAGAAGTTCATGACTTACTCTAGAGACTCATATAATTAACCAAGCCTTAAAAACAACGTTTCGAAGCCTAAAATGATGTATTGGAATTAAGTAGAAAAGGTTAGTCAAAACATCAAGAAACGACCAAGACGTTTAGAGACTAGTGAAACTGACACTAGTGTGACTTAGAATCTATCAAAGGGTTTTAAGAGTCGTAATTTAATCAAATTTGGTAAAATGGTTTTAAATATGTATTAGTGTTTTAGGGTCAAAACGTACGGGTACGACTCCCAAAGGACTATCCTAAGGGTCCTTTTAGAGGACCATAACATTTGATACAAAACTATCAAATTGTCAGTGGACAAACGATGGACCAAACGATGAGATGTCGATGGGTCAATGGCCCGTTAATGGTGTCGTATGTCCATACATAGATTATTTCAAAAAAAGGGCTCAAAACAACCTCTTTTTCACAAATGACGACTTGCCATTACGGCGCTGATTGATTGACTCCTCGTAGATAGGGGTTTGTCGATTGAGGGTCGAGTTCACTACCTAATTTTTAGTTACTCAGTTAGTTTGTTAATTAGTTTAAGTGTTTAATTAAGGGTTAATAGGTGGTTAATTAAGTTAGTTGAAGTACTATATAAACTACTCTTAGTCATAAACTAACTTAACACCCCATTAGTCCCAAACCCAATTCTCTCAACCTTCTCTACACTTTTTCTCTCCTTCCCAAAATACACAATTGAAGACCAATCTTCAAGTTTCACTAGAGATTCAAGACTAATGTTTTATCAATAAAACTTCAAGAAATCTTAACGTACGGAAGATATTTACTCTTGGGGATCTCTTTCCCCAAAAGACTCTTAAAATTAGTTTCTAATATGTTTACAAGATGAGTTTTCATCAAATTTCGTGACTGATCTTTCAAAGTTATTTGATGTTGAATTAATTTGATTAATATTTATAGATTATTATGGTTTTATATTTTAATTTTTGTAGTTCTTAGTCTTTGACCTAGTTCGATGAAAGAATCTATGATTGAACTATTTTTACCTTACCCTAGTTATGAATTGGACATGTAGATGAGTAGGGTTGTTTTAATTGATTATGTTATTGAATAAATAACTATATTATGATGGTGGTTATTGGATTATTTGATAATTGTGATTAATTGAGGGTAATATCTTTAAGGTGGTATTCGAAGCTATTGGTAAGACTTCCTGTGTGACTATGAGTTTGCTACTTCAATTATGTTGGTCTATTCATGATGATTATATTGAATTGAAGTATGTGTATATGATTATATTAAGAGGATGATGTTATGATGATTATGATGTCATGTTATGAATATGTTGAATTGTGAGATCATGTTAAGGGTATGATGATACAAGGTTGAAGAGGATTCTGTTCTAAGCCTTATTATGATATGACTATCATGTGTTTATCTCACTAAGGATTATTTATGATGAAAGAAAGTTCTCTTCCAATACCTAATGAGCTATGATTATTACTATAAAATGGGCTATTATCTATGCCATAAATTAACACTAATGATTAACATTGATGTAAAGGCATTTCAAAAGGGGACTTTAGCTTAGCACATATGAACTAGTTACGAAAGATGTCCCTTCATAATGTGGGAAGTTAAATTCATAGTGGTTCTCATGAAATGATGACAATAATGCTATTGTTCATAAAGAGGGTTTCTAGTATCTCTCATATTTTTTGAACTATGTTGCCCCCATATGAATACTTGCTAGTGGATCCACCTAGAATGCTATGTTCATGTTTAATTCTACGTTGGCATGTAGAGCACCTTCTTTAGGTGCAGGGATTCGTGACACTATTAAAATAAATGAATAAAGTAATGAAGGTTAAAAATAAGCAGGGTGAACAAAGGGGTTCTATTTAGGGTAGGTAGAGTTCTTGGACTCTATCTATACATTGCACAAGTGTTACTTAAAAAGGAGTACAAGAAGGTTGTTATTATTTTATGAGGCACTTATATATGATAAAGTTTATATATAATGGATCTATATGATGTTTCTTTTATATGATGTTTAACTCACTTGATGAACGCGATAGTGGTCTAAATTGATAGAAATCATTGTGACTACACATGAAGGCATTACTTATTGTTTCTTTTCTTGTTTACTTAGTTGTGTGGGGTTATAGAGCTTCACATAAGAATTGCACTTGTAATATTGAATTGGGATTGTTTGTAAGGGTCTTGGACATTGGTGATATGAACTAATGAACATGAAATGTTAAGATGACTTTATGATGATGTTGTCTTTATTTATAAACATGTCTTATGTTGTTGTAATCCTTGACTTGTATATGATTTTTTGTGTGCGAATAAAATCTTTCAAAATGACTTAGCAAGTTTCTAAAGAAATGGTCCCTTTAATGCATCTCTTCAAATGGTTTTATGTGTATTTTTTTCCATACTTAGTATTAGTGGTTGTACTAATCCATATTCTTTATATTTCTAATATATAGGTTCAGGCCATTGATTTTCATAGAGGTCATTTGCAAGAAGACTTAGACTTTTCCATAAGTTGTTTGTGAGTCCTCAATGTTATACGATGGTGTAACTTTTTGTCTTAGTAGGATTATTATTCCTATAGACAATTGTTTCTTTCCATATTCTTGAGACTATTGTTGTAAGTGTATATTGCATATTGTACTTGTGTATGAGTTATGCCCAAATTTATAATACTGTTTAGATTGTATAATGTGAGACTACGATTAGACTATTTTATGGAATAGCTATATTGCATAATTGAGAAGTCTATGTATACTTTCTAAATTAGAAGTCTATGTAAACTCCATATATGATACGTGTGAGGTCTAAGTATACTTCACTATGTAAAAGTTTTCATTTTCCGCATTTTTTGTTACTGATGATACGCCATGATGTAAGCGAAGGGCTAGTCTAAGTCCTCTTCAAGAACGAAGATGCCAGTTATGCCTAGTGGTTGGTGCTCTGGTCTTGACAAGTTACCACAGTTCCGACCTTCATTTCCTTGACCTTGTTTAAACCTTAGGCGTTTGGTCGAAAACACCTCGTCTGATCATTAACTTCGTATCCATCCACTTCATAGTAATACTATTCTACCGGCGGGGGATTTCTAGTGAAATAGTTCAAATCATTCACCTTCTCTACGCCCTTTCTTAAATGTTTGAAGACCAACCCCACCTCGATCCTCAGCAGTGCCATCTATTCTTGAATCTCATATGTGGCTGGATTTTTTGTATCTTTATTAGCAAAGGTATTTAACCTAGTGTCCCACATTCTAGTGCACCAAGATTTGTTGTTGCGAGATATCTTCTACATTGTCTTAGTTTTTTTTATCCATGAGTACTCACAATACGACCCTCCTACAATAGTATCAAACACTGTCTTACCATTGTGGTCCTGTCCCTAATAGAAGTTCTCTTTTAATGAATAATCATCAATATGGTGGTTTGGAACTCTTCGCATGAAGGGAGTGAATCTTTCCCTAGAGCTGCTCACAGACTCTCTCAGTATTCACATCATCTCCAATCAACAATAGGAAGAACAACCTCAGCCCAATAACATTCATATCCCAGTCTGGTTGACATATGAAAATCTTATTGACAAAGTTCAATTTAGATATGTGAGTATGTGGAGCATCTTCTGGCAGCACCACAAATAAGCCTCTCGTTGTAAGCATATGCATCAGTTTACTAGTAACGATAAAAGTCTGCCCCCAAAGAAGCTGTTGTAAATCAAGAGGTCTATCAGACTCGATGATATTCATGTCAACTATTCCATTATCATTCATCCGCACTCCTTGAGGGTCCAGGGGCCTTAGTGGGGTCCAACTCTAATGTCATGTGGAACCACGTTGTTCACTTCTACAAGCTGTGAGAGTTGCAGCCTTACTCCATCACCTTTATTCCCTTCTATAGCCCGTGGGAGTTGCAACCTTACTCCATCACCTCCTCCTATGGGATCACTGAGGGTACATGGTTATTAATTCTTTGCAATGTTATGCACAATTTTAGATCATAAGGAGTGAGTGGTTTGCCTCTGCTCCGTGTACTTGGCATATATAAGAGTAAGATGCTAAGAGAGACAAAAATAGAAAAATAAAGTAAAATATATGTGAATAATGTTCACTAATATAGCTAAACTTAATCAAAAGTCAAAATTCCCCGACAACGGCGCCAAAATTTGATACACTGAAATTACATATCGATAAATAAGCATAAACAACCGTTATCAAGTAAAAAACAAATATAGTAGGTTAGAGTCCATCCCACGTGGAATATTGTTTATACTTAACTTTAACCCACGATTATACCATTTTAGTCATGGTATTTCTGAAACAAATAAGTATAACGAGTGAGGTTTTGTCAAACAAATTCCTAAATTAAAAGAGTATAAATCAAGCAAAGATCAAATTTTGTTGTTATCAAGGTAAGAAAGAAACTAGGGTGTAATTGTTCCCCACAAGCTCATAAAGCAGAAATCCTAGCAATAGCAATACTTTCCTAGTTTATTTCATGCATTGTAATAAGTTATGTATCTCTAATCCTTGGTCAAGCATCTAGAGAATTTCACCATCCACCTTGGTCCGACTACGTGTGTATAATTTATTAAACCTTACATTTATGTCATATTAGATATCATAATTGATGTATGGCTTAATTATTACATCGCACTAATTAACACTAGCCTATTAGATAGTATGACATTAAATCTATGTTGATATTTCTTTTCTTCTTAACTATCTCATTATTTCGGCAAGTAGCAACAAGGCAAGTTCTAACGCGTGCACTTGTCAGAAGGACTTCTAATAGAAAGAACTATCAATGCATGCAAAGACACTATTCAAGAATCGTTTCATTTCTTTTCAAACTTACTTAATCCTCATGGTTCCCACAACCCTAGTTGGGTATTTAGTTTCCCATACTAGCAAGAACACAAATAATGTTTGTAGATGAAGAAATCATGAACTCACATAAAAATAATAGTAAACCCAGATATTGCACATGAATTTCAAATCAACAATATCAAAAAATCAATTATTTACCAAAGGTGTAAAAACTTAACTCCAACACATAAACTAGACCAATTGTAGTTGTATCTAACCCCCAAAACACTGCAATGCCCTATTTATAGAAAACAAAATCCTAATAAAAAAGAAATTCAAATAAGGAAAGTTTGTCCAGGGACGCAACTAAAATGTACTAGATGAACTAACGGACCATCGATCGATCAATGGTTTGAACATTGCTTCCTTCAGCCAGGACTTAAAAGAATATTTCAACCTCAGAATAGCATCTTATCCGAACCAAACGAAAGACCAAAAAAATAAGTCATTGACCTATCTACAATCTGTTGATTCTCTTTCATGGATCCACACATAAAATTTTCAAGAATAAGGCACTAGAACCCTCACATTATTATACTATGGTTCATTTTTACGGTCTGTTGGTCAATCGATGGACTTTCGATGTTATCGTGGTTCCGTACTTTGTTAGAATTCCCTAATTTCCTCCAATGCCTAGGCTGCTCATCTACGATCATCATCTACGGGGCGTCAATGAATTTACGGTATATTGATTTTCTCTGTAGGTCCTTTTTTTTACGCTATTTCATTTGTTTCCTTCATTTATGCCTAAAGATCTTTCTTGCAAAACAAGGCACAAAATTGCTAAAACATATACTAAAAGGATCTAGATACACATCGCTTAAGTAAAAATTCATTAGAAATATTGTGAACTCACATTACATCACTAAATTTATTAGGTTGAATTAGAGCCTCACATGTTAGTTTATAGTTAAAAAATTGTTTAAATGATGAAAAGGGATACTGAAGTTAGTTTTTTCATTATAGAGGTCATATGTTAAGAAACGACCATGATGTGCGGAAACTAGTCATTTGAACTAGTGAGTTGTAAGGGTCTAGTCGTTGATGTTTTAGTGTTATTAAGGGTTACAACTTTTAGAAGTACCCTAACACCTATATGGACATGTTTAAATTCTAAATGTCTGAGTACGACCCCCCAAGGACTACCCAAGGGGTCTGGAAGAGGACCGTATCTCCTGGTCGTAGCTTTGGACTTATCTTGGGGTAGTTCAAATCCCCAAAGTAGAGTCTCTAAATCAAACAACGCCTATGAAATACAGGGCGTAAAACCGCCTACTGTCTATAGGCGGTGGCCGTAGTTGTTGCTAGTTCCCTTCTGCATCATTCATATTGTGCCATAGAACTTCACTCTATAAGATCTCGCTCTTATGTTTTCTTCTCCTGTGGTCTTTTAGATATGATTGCTTAAAAGAGATTGTTCTCTATGCTTGTGGCAGAAAAGGTGAGTTCAAATGCTTATCCTGGTTTATGTTTTGAATTTGTATGTGTGAAGGTGAATTTTGGAATGTTTTG